>NC_092341.1:304823750-305142500 GCF_046630445.1 Rutidosis leptorrhynchoides
ATAGAAATGTAATTAATATAGGTTCGTGAATCCGAAGCTAACCCTGCATTTGTTCAATATAGTCATATGTATTTTTACTACAAAATACAGTATGGTGAGTTTCATTTGCTCTCTTTTTAAATGCTTTTGCAATATATATTTTTGAGACTGAGAATACATGCACTGTTTTTATAACTGTTTTATGAAATAGACACAAGTAATCGAAACTACATTCTATGGTTGGATTATCGAATCGAATATGCCCCTTTTTGTAGTGACCTGAACTTTTCCATGTTTATATATATTAATTGAGATTGATATTTACATGATTAAATGTTTCCAACATGTTAAGCAATCAAACTTGTTAAGACTTGATTAATTGAAATATGTTTCATATAGACAATTGACCACCCAAGTTGACCGGTGATTCACGAACGTTAAAACTTGTAAAAACTATATGATGACATATATATGGATATATATATAGTTAACATGATACTATGATAAGTAAACATATCATTAAGTATATTAACAATGAACTACATATGTAAAAACAAGACTACTAACTTAATGATTTTTAAACGAGACATATATGTAACGATTATCGTTGTAAAGACATTTAATGTATATATATCATATTAAGATATATTCATACATGATAATATCATGATAATATAATAATTTAAAATCTCATTTGATATTATAAACATTGGGTTAACAACATTTAACAAGATCGTTAACCTAAAGGTTTCAAAACAACACTTACATGTAACGACTAACGATGACTTAACGACTCAGTTAAAATGTATATACATGTAGTGTTTTAATATGTATTTATACACTTTTGAAAGACTTCAATACACTTATCAAAATACTTCTACTTAACAAAAATGCTTACAATTACATCCTCGTTCAGTTTCATCAACAATTCTACTCGTATGCACCCGTATTCGTACTCGTACAATACACAGCTTTTAGATGTAGTACTATTGGTATATACACTCCAATGATCAGCTCTTAGCAGCTTATGTGAGTCACCTAACACATGTGGGAACCATCATTTGGCAACTAGCATGAAATATCTCATAAAATTACAAAAATATGAGTAATCATTCATGACTTATTTACATGAAAACAAAATTACATATCCTTTATATCTAATCCATACACCAACGACCAAAAACACCTACAAACACTTTCATTCTTCAATTTTCTTCATCTAATTGATCTCTCTCAAGTTCTATCTTCAAGTTCTAAGTGTTCTTCATATATTCTACAAGTTCTAGTTACATAAAATCAAGAATACTTTCAAGTTTGCTAGCTCACTTCCAATCTTGTAAGGTGATCATCCAACCTCAAGAAATCTTTGTTTCTTATAGTAGGCTATCATTCTAATACAAGGTAATAATCATATTCAAACTTTGGTTCAATTTCTATAACTATAACAATCTTATTTCAAGTGATGATCTTACTTGAACTTGTTTTCGTGTCATGATTCTGCTTCAAGAACTTCGAGCCATCCAAGGATCCGTTGAAGCTAGATCCATTTTTCTCTTTTCCAGTAGGTTTATCCAAGGAACTTAAGGTAGTAATAATTTTCATAACATCATTCGATTCATACATATAAAGCTATCTTATTCGAAGGTTTAAACTCGTAATCACTAGAACATAGTTTAGTTAATTCTAAACTTGGTCGCAAACAAAAGTTAATCCTTCTAACTTGACTTTAAAAATCAACTAAACACATGTTCTATATCTATATGATATGCTAACTTAATGATTTAAAACCTGGAAACACGAAAAACACCGTAAAACCGGATTTACGCCGTCGTAGTAACACCGCGGGCTGTTTTGGGTTAGTTAATTAAAAACTATGATAAACTTTGATTTAAAAGTTGTTATTCTGAGAAAATGATTTTTATTATGAACATGAAACTATATCCAAAAATTATGGTTAAACTCAAAGTGAAAGTATGTTTTCTAAAATGGTCATCTAGACGTCGTTCTTTCGACTGAAATGACTACCTTTACAAAAATGACTTGTAACTTATTTTTCCTACTATAAACCTATACTTTTTCTGTTTATATTCATAAAATAGAGTTCAATATGAAACCATAGCAATTTGATTCACTCAAAACGGATTTAAAATGAAGAAGTTATGGGTAAAACAAGATTGGATAATTTTTCTCATTTTAGCTACGTGAAAATTGGTAACAAATCTATTCCAACCATAACTTAATCAACTTGTATTGTATATTATGTAATCTTGAGATACCATAGACACGTATACAATATTTCGACCTATCATGTCGACACATCTATATATATTTCGTAACAACCATAGACACTCTATATGTGAATGTTGGAGTTAGCTATACAGGGTTGAGGTTGATTCCAAAATATATATAGTTTGAGTTGTGATCAATACTGAGATACGTATACACTGGGTCGTGGATTGATTCAAGATAATATTTATCGATTTATTTCTGTACATCTAACTGTGGACAACTAGTTGTAGGTTACTAACGAGGACAGCTGACTTAATAAACTTAAAACATCAAAATGTATTAAAAGTTTTGTAAATATATTTTGAACATACTTTGATATATATGTATATATTGTTATAGGTTTGTGAATCAACCAGTGGCCAAGTCTTACTTCCCGACGAAGTAAAAATCTGTGAAAGTGAGTTATAGTCCCACTTTTAAAATCTAATATTTTTGGGATGAGAATACATGCAGGTTTTATAAATGATTTACAAAATAGACACAAGTACGTGAAACTACATTCTATGGTTGAATTATCGAAATCGAATATGCCCCTTTTTATTAAGTCTGGTAATCTAAGAATTAGGGAACAGACACCCTAATTAACGCGAATCCTAAAGATAGAT
This sequence comes from Rutidosis leptorrhynchoides, assembly GCF_046630445.1. Lineage (NCBI taxonomy): Eukaryota > Viridiplantae > Streptophyta > Magnoliopsida > Asterales > Asteraceae > Rutidosis > Rutidosis leptorrhynchoides. The sequence continues at coordinate 304,826,624 of NC_092341.1, forward strand.
CTATTGGGTCTAACAAACCCCATCCAAAGTACCGGATGCTTTAGTACTTCGAAACTTATATCATATCCGAAGGGTGTCCCGGAATGATGGGGATATTCTTATATATGCATCTTGTTAATGTCGGTTACCAGGTGTTCACCATATGAATGATTTTTATCTCTATGTATGGGATGTGTATTGAAATATAAAATCTTGTGGTCTATTATTATGATTTGATATATATAGGTTAAACCTATAACTCACCAACATTTTTGTTGACGTTTTAAGCATGTTTATTCTCAGGTGATTATTAAGAGCTTCCGCTGTCGCATACTTAAATAAGGACGAGATTTGGAGTCCATGCTTGTATGATATTGTGTAAAAACTGCATTCAAGAAACTTATTTTGTTGTAACATATTTGTATTGTAAACCATTATGTAATGGTCGTGTGTAAACAGGATATTTTAGATTATCATTATTTGATAATCTATGTAAAGTTTTTTTAAACCTTTATTGATGAAATAAAGGTTATGGTTTGTTTTAAAATGAATGCAGTCTTTGAAAAACGTCTCATATAGAGGTCAAAACCTCGCAACGAAATCAATTAATATGGAACGTTTTTAATCAATAAGAACGGGACATTTCACTTTTTAGCTTGGTAGCCTAAGAATGAGGGAAATGGCCCCTAATTGACACGAATCCTAAAGATAGATCTATGGACCTTGACACGTCCCATTCGGGTTACGAATGCTTTAGTACTTCGATTATCATGTCCGATGAGAGTCCCGGAATGATGGGAATATTCTATATGCATCCTGTTAGTTCGGTTATCGAGAATTCACCATATGAATGATTTTTATCTCTATGCAGTTTGCGAAATGCCTGATATGAGATGATGTTTATGAGAAATGAAAATGAAAATCTTATGGTCTATTAAATTAATGGAAATGATTGTTTATGATAAACTTATGAACTCACCAACCTTTTGGTTGACACTTTAAAGCATTTTTATTCTCAGGTACGAAAGAAATCTTCCGCTGTGCATTAGCTCATTCTAGAGATATTACTTGGAGTCATTCATGACATATTTCAAAAAGACGTTGCATTCGAGTCGTTGAGTTTATCAAGATTATTATTAAGTCGTTGATAGTTTGATATATTATGAAATGGAATGCATGCCTGTCAATTTTCGATGTAATGAAAGTTTGTCTTTTAAAAACAAATTCAATGTTTGTAAAATGTATCATATAGAGGTCAAGTACCTCGTGATGTAATCAACTATTGTGAATCATTTATAATCAATATGGACTTCGTTCAGATGGATTAGGACGGGTCATGAAACTAGTAGTCATGCACCTGGCCCAGTGGTTACTGCAGACAGAGCCCAGGACCTCCCGGAGATTCCAGCTCCACTAGCCCCAGTACCTCAGGAGCCACAGCACCATCCTGGTGGTGTTGTGATTCCCGCAGAATTTGGGGAAGGTCCATTCCACAATCAGTATCGTCATTGGTGCCAACGTGCTCCTGATGGACGTCTCGTGCCGATCGGACCCGCCAGATACCGACAGATGATGGCCGCCTGAGGAGATCCAGTACAGCCACCCGTGCAGCCACCCCCACATGATTCAGATGACCCGTCATCCGACGAATCATCCACAGACGACTCTAGTGACAATGACTCCGACGAGGAGGACCCTGATGATGCACCTGTACAGCCACCCTCCACCCCGCCGAAGAAGCGGTACCGTTTCGATGGTACCGTCATTCCAGGGATCAATGGAGGTCGAGCATTCACTGACGCATATGGTCGGCGTCGTAGGGTTACCGCCTGTAAGCGGCTTGTGCCGTATCCTGCTGATCCCTTCATCCGTAAGCCTTACCGCTTCGCAGCCTCTACTTCTGGAGCCGGACAGTCTGCACCACCGGCACCACCTGCACCACCAACACCGCCTGCCCCACCATCTCCCACTGTCTAGGAACTGACAAGGGAGGTGGAGACCCTCCATGCTAGGGTAACTGAGCTTGAGGACCAGATGTCCCACGTAATGGAGGTCCTACACCCACCTTCACCATAGAACCTTTGTAGTAGATTTCATTATGTAATCTAGTTGTAGTTTTATGCTTCACTTAGGTATTGTACGAAACTATGCTGACGTATGCAACTTATTATTAATGAATGAAACTTTGCGTTATTTAATTCTTGCACGGTGTTCTATTTAAGTTACTGTATGATGATTCTGTGGTATTTGTACCTGGTTGCATTACTTAATAAACATGTGATGTGTTGATTCCATGTTTGCTACCATATACTATATTATTACTATTTGAATACTGAATTTTGACTTGAGTCAAAATTTTTGTTTAGAACATCATGGCCAATGGACGATCAACACCTACCGCAGCCCAAATCGAGGAGATGATCAATGAACGAGTCACCGCAGCTTTAGCAGAAAGGAACCTCCAAGCTCCACCGCCACCGCCACCGGTTATCCAGCCCATTCGTAATGGGTGCACATACAAAGAGTTTCAAAGCTGCAAACCCCACAACTTCAGCGGAACGGTTGGTCTCACTAGATGGTTTGAGAAATTAGAATCTGTATTTCGAGTTAGTAACTGATCAGAGGCGAATAAAACCAAGTTTGCTTCATGCACGCTATCTGACGACGCACTAACGTGGTGGAACACATTGGCTCAAGCAAAGGGTATCGATGAGGCGTATGCCACGCCATGGGAATAATTCAAAGCGGCCATGATTGAAGAGTATTGTCTGAGAACTGAGATCCAGAAGATGGAGATTGAGTTTATGCAGTTGAAGGTTGTGGGAAACGACCTCGATAGGTACAATCGTAGGTATTTGGAACTAGCCCTAATGTGTCCTACCATGATCACCCCGGATTTCAAGCGTATGGAGAGATACTTTTGGGGACTTCCTAAGTCCATTAAGGGAAATGTCACCTCGTCTAAGCCACCTAATGTCCCAGAGGCAATGCGCATGGCGCATACTTTAATGAACCAAATCATCATCGATGAACTGGAGAAGGCTAAGTCCGAAGCGGGTAGTAGTGATAAGCGCAAGTGGGACAACAACAACAACAGGGGAAGAGCCTATGATCAAAACTCGGTGAAGCGACATGAGGGTTTCAAAGGAAACAACAACGGTGGGAACCCCAACCCCAACTACAAGGGTACCCTACCACAATGCAAGAGGTGCTACAAGCACCATACTGGGTATTGTAACGTTGTTTGTGAAAAGTGCCAACGGACTGGACATATCGGTAAGGACTGCAAGGTCACCACCCTGAATGTGAAGGCGAACCCCAATGGACCGAAAAAGTGCTACAAATGCAGACAGACGGGCCATTTCAGAAATGCGTGCCCCAACAAAAAAAAGACGGCGGACCACCACGTGGTAGAGCTTTCAATGTTAATGCAAGGGATGCACGCGAGAACCCCGACTTGGTGACAGGTATATTCACTATCAACAATCCATTAGCTTCTGTCCTATTTGATACTGGTGCCGATAGAAGTTAAGTATGTAGACACTTTTGCGATAAGATTAATTGGTCGTTAGTCCCTTTAAAAGAGAGTATGCTTGTCGAGGTAGCCAATGGAAAACTTGAGAAACTTGACCATATTAGTCGAGGAGCTATTATCAACATAGCTGGTGTAGATTTCGAGATTGACTTGATACCCATTAAGTTGGGAAGCTTTGACGTTATTGTCGGTATGGAATGGTTGACCAAGATGAAGGCTGACATTATCTGTGGAGATAAAGCTCTTCGTATACCACACGGAGAGGGCGAGCCACTGGTTATTTACGGAGAGAGATGTACCTCGAAGCTGAACCTCATTAGTTGCGTGAAAGCGTAAAAGATCATGAAGAAGGGACGTCTTGCTGTCCTAGCACATGTGAAAATGGTAGAAACCGAGGTGAAGAGTGTGAACGACGTTCGAATTGTAAACGAATTCTCCAATGTCTTTCCTGAAGAATTTCCTGGATTACCGCCACCAAGAGCAGTAGAGTTTCAGATCGATTTAGTGCCAGGAGCAGTGCCTGTAGCTCGCGCACCTTATAGACTCGCACCTTCCGAGATGCAAGAATTACAGAGTCAACTACAAGAGCTGTTAGATTGAGGATTTATCCAACCAAGTTTCTCGCCTTGGGGCGCACCGGTTTTATTTGTGAAGAAGAAAGAATGGATCCTTCCGCATGTGTATCGACTACCGTGAACTCAACAAATTGACAATCAAGAATCGGTATCCTCTTCCCCGAATTGACGATCTTTTTGATCAACTACAAGGATCGAGCGTTTACTCTAAGATCGATTTGCGATCCGGTTATCACCAGTTGAGGGTGAAGGAAAGTGATGTGATGAAGACTGCATTCAGAAATCGTTATGGTCATTAAGAGTTTCTCGTGATGCCATTCGGATTAACCAACGCACCTGCCGTATTTATGGACCTCATGAATCGTGTCTGTAAGCCATACCTGGATAAGTTTGTTATCGTCTTCATAGATGATATCCTCATCAACTCTAAGAGCGAAGAATAACACGAGCAACACCTTCGACTAGTGCTCGAACTCTTGAGACAAGAACAACTTTACGCCAAATTCTCCAAGTGTGAATTTTGGTTGAAAGAAGTCCAATTTCTGGGTCATGTTGTGAGCTACCAGGGTATCAAAGTTGATCCCGCCAAGATTGAAGCTATCAGCAAATGGGAGACCCCCACTACTCCGACTCATATTCGCCAATTTTTAGGTCTCGCCGGTTACTACCGAAGATTTATTTAAGGTTTCTCTCTAATTACTCGTCCTTTGACCGCGCTGACTCACAAAGGGAAGAAGTTCATTTGGGAACCCGCACACGAATCAGCATTCCAAACTTTGAAGAAGAAGTTAACCACCGCACCTATCTTATCACTTCCTGAAGGCAGTGACGATTTTGTCATTTATTGCGATGCTTCGAAAAGTGGTTTTGGTTGTGTACTGATGCAAAAATCAAAGGTTATTGCCTACGCTTCCCGTCAATTGAAGATTCACGAACGGAACTACACTACTCATGATCTCGAGCTTGAAGCCGTTGTCTTTGCGCTCAAATTGTGGAGACACTATTTGTATGGAACTAAGAGCACTATCTTCACCGACCACAAAAGCCTCCAGCACATCTTTGATCAGAAGCAACTGAATATGAGACAGCGTCGATGGATCGAGACGTTAAACGACTATGATTGTGAACTTCGTTATCATCCTGCAAGGCCAATGTTGTAGCTGACGCTTTGAGCCGAAAGGAGAGGATGGCACCTCTTCGTGTTCGGGAACTGAACATCACCATCCATTCAAATCTCAACAGTCAGCTCCGAGCAGCCCAAGATGAGGCTCTCAAGGAGGAGAATATATCTCATGAACACTTGAACATTCTTGTCTCTCGATTCGAGGTTAGGGAGTCTGGACTCCGATGTTATGCCGGAAGAATTTGGGTACCTTGTTATGGAGATCTACGAAACCCTATATTAGATGAAGCCCATAAGTCGAGATATTCGATTCATCCCGGAGCGGGCAAAATGTACCACGATCTTAAGGAACAGTATTGGTGGCCGAATCTTAAGAAGGACGTTGCTACTTATGTTGGTAAGTGTTTGACTTGCTCGAAAGTTAACGTCGAGCATCAGAGGCCCTCTGGATTACTTCAACAACTGGAAATTCCGCAATGGAAGTGGGAAAGGATCACAATGGATTTCATTACTAAGCTACCAAAGACGGTGGGCGGATACGATACCATCTGGGTTATCGTTGACTGTCTCACTAAATCTGCGCACTTTCTAGCTATGAAGGAAACTGATACGATGGAGAGACTCGCACAACTATACATCAAAGAGGTTGTATCTCATCATGGTGTACCTTTATCGATCATCTCAGATCGTGATCTCCGCTTTGCTTCTAGATTTTGGCGTTCTTTGCAAGAAGCCATGGGAACTCGTCTCGACATGAGTACTGCATATCACCCACAGACCGACGGGCAAAGTGAACACACGATTCAGACTTTGGAGGACATGTTGCGTGCATATGTTATTGATTTTGGAAAAGCCTGGGAAAGACATTTTCCACTCGCCGAATTTTCTTACAACAACAGTTATCACTCGAGTATTAATGTCGCACCTTTTGAAGCGTTGTATGGCCGCAAGTGCCGATCTCCTATTTGTTAGGCTGAGGTAGGCGAAAAGCAAATCACCGGACCCGAGATAGTCCATGAAACAACAGAGAAGATTGCCCAGATTCCGAGGTAGGCGAAAAGCAAATCACCGGACCAGAGGTCAAAACTTTGAAACGCAACAAGATTCCGATCGTCCGAGTATGATGGAATGCCAAACGAGGACCTGAGTTTACCTGGGAGCGAGAGGATCAAATGATGCAGAAGTATCCTCACCTTTTCCCAGCTCCTCCATCTCCCTCAGCTTAAAATTTTGGGACGAAATTTTCTTTAACAGGTGGGTAATGTAACGATCCTGGTTTTTCCATCTTTAATTAATAATGGTTATTATTAATACTTGTGATTAAATGAATGTATTGTTATACATTTACTTGTTACCATGATTGACTTTGAATGCCCCGATTCGTCTTTGTGACACGCGTACATTACACGAATAATATTTTCAAATATTATTTACATTCATGATTGATTTTTATTAATCATTTTAATTAACTAAGTTTACTAGTTGATTACTTGGGCCTTTATTAGTGTTAATGGACTTTTATTTGGATTAGTGTTTAGTTGGACTTGGGCTTGTGTTAATGGGCTTATAAGCCCACCCTACTTATCTAAATGGATTAATTAAGAGCCCAACATTATGTTAATGATGCTTAAGACTTAACTAGATTGATTAAGTTGAAGGAATCTAGTTACTTACTTAGTTACACCATGTTCTAACACCATGCAACCTTATAACCACCTTTTTGAGTCAATTACATGCATGATCTTGTGGACTTTCTCCTTCCCCCCTTGGAACCCCTAACCGTCGGCCACCTTGGTAAATGGGGGAGTTCAAATCTTTTTTTTTACTACTTGATTCACTAGTATCATTTCATTCTCACATACTCTTCATTTCATACTTCCAATTCTCTCATTTTTCTCTCTAATTCTTGTAAGTAACAAGGTTTCTTTTCTTTCTTTTTTCTTCATAAAAACCGAATCCCAAACTCATCATCATCATTCTTTGTTGTTGTTTTGTTACTTGTCTTTGCTAGTTGTTTACTTACTAGTACAAGAATCAAACTTTCTAGTTAAATTCTTCATATTATCTTGTATTTACAAGAACACACAAGAACCTAAACTTACTAGTTTATGGTTCAACACTTAATGTTTTTAAAAGATTGTAAGTTCATGAGTTGTAAATCACTACTTGAATCCATGTTTGTAAACTTAAAGTTTACTTTCTTAAAGATCAATATCTTGGCTTGAATCTTTAAAGTATGAACAACGATGAACTAGTTACTTGTTTATTTAGTTTATTTCTTCATATTATGCATCTTTGAATTCGTGATTCTTGATGTTGTTGGTCAAGTGTTACTAGTTAACTTTGATCTCATTTTTCTTGAACTAAAGTTAACTTTATAAGTTCAAGAACATGGAAGTATAACTTTTTAGTTATAACTTCATACACTTGTGTTAGATTTAACTTAATAACTTTAGATCTAGACTTTTGGGTCTTGGATCTTCAAGATCTAACTAAGAACTATGTTCTACAACTTAAGATCTTGATTAGTTAGTTTACTTTCAAATTCGTAGTTCAATATTACTTTTATAACTCTTGTATGTGTTGGATCTAAGGTCTTGATGTAACTTTGGTTCATCAAATATCATACAACTCTTAAGTTAGTTGTTCTACATATCTTAGACTTACACTAGTGTCATGATAGTCAAAACTTGGTTAATATTACCTTTAGTGTTCATGTATGTGTCGGATCTAAGATCTTGATGTAACTTTGGTTCATCAAACTACTTGCAACACTTAATTGAGTTGTGCTACTTATCTTAGACTTACACTTGTGTTATGATAATCAAAACTTGGTAAAGATGATTTAAACACATCAACGAGTTGTACACTTGAAGCTATATGCATCAAGGATGAGAACCGTGATGAACATCAAGCACCAAGAACCCACCGAGACCTACTGTTTACTGTTTTCTGGAACTGATCAGAATACATGGGCTACTGTAAAGTTGATTTTCATTTATCTCTGTTCGAGTAGATAATTTTTCCTTTAATACTCGTCTTAATCCGAGTTACGGTTTAGGATCTATGGCCCTCCGAACGTCACTATGTCCTTTTAACGTTGTGCTGAAAATTCTGACCTACTCGCACTTAAACCGTCGCCACGGTCAAACAAAGATGAGTTTGGTTCTGGAATTTTTACAGCAACTAAAGGACTCATATACGGAGCCATGGCCACTGGTATCACCTTATTTTAGTAGGTATAGAGGTCGTGGTGACTAACCGAAGTCAGCCTTTGATTTAAACTCTTTTCTAGAATGAAACTTACTTTATACTTTTGTTTGATGATGAATGATGATGACCCTTAAGACCTAATTTACATACTTTTAAACCTATTGGAACGATTTATTGACTTAGTAATATTTTGACTTAGGTTGAGGACTTTCCGGACCTACATACTTGCTTACTTTCTGACTCAACTTTACTACTACTTTACTACTGTGAGTTATAGCATCCCTTTTTACTTTAACTATTTTGGGAACTGAGAATACATGCGCATTTTACGTTTTACATACTAGGCACGGGTACTTAAACTTATATATGTGTGGGTTTTACAACGGCATAAACATTCCCTTTAGCTCGGTAACGTTTAGTCATTGGTTTTTGAACCGGTGAACTCGAATCTTAGATATGGATCCATAGGGTTTGACATCCCCACTCGGGCTAGTAGCGCTAGCATTTAACGGGTGTTTAATACTTCGTATACATACGCACTCGCCAAGTGTACTTTCAGGGGGTTATAAACGTTAAGTTAGTTACCAAGTGCCCACGGTTAAACATATACTTTATCATACTGTTTTGAAACGCTCTTTGTAGCAATGAAATCTCGTGGCCTACCTTACATTACTGTTATACTTAAACTATAGCTCACCAACCTTTGTGTTGACATTTTAAGCATGTTTTTCTCAGGTACTTAAGGTTGCTTGCTTCCGCTGTTGTACTAGTCTTGCTGTAGACACCCGCTGCTTTAGAGATGTTACCGCATGAACGTTTATCTTGCATTCATAAACATTATTACTTTTGAAACTATGACTTGTAACGACCTATGGGTCACATACTATTATCCTTGCTTCTATTCGTTGAAGTATACTTTTGGTTGTAAAACAATTGACGTTGGTTATGACGTCAACTTTTATCATGAATGAAAACTTATTTTGAAAACGCATATAGTGTTTGACCCTGTAATGATCCTGTTGTTGATAATTCGTACACGATGGTTTTGTACGGTGCATCACAACAACTGTTGAGAGTTCTGATAAGGTAGTTGAGTCAAAGAAACCTCTAGATGTTGTCTATGAATAGAGTCAGATACTGATATCGACACTGAGAAAGACATCAAACCTTTTAAGCTTGTCACTAAACCGATTACCATTCTGAAGAATCCTGCTAATGCTTGTAAGATGACTAAAAGTCAAAAGGCTCAGTCTAAGAACACCGTAACTCCCAAACAGAATAAGAAGAAGAACACTTAGGGAGTGTCACCTAAGCTTGTCAGTAAGGGAAGGATAGACGAAACAGGTCCTAAGGTAGGAGAACCACCAAAAGGTGCGAATTCCAATTCTGGTAATGTGTCTAAGTATGTTCTGCCTGGTCGTTGACAGACTGTTAAGCAACAAGTCTCATCACCCCCTACGACTAGACAACATACTGAACCACCTAGGAGACAATTTTCACCAATTAGATGCAAATTGTTTAATTCTCATGATTTTGATAATGTTAACTGCTTCAATGGTGGGAGGTTGGGACACAGGGCTATGAATTGTAGACCCATTCGACAGACACCCAGAAGGAAGGTTGATCTTAGTCCAAATCGTTCCTTTAATAGGAGATCACATTCACCTATGTTTAATTCTTCTTCTGTGAAAACAAATGATAAAAAGGCTTTTCAAACTAATGATTACTATAGAAAACCATTACCGAATAACACAGTTTGGAAACCCAAATCAGAAGTTAAGGGTGTTCAAAATCCTGAGGGTCCTTCTGGATCTAAAAGACAATGGGTGGAGTTGCCAGTTGTCGGTGTTGATGGGAAACTCACTGCTGTTAGGGCATGGGTGGCCCTTTCTAACTAATCCTCTTACTTTAATGTACGGGTTGCCTACAATCCACGCTGCAGTACTTGGATTGTTGATAGTGGGGCGTCCAGGCACATGACAGGGAACTTGTCTTTGCTGTCTAATGTGAAAACAGTGGATGGAGGACCAGTTTCTTTTGCAGGTAGTGAAGGAGGATTTATTACTGCTCAGGGTGTTATTGCTAATGAGAACGTCAGCTTTGATAAAGTTAATTATATAGAGCAGATGTCTAACAATCTGCTTTTAGTTTCACAAGTTGCTGACAAAAAGTATACTGTTGCTTTTGATGATAAGTTTTGTTATATTTTGAGAAAAGAGTTTGTTATTCCAGAAGACATGATTCTGATGACGGCTCCAAGGTGCAAGGATCTCTATATCCTTGATATGCGTAAGGCTCTTGTTAAAGCAGCTACAGGCCATCAGGCATTTGTTTCTAAGGCTACTGAACAGGAGTCGATTATCTAGCATAAGCGTATGGGTCATCTGAGTCTAAGGAAAATGAATAATCTAGTCCACAATGAATTAGTTGAAGGTGTAAATGTTAAGAGTTTTCATATTCCTGAAGGTTGTCTTCCGTGTAAGCAAGGGAAACAGACTAAGAAGTCACATACTGCCAAGAAGCATCACTCAGTTAATATTCCTTTGGAATTGTTGCACATGGATCTCTTCGGTCCCGTTAACTGTAAAACTCTCATCGGAGAGTCTTATTGCTTAGTAGTTACAGATGAATATTCCCGTTTCTCATGGGTTGTGATGTTGAAATACAAGTCAGATACTTTCGATCATATTAAAGTATTGATTCTGAAGCTAAAAAGTTTGTATAAGCTGAAGGTTAGAAAGATTAGTACTGATAATGGTACGGAATTTAAGAACAATCAGATGCTGCTGTTCTGTAATGAGAAGGGGATACAATAACAGTTCAGTCCTGCTTATACACCTCAATCAAACGGTGTTGCTGAAAGGAAGAATAGGACTCTAATTGAAACTGCAAGAACAATGCTAACAGATTCATGTCTTCCAATTGTTTTCTGGGGTGAAGCCGTGAGTACTGCATGCTACGTGATGAATAGAGTTCTGGTGGTGAAGAGACATGGTAAAACATGTTATGAACTATTACACAAGAGAAAGCCGAACATTAAACATTTTGAACCCTTTGGTTCACCTTGTACTATTCTGGTACGAGACGCTGGAGGAAAATTTAATTCAAAGGTGATCTCTGGTATCTTCTTGGGATATGAGAATTCGAACAAACGGGTATATAATACTGAGTCAAAGTGTGTGGAAGAATGTTATGAGGTTTATATTCAACGCAATGCTCCACCTCGTGTTAGTAAAGGGTTCGCATGGCAGTTTGAATATCATAAGTTATTTGATTCCTTCGATCTTCCACCAGATGCTACAGATGAAGAAGTTCTGACTCAGATATTGTTTGATTCTCAAAACTCTTCTGAGAATGTTATCACTATTCCAGCACAGGTTCAGAATCCGATTTCTAGCTTGCAATCAAGTTCGCAAAGTGTTAGAGGTGATTTTGATTCAAATGATGAAGGGGTAGTATATACAGATGAAGATAGTGAGCTTGAAGATGACGAGGAAGTTAGTCGAACGCAACTGACTGAGGAACATCTTAATCCTCTATATAATCAACCACCAACTGTAACAGTGACTGAACCGCCAATTGAAGCAGGAGGTGTACGTAGATCCAATCGTGTTATTCTGCCACCTAAATGACTTGATGATTATTATGTGGATTCAAGAGGCATTCCTCACATTAGTATTCCTCAAGCAAAGTCTAATGAAGCTTCTACGTCTGGAGTTCCGACTACATCAGAGGTTCCCTTGACTAGTGTAAGGTCAACAGTAGCAGAAGATGTTCAGACAAAGATTGCAAATGTGGTAACAGCTTTTTATTCAACGTTAAATAAGACAGGAAGAATATTTGTGCATGCTCACTCATGTTATGTGTGTTAAATATAACCTAAAGATGTTTATGAGGCATTGAAGTTTGACGAGTGGGTTAGTGCAATGCAAGAGGAGCTATTACAATTTAAACATTTAAAGGTTTGGAAGCTAGTTAATCCACCACATGGTTGTGTGCCCTATGGTCTTTGATGGGTTTTGAAAAATAAGAAGGATGAACAGGGTATTGTTATCAGAAACAAAGCTAGACTGGTGGTAAAGGGATATCAACAGATCCCTGAAATTGACTATGATGAGGTTTTTGCTCCGGTTACACGACTGGAAGCAATTAGAATTTTCTTGGCTTTTGCATCCTTCATGGGTTTTAAAGTTTTTCAGATGGATGTTAAAAGTGCGTTTTTGTACGGAGAGATCAATGAAAGAGTGTTTGTTGAACAACCACCTGGTTTCGAAGATCCACATTTTCCAAAAAAGGTTTATCGACTTGAAAAGGCACTCTATGGTCTTCACCAAGCTCCTAGAGCATGGTATGCAACGTTGTCCAACTACATGGTTAAAAATAGTTTTAGGAGAGGTGTCATTGATCAAACACTTTTCATCAAGAAGAAGGGACAACATCTTATGTTAGTGCAGGTTTATGTTGATGATATTATCTTCGCGTCAACAGATCAGGGAATGGTTGATGAGTTTGAGAAGGTCATGCAGCAGAAGTTCAAAATGAGTTCAATGGGAACGATAAAGTTTTTCTTAGGTCTGCAGGTAGCTCAGACGGATAAAGGCATCTTTTTGCATCAAACCAAGTATGTAGCTGATATTCTGAAGAGGTTTCAAATGGAAGTAGAAAGACCAGCTAAGACTCCGTTGTCTGTGAATCATGGGATATCTCCTGATTGTGAGGGTGCTTCAGTGGACCAAACGTTATACAGGGCAATCGTAGGCTCTCTAATGTATCTTACAGCTTCTCGACCAGATATCATGTTTGCGGTTTGTCTGTGTGCCCGTTATCAGGCGAATCCTAATGTTCATCATATGTTGGTGGTTAAGAAGATTCTTAAGTATTTGAAAGATACACCGAGCTTAGGGTTATGGTATCCGTGTGAGGATGGTTTCGATCTCACAGCGTATAGTGATTCTGACTATGGAGGTTGTAAGAAAGATTTTAAGTCAACATCAGGCGGTTGTCAATTTCTGAGAAGCAAACTTGTTACCTGGCAGTGTAAGAAGCAGACAGCAGTGGCACAGTCCACTTGTGAAGCAGAATACATTGCCGCGGCCAGCTGTACATCTCAGGTCATCTGGATTCAACAGCAACTACGTGACTACGGTTTGAAAATTTCTAACACTCCTATTTATGTTGATAATACTGCTGCCATAGCTGTCACTAAAAATCTCGTAAATCATTCTAAAACGAAACATATAGGGATTAAATACCATTTCATTAGAAATTGCTATGAGAAAAAGTTGATAGATGTAGTGCAGATAGACACTACCGCCCAAAGGGCTGATCTCTTCACAAAAGCTTTTGATAAACCACGCTTTGATTTTCTGTTAAAGGAAATAGGTATTAAATTGCTTACTGATGTGGTTCCTGAAACTGAGGTTCCTAACACATTGGAACCTAACCAAGAGACTGAGTTGTGACGGATTTGCAACTACTTGGATAATTTGTGTAGCTTTGCATGGTAGTTTGTAGATCATTTACATGTTTACTTTCCTTTTGCATGATAGATTAGTTTTTGATGATATTTATGCATGTTTGCTTATGTTTTTAGATAGTTTTATGCTTTTGTACAGAGAAAATCAAAAAGCCATAAAAATCAGAAAAACCAGAAAAACAAATAAAAATTGAAAAATAGAAAATCCATAAAAATTGAAAAACCTGAAAATGAGTTGCTTATTCTATGTTATGGGGAAGTGATTGCAATACTGAACTGACATGTAAGTTGTGAACAACGAGTAATACAGGATGACTAATAATGTGTTAGTAGACTTTATTGGCCTAACTCTAGATAGATATGATCACATTAACAAAGCGTAAATATCATGATGAGGAAATCATGGAAAGATTTATAGCGGTTGAGGGTAGTCACCTACTTATCACTGAATATGTACTAAGAAATGACTGTTCAGAAGCTCAACAGACGGTTGAGGTCTCCCCTACTACGATTTATACTCGGTAGTAAAGGATAATTTTGTGAGTCCCCAAGGTGAGCATACTTTGTTTAGGATGCATACTTGTTTCTATTTACCTTTATTACTTGGACCGAAATTTAACAACATACATATCGGGTACCCGAAGGGAGGTGTTTTCTCTAAAAGGGTTGAGAGGTGCAATCTTGTATCACATACACAGAATGTTTTGTCTATTGCAACGTCATCGGGTTTTAGATTTCAGCATCAGAAGATTGGTCTTCAGTATAGTTACTTCTAAAGTCAAAGACAGTGGTGCATCATCTTCTTGTATAGTTGTAGTTATTTATTTATTTTGTTTGTTTTATGGAGAAAAGGCAACATCAGAAAATCCAAAAAAAAAAAAAAAAAAAAATTGAAAGTTATGTTATGTTTATGTTTATTTATTCTACGTTGTAAATAATATGATGCACCACATTACTGCAAGAGAATCATGGATCAAGAATTGAACACAGCTTCAGAGATTCCTATGTTATCTAAGTCTGAGACAATAGATAATACCATCGGAGATTTATTTGGAAGATTTAGTTATCTACATCCGAGGGGGAGAAATTTATCAGATCATCAGATATAGAGAACTTAAATCATTCAGTTCACATCACATTTGGTGGACTTTACATCTTTTGTCTGTGGTATGGGATTGTACCTATTGACCTGGATAGAGGAAATATCTTTTGGAGGATATCTTAGGGTTCCATCACTCATATATATATATATATATATATATATATATATATATATATATATATATATATATATATATATATATATATATATATATATATATATATATATATATATATATATATATCACTTCCATCCATTCAACATCATACATCATACTATTTCTGTTTAAGTATGGGGTTTATAGCGGCCGGTATGCGTCTTAACAAAGTATGCAATAAATTTGAGATTCACAAGGTTATCTGAAACGAAAAGTGTAAGTTTAAGGTAGAAGCTCATGGCTGACAGGGTTGCTAGAAACATCGTGAGATGGTTCTGTAAAATCAAATTGAAAGTACATTGGTGTGATAAGAGGACAGCGTCAACATGTTGTGCTCAATTGTTCTACCTGAAACATCGTGCGATCTCAAATGAGGACTGACTTCGTGATCTAATTCAAACATTGAGAAATGTTCATGTAATTAATATAACATGATCATCGAAGTCTAGGGTGAAAGTTGGTAAACTTTTACTGATATATTGGTAAGTTGTTCTGTATATGCTTTATCAAGTAAGTTATTGATTGATTTATGGAATAACATGTCAATATAGTTCAGTTCTGATCCCCAAATCAAAAAGATTTAATCAATTTGATATGTCAACTCACAAAAAGATGTGTTGTGCTCCCTGTAGGGTGATTCATGATAAGCAGTATTACTTGTTCCTGTGCTGATAATATCATATACTCTTCTTATGCTAATGTTTAATGAAACTGATGTTAGAAGTTGATATATTACAGACTTAAAAGGTTAAATGGTATTGAATATGTCCGTTATAATGTTTCTAATCATGACACACTGGATCTTTCATTGTAATTTGCTTTGTGTATTTGCATGTGCATGCATATCTGAGAATGTTTGTATTCATAAGTTAATTGCATGTGCATTTCTGTTTCATATTGTAAGCTTAACAACTCAGTTCTCGGAAAGGTTTACTGTGAAAGGAATCCTTATTTTACATTAAATTAGAGAATAAATTGTTTAGAGCTTAAAGGAACAAAGTGGGTTTTGTTTTTATACTGTGGAGATCAGTCCCAGGGGGAGGGGACAAGGAAGGTGTTGTGGAATTGAAATCGAAATTTGCTAAGTTTTCAACCCTAAAGACAGTCGACCGAGTGAGTGAACACACACGACCGTGTAACCTACTCACACGCCCGACTGACTTGGTGAAATTATGTGATGTGTTTAAAACACACTCGGTCGAGTGAGTATTCATTCACGGCCGTGTAGACGACACACTCGACCGAGTGTGTCTGGGGGTATAAAAAGGATTTGAGTCTCAAATGGCTCAGAATACTTGTGTGATTTAGGGATCGAATTTTACCAAGTTTTTCAAATTTAAAGAACGAGTTTTTGATCTATAGCTTTAGATACAACTTTCTCTTATGATCACAGCGCCACTAACAAGGTATCATAACTCGTTTTCGTTTGCTCATAATCTTTGATTTTGTATTCGAAATTCAAAACATGAATTGAATGCTTTTTAGACTTAAACCGTTAAAATTAGTTGTTTGATTATGTTAATCAGCATGTTTAGAGACTATTGTGACCAGATCTTGAAGCAAAAACAACAGATTTGATGGATTTGCAAAGTTAGGGTTCTCAGATCTGATGAACACGCTCGACCGAGTGTGTGACACACTCGACTGAGTGAGTTCACACACTCGACCGTTCTAAGATACACACAAATGTGTGTGTATACACACTCGACCGAGTGTATAGAAACCCTAATTTTTGAATTTTGCTGTTTTTGATTGTTTTGTTGAGTTCGTATCATGTTATACTGAATGTTTTATGTAGTTTTGCTCTGAGAATGTCAGGTCCAAGTAGTAGGATAAGTGGAACTTGGGAATATGATCTTGAACGTAAGAGAGCTTTGGCCAAACACAGGCCTATCCATGTAGAGACCAAAGTTGTTGCAACCCAGATCACTCAAGATCAGTGGAAAGGTTTAGATTGTATAACATTTCTTTAGATAGGAAATCATTTTTGTCCTAAGCTTATCTGAGAGTTCTATTCTAGTGTGGCCATAGAGAATAAGCATGTTCATGCTAATTTTGTTTGGTAATGCCTATAAGTGGATCATAGATGACTTCACAGATCACTTACTATTGAATTACGGGGGAGCCAAGGTTTATTGCTCTAGTAAAGATATTAGAGAGATTTCTAGCAAATTGAATGCTCGTGGGGTGGCTGCTCACATCACCAAGCCTGGGTATGTAATTGGCTCCAATAGAATTGAGATCAGAGATAGTGATGTTAGGGATGACTTGGTGTCTAACTTGAGGATTATCAAAAGAAACGTGGTGATTAGAGATCCATCTGACGATTTGTTATCTGGTACTGAGGCTGTTCTGTTGTACTGTCTTATGGAACGTATCAAGGTGAATTTTGGTCAGATTGTCATTAATATCATGAAGGATGCTTTGGATAATGAGGAAAAACCATTTCCCTATGCCGTCCTTTTAAATCATTTATTTGATGAGCTTGATCTGTTTGAGAACACGAATTACAAATTGAAGCCAGTACTAGAGGATGTTATTGAAGCATAATCCTTATGCTTGTGATTTAGTGTGATTATGTTTAACTATGGTTATTATGTAATTTGATAAGGCTAGCATGTTAGCCTTGGTACTGTGGTGTGTAATAAACAGTAACCTCTGAACGATGTAACTGTGTGGGTGTTAGTTAATATGTTTGTTATGTTTGTTTATCCGTTGATTCGTATAATTAACTAAATACCCCATGATACATGGAGGTAAATGCTTATTAGTTATATTGTTTTGAGTGTTTTTCAGATATTCACTATGTCTCAAGAACAACAGCAGATGTCTGATGAAGAACGTGAACCACGAATCCCTTTATCTTTGGAGTTACCAGGTCTGATTGGTCGAGAAGATACAAACGTACTTGCATGTGTTGATGAAAAGGGTCCTGAGGCCCAAAGAGGAGGTTTTGGTCCTATTATTGCATTCTTGAATTGTCCCAGGATCTTTAAAGCTATTACTGCTGAGTGTACTCCATATTATTCTCATCAGAGAACATTCTGGGAGGTTGCTCAAGTTGTTACTGAAGATAACAGGAAGGTGATATTGAGTTCTGTCAATAACACGATTGTTCGTATTTCGGCACAGACTATCAGGGAAGATTTGGGGTTCCCGGATAATGATGATATGCCAACTGATTTGCCAATTCTGAAAGTTAGAAGGTGTTTAAAGAGATGTGGTTATACTGGTGATATAACCAAAGCTGTTAAACGTACGAAGCTTCCAAGGCAGTACCGATACTTTACGTACGTTCTTCTTAGGTGTTTGAGCCCGATGCAGGGCGGCTTTGATGAGATGACAGCAAAGTACAGCTCTATGTTTGTTGCGTTGGTTTTGAACGCTGATTTTAACTTTTCTCAAGTGATTTTTGATGGAATGGTTCTGAATGTTTAAAGGAAGATTCATCTGGTGTTCCCGAGGTTTCTTCAGAATATGCTTGAGAAGCAAGTTCAGGGGTTAGTGAAAATTCCTGAGGATGAGCTAAAACAGAATCATTTAAATGATCAATCATTCAACAGGTTTTTGCAGAGCCGGGTTGAGGTTCCGAAGAAAGGGTTGATCGGTCATCTGATTAATGAAAATTACGTGTGTCCGGAAGGTTTGAGTTGTCGTCATGAGAACAGTACTTCTGGTGACGAGACCGATATTACTATTGAAGGAGGAGAAGAGGTGAATCAACCATCGCCAAGACAAACTGGTCCTCGATTAGTTGATGAGGAGAATGTAACAGCGCTTGATGAGAGTCAAGTGGATCTGGTTAAAAGGAAGTTGGCTGAAACCCCTAAGGTGTCAACAAGAGGGAGACAGAAGCGTTTGAAGATTTTGGTTAAGGACGGAAGTTCATCTTCCACAACAAAGTCTCAGCCAAAGGTTGCTCCGACTGTTCAAGCTACTGGTGGTTCTACTAAAACTCCACCCACTCAACTACAACAAACTACATCTTCTCAGCAAGTTCAAGCTTCTCAACGTCCTGAGGTTGCTTCAGGTGTTTTGTCAGGAATAGTTAACCGGAGATTGATTCAGTTGTCTGCTGATTTTGCTAAATTTCAAAAGGCTGCTGACGAAGACAAAAGGAAGACAGAAACTGAAATGTCTGAGTTGAGGAAGTTAGTTGATCGACAACAGTTGAAGATTAATGAACTAGAGAAAAATGTGGGAAGTCAAGCTGGTGAAATTTTGACTCTTCAGACTCAAAATCAATAATTGACTGAGAGGTTAAATGAATGGGAGAAAAAGGTTGTGGTTGAAGAGGAAGATGGAGAACCAGATCCGTTTGGTACTTTTGGTGAAGCAGAGGAAGACAGGGCGGTTGAAGTTGCAAAAGACTACACGGAGGATAACCCGCTGTATGCAACTCCTCTTCAAGTTATAACAGTTTCTGAATTTTTAGCTATGCAGGATCGTCTTAATCACACTACTGTTTACACTGATTTAGAAGAAGGGGAGATCCCTCCGGATCTCACCGAAACTGAGCAGGAATTGATGGAGCGTCTAGAGCGAGAAGCTAAGGAATCTGCTGACGCTGCATCAAAAGCTTCAACTGAAACTTCGACTTCAGGGGCTCGTAATTTTGATGATGATATGAGTGATACTGATGTTTTTAATGAAAGTGATAACAGTTTTGATGAAGTTGTTATTGAGGATGAGCCAACCGAGCCTTATCCTCGTTATGAAGGTGTTGGTGATGAATATCCAACTTTTGCTGATTATTTTCAGATGAATGATGAGCTTTTGAACAGAAAGTGTAAAGAAAAGGAACAAAAAGAACAAGAGAGTGTGTTACCAGAAGGTTTCTTGCCAGTGAAGATCAACAAAGAAAAAGTTGAAGTGTTGGAAGAAGAATGGAAGATTATGATGCGGATTAGGCAGTATGTGATGAAGCCTAAGGTGGAGCCGCAATTTTTGAAGTTTATCGAGCGCTGTGAGAGTTTACGTGCTAAGAGAAAGATAATAGCCTGGGCTTATATTAAAGAATTTGATATATATGCGATCAAGAAAGAACATGGAGTGGATTATATCAAATCTCCATACGAATTCAAAACGTTAACTTATTTTGAGTTTATGCAGGTGGCCAGGCTTAAGATGTTGTATCAGGATTACTGTGGAATTCCTGATATTTTGGTTCGTAAGATAAGAAGATCATATCAGTCACCTAATTTTATAGGTTTTCGTCCTCAGTTCCCGAAGATCTCTTATCGAACGAACAGGAAAATAGGGGTCAGAAGGAAGATAGTAAAATATCAACATGTGAGGTATATGCGGAAGGTTCCTTTGAGGAAGATGCCGCAGCACTTCAGTCCTCGTTTTCGTTGGTGGTATTATGATGAACGCTCGGAGGAAGCGGTTATTGTGTTAGACAAAGATGGAGGAGATGAAAATGATAGTATAAGGGTTCTAGATCCAGTTTGGTTGAGAAACTGCTGTGAAGAAGATATGTTTACCCTTTACTACAACAGGATGCTGTATCGTCCAGAGAATCGTGTGCAAGCTGAACAGTATTGCAGAGTTGTCAAACTTTGCTATCTGAAGAACTGGGTTACGGATCCGTTTACTGATTGATAACTGAATTCTCATGTTCTACGGCTAGGTCTTAGGGGGAGTTTGTTGGTGCATGAATCCCCAGCCGTAGCTTATTTCTTACGTTTAATACATTCGGTTATGTAATAATGTTTACTCTTGACTATTGATTACATTTGTGATTGTGCGTACTTAATTTATTAAATGATCAATATGTTAAACTGCACACAGTCGACCGAGTGTGTATAGACACTCGACCGACTGTGTCAGTCAGACGACCGAGTGTACACAGACACTCGACCGAGTGTGTCTGTGTTCACTATATATACGGGTTTAGACTTCTTTGATGAGGTTACTCGTCCCATTCACCCTAAGTCGTAGGTTTTCGTCTCCAGATAACCCTAACACCATATACCAGCGAAATATATCATCTAGGAGTCGATCTAATCTAGTTTTTGCTC
Source organism: Rutidosis leptorrhynchoides (assembly GCF_046630445.1). Lineage (NCBI taxonomy): Eukaryota > Viridiplantae > Streptophyta > Magnoliopsida > Asterales > Asteraceae > Rutidosis > Rutidosis leptorrhynchoides. Next base: position 304,847,807 of record NC_092341.1, read on the forward strand.
TAGGTTTGACCAATTCGATCCCAAAACGACCCATATCTCGGTTTAACCCTATTCTAGTGTATTCCGCCTCTAGTTTAGAGTCCAAGCGACCTAAGATCCTAAGAATAAACTTCTACAACTATTATTAATATTTAATATGTAACTAATTATTATAAAACTATATATATTATATTATTCAAAATTAATATTTGGTATAAATAAATGAAAAACTCCTTTAAGCTCGCGAGCTTGTTCGAGCTCGAAATATGAAGCTTAAGTTCGAGCTCGTTTACTAAACGAGATTCAAATTAAGTTCAATCTCGAACTCGAACTCGCTTAGACTCGGCTGGAATCGAGATTTTAATTAGTCGAACTCAAATAGCTCGCGACGGCTCATTTACAACCTAAAAAAACCGACCAAATAAGTAAGGTGTTGGGTTTAGTAAACTGCTAGCGAAAGCAACGTGACAACCTAAGATTGATTATGTCAACCATCTCCAATAACATCACCCCACCCACCAACTTACAAAGCTGGAAAACACAGAATCAACTAAAATCAGCGCGCCATTTGTCGGTGGCATCACATTGTCCATTTATTTTCAATTCAAATATCAATCAACACGTAACAACCACATTGTCCCTCACTTCACTTTAGATCTTCAGATCCATAACACTGCAGGTTTGTCAGCTCATTACGGTTGTTTCTTCTTAACACCTAATTTAAACTCTGTTACATTGTTACTGTTAGTTATATTTATTTTACGGTTTATTATTAGATCTGAAGTTAATTATGGGGAAGGAAGAGAAATCTGGAGGATGTCTGGGATGGTTTATTGCGTTGATCGTAATTGCAGCTATTGCGTTAGCATTAGGGTTTACATTGAAGAATAAATTGCATCATCATGGTGATGGTGGTGATGATGCTAATCTTCCGGTTCCCGGTCCACCGGGTGCTGTTACAAAGAAATATGGTGATGCTCTTAAGATTGCTCTGCAGTTTTTTGATGTCCAAAAATGTAAGCTTAATTTTGTGATATATTTTGCTATTTATAGAATCGGGAACGAACACGAAATTCGAAATATTTATATAAGCTCACGTTGAATCTGAATTTAACTTGCCTATCTGAAATGATTGGTTCAGATTAGTTTTTACTGTTTTTATTTATATTTTAAGATTTTAAGATCTTTTATATGTTGTTGATACAATGTACTTATTGAGTATAGAATTATTATACTGATAGCCTGATACCATTGCTAGAGATCACTTAATTCAGTAGTGTTTGTGTTTGTATATGTAATTGATCTGTGGTCAAAGTCTATTAAAACATATATATTAAAATTGGTCAAAGTCTATTAAAATTTATATTTAGAACATATATATTTATATTACAAAACTAAAAAGTCAATGTAAGTCAACATCTGAGTTCTCCCTGAGTTGCTGCTAACTCCCCAAAAATTTCCGACCTAGTTCTCCCCGAGTTCCGAGTTCTCCAACCTTGGTTAGTCGCTGAAAGTGAAAGAAACACTATTGCCACGCGTGTATAACGAGCATTGAAATTGAAATGACTGGTACTCTTTGGCTGTAGCTATTAGTTGGATCTTTATTATTATTATTTTTTATTTAATTTTGTTGTAGCTGGTAAGTTGGTTGATAATCCGATATCATGGAGGGGGGATTCGGCCCTACAAGATGGAAAGGATGCTAGTTTGGATCTATCTAAAGGAATGTATGATGCCGGAGATCATATGAAATTTGGATTTCCGATGGCGTACACCGCCACTGTGCTTTCTTGGGCTATTCTCGAATACGGCGATCAGATGAACGCAGCTGGTCAATTGCAGTCTGCAAAAGACTCACTTAAATGGATCACTGACTACTTTGTTAATGCTCATCCTGAACCTAATGTGCTCTACATTCAGGTAAGTCTACTTTATACAATACTTTTTTGCAACAATCCGTTTATGTGTAATAAAGTGTCAATTTTGACCCGTTTATCTATAGTTCAGTTGATTCAGGCTATGTTGTATTGTATCTCTACTGGGTCAAAAGTTTGCTGAAATGTATTATATGTGAAACTTCTAAATATACGTTTAAAAAAAGTACTATAAATACTGATTTGAAATAATATAATTATCTAATTATACTTCACAAAAATGAAAATTTTGAGCAAAAAGTGTTTCGGGTCAAAGACCTACTTCAACCCTCATAAAAATCACCCGTTTTAACCTACCGCACAGCCCACCATTTTGGGACCTCTAATGATTAACCATGTAGCGTAATCTTTTATGCTATAATTTACTCCTATCTCACTGTTATGTATAGGTGGGTTTTTTTTCTGTACTTATAATCAGGGCTGTCTCATTGATTCATAGGTCCTTGTTCGAAATATAAAAAAAAAAAAAAAAGATCACTATAAACGTTAAATTTTAAATTACATATAAATAAAAAGATAATATTACTTAAAAGTTATCATTATAAATAGCCGAACAAATTATAATTGCTTTCGAGATCTCTCAATCAAAATGATTTCTGACTAGGGGTAATTTGTGTCGAAAGAAGAAAAAATCTTTTTTTTGTTGCTGTAAGTTCTTTTTGATCTAAAATATTTGGACCCTTTCAAAATACCGGGTCTCTTCGATTGCATATCTTGCACACCCTCTAAGACGCCCCTTATATCACTATTTTCTATAAACTTCTATTGGTAGTGATATTTCGTTTTGCAATCATAAGCTATTCAGGTTGATATATTTTATATACTCAGGTGGGTGATCCAGATCTTGACCACAAATGTTGGGATAGACCCGAAGATATGACTGAAAAAAGACCTCTTATACAAATAAACTCAACCACCCCAGGAACCGAAGTTGCAGCCGAAACCGCAGCAGCAATGGCTTCTGCATCACTTGTGTTCAAGTCTGATTCGACGTATTCAAGTTTGCTACTCAAACACGCTAAAGAGTTGTTTAAATTTGCGGATGAACATAGAGGATCGTATAGTGAAAACATCCCTGAAGTTCAGACATATTACAATTCAACCGGTTATGGTGATGAACTTTTGTGGGCGGCTACCTGGCTCTATCATGCAACAAAAGATAACACGTATCTTGATTATGTAACTGGAAATGATGGAGAAACCTATGCTAATTGGGGAAGTCCTACGTGGTTCAGTTGGGATGACAAGCTTCCCGGGACCCAGGTAAAGTTGACTAAAATTTACACGTGTTAGACTACAGTCAAATAGCTCCGGCTAAAGGTGGCAAAATATGGGTTCATGTAACAACAGGCTTGGGTCAAAAAGGTCATGTTAAAAGTAATAGCTAATGTGGGTTAACGTGCTAACATGTTAATTTGTTAGTTTTCTTTTTAGCCTTTATAGAAACCAAAACTTCATGAGTAACAATTAATCTGTCTATTTCGATAGACAACGTTATGTATACATTCTTTTTTATAAATAAAGAGATTATAGTATGATTAGATTAACCATTATATCTTATTTACCAAAAAGGTATGGTTTTTAATGTAAATATTAGGAGAAATATAGAGAATAATGATTTGAGTCATTGGAAAGTTTACTTATCTAAAGTAAACTGTTAGAAGAGTTATATTTATCTGTAGCTATATTTTTTTTTGGGGATCAATTTCTTGTATTTTTGAGGGTCCTATCATTTTATGAAGTTTTCTAATTTGTAACCACTTAAAAGATACTGTATATGGTTTACGAAAAGTTATATTATTTTTATCAAGTGGGAAATTGACCCATTTGTACTTATCCAGCAGCCCAGCTGACCCATTTCTTACTAATTTAAACCTGTTTAATTCCATCCATTGTTTTAAATGGTCCCCATTTTGAACCAATGATTTCTTTATCACCAAATTGATCCAAAGAAATCTTTAAATGGACGTTTTATTCTTGCATTTGATGCTAATGTTTTCTAATTGGCTAATTGCTGAATGCTAATCATGATAAAGAAACACGCAAATTGTGCAGGTTCTTTTGTCAAGGGCAAGTTTTTTTGATTCAAAAGTTGCTTCAAATGCTAACATCAAGAAGTATAAAAAGACTGCTGAGGCTGTTATGTGTGGCCTTCTGCCAAAATCACCTACAGCAACATCAAGCAGAACAAAAAGTACTCCTTTTTTTTATCTCCATTAGATATTTATTAATTTTGATGTAAATCCTATCGTATCTTACTACTGAATATCAACAACACAGGTGGTCTTGTTTGGATCAGTGACTGGAATGCGTTACAGCATCCTGTGGCTTCTGCCTTTTTAGCTGTCGTATACAGTGATTACATGATTACGTCTCGGAATCAAAAAATTCAATGTGATGCTGCCTCTTTCTCTGCATCAGATCTTCGTAAATTTGCCTTGTCACAGGTATGCTAAATGGGCGGGGCCAAAAGGGTTCGGGTCAAGTTGGTAACTTTTAATGTGGGGACACTGTTCTAGTTGGGTTCATTGAGACAACAATGCCTACTGTCCAGGTTCTTAATTTTTTTAAAATAAGGTGGTTCCAGCATGTTGTTTTACCCATTTGACCCATTAGAGTCAAACCAGAACCCAAATAGACCCCATTCAGATAAATAGGTTAAAATTCTCTCTATATGGTACTAACGATCCTAATTGAAAATAATCAGGCTAACTATGTGTTGGGAGACAATCCAATGAAGATGAGTTATCTTGTTGGATATGGTGACAAGTACCCGCAATTTGTGCACCATAGAGGAGCCTCAATACCTAGTGATGCAACCACAAAATGCTCCGATGGTTGGCAATGGCTTGATTCGGATCAACCTAATCCTAACGTTGCAACTGGAGCAGTCGTTGGTGGACCTTTCTTAAACGAGACTTATGTAGATTCACGTAACAACTCAATGCAAGCTGAACCAAGTACTTACAACAGTGCAGCCATAGTTGGACTTCTCTCTGGTTTGGTTACAACCTCATCAGTAGTCACATCTTTCACATAATTCCACACATTATTATTTGTATTATTATATTAATATATATTGTGTGACGAGATCTGTTTGTGTATGCTTAGTGAAATCCACGTTAGAAATATACAACTTATGTGATCAGTTTGTGTAGGCTTAGTGAAATCCGAGTTAGAAATATACAACTTATGTGATGAGTGTATATAGTCTTAGCTGCCTTGCTTGTTATCAAATTATTTCTGATTTGAAATTATACCATGTTATATGATATTATATTTTGTAAAACTTTGTGTTCAAAGTCCAATATTCTTTGCGTTCTGGACGCTACGTTTTTGTGATTATTTTCTGATTGTTTAAACTATATATTCCCGGGACTCGCAAAGGGAGTCGGAACTCTGGTAATTGAAAAAAGTTAGGTTTGAAATTGTTCCAAGGGGGAAGGGCTATAGTTGATAAACTAACTATGGCAAGAAAGATGTTAACCTTAATAAAAAATTAATTAACTTTTATATATTCATTAGCCTATAGTTAAGCTCCTAGAAACACACAGTACAAACCAACTGGAACAAACTAAAAACTTAACACAGTCGATTTAAGTACAACAAATATATTCATTAAGAACTTAACCCATTAAGTACAACAAATATATTCGGGAAGATGTGAGAGCCAAGATGACCAATCGATTTATTTGAAATCCGTAGATGCGAGATAACCCGAATGTTTGTAAGAAGATCATCCATTACTGTTATGAAGCCGATCCAAATAAGCATGAATAAACTTATTGACCCAACTCCAAATGCTCTAGAGCAAGATGAAATGGGAGGCAATGAAGATGTTAACCCGTATAAGCATTTACCACACTGGAAGAAACAGGAGCGCAAAAACATACACCAAACGAAAAATCACCGCCATAGAAGAATATAAACCTATACACAAGGTTTAAAAAGACGCGATACTAGATCGAGACGGTCAGGACCTTAAAACGTCGAGACGGGAGTCGAGAGGGACGTTGACTTACGTTGCCTTTTATATGTATATATACACACACACACACACACACATTTTAGAGCCAAAAAACCTTCGTTGACAAGTTCGTACCTATGATCGTTAATATAATACAAAAAAATAACACTTAAATATGTCAATTTTGATCGATTTGACTGACTTTTGACCGAATTTTAGACTTTTGACCGGTGTTGACCCGACGTTTCTTGCATTTGACCCGACTTTTAACCGTTGACCAACTTATTAGAAGATTGGATGGGGTCGATACGGGCTAGTCATTAAAATGCCACGCATCGAAGGTCGTTTACAACAGTGCCTGTACTTGGTGATAAAATCATTTACCTTCATGTATCTCTCCTAAGTATATGACATTATTGAAATTCGAGGGCTAGACATAATTATTAGATAAATACGAGGACGAGTTCTTTACTTTTCTATACTGAAAAACTATAAAATTACGCCGTCGTTTACAATTGCATTCCATTCCCCCAAAAATGAAAACCCTAAAACATGAGCAATCGATAGCTGCGTACGATCGATTAGTGCGTAAATCAGAGGTTTCATTCCCAATTGAAATCATTCAAGAAATCGTTTCCAGACTTCCGGTGAAATCCATACTCCAATTTCGATCTGTTTGTAAACCATGGCTATCTCTAATTTCTGATCCATCATTCACCAAATTACACCTCACTCGCTCCACTGTTAACCCCCGCACCGCCCTATTGATCGCCACTTACGACATCGATACTCGCGACCGTCACCTTCTCTCCGTCGCACCTGACGGTGGACCCCTCACTCACCTCATGACACTCCACAACGCTCCAGATACTACTATTTATATGCAATTAATAGTATCCGAACATGTAAACGGGTTAGTTTTATTTACTTCCAGTTATAAAACTCTTGCTGACAAATTCGCTTTTATCGTAAACCCTAGCACTCGTGAGATCTATGAACTCCCTTATCCGGATACGCATATCTCTTACCTGCCAGGGTTCAACGAGCTGAGAAATGAACATGTGATTTTAAGCGTTAGGAAGCCTACTCAATCATTAATGCCTTATGAACCGAATACCATTGAGTTTATGATCTTCTCTTTGTTGAGTTATTCGTGGAAGAAGATTGATGCGGATCTTCCTTTTAATATTAAGTGGGATCTTTTTGATATTAGATGGGATGAGGATTCGGATCGTTGGCTTTTTTGCACAAAACTCAGTGTTTGTGTTAATAGTGTGATACATTTGATGCTTCGAGATCCATCTGAAATTTTGGGATTTGATTTGAGTTCTGAGAAGTTTTTGATTATCAACATCCCTGATGATGCTATTCCCAATAGTTTAGGTACCGACTATACTAAAAATGGCGAAGATAAGTACAAGTCTGACCATCCTGTACTCGTAAAAATTAATGGTTTGTTAGTAGTTGTTTGTCATGATCGTGTGGTGGAAAGCAATGAAATGCACATTTGGATATTACAAGACTATGAAAAACGTGTTTGGATTCGGGAAACCATTACATTCCCCAAGCCTTGGATTGATTTAGATGAGCCTTTCCCGTTAGATTCAGTTGATATGGATAAAATTGTTTTTTCTTCTCAAAAGGTGTCTGATGCTGCGATCAATGTGCCTATCTATGACATGAAGACAAAGCGTTTCAATTTTTTACATTGCACCGTTGATCATCAATTTCTACACTCTGAGACAACTCAGTTGGATCATGTTATAAATTATGTTGAAACTATCTTGCCTTTGAAGAAAATGGATCAAGGAAATATTTGATATGATAGATGTTTCTCGATAAGCGATAAGCGGAAAGTATACCTCTGAAGAAAGTGTTTTCAAGCTTCCACTTTGTATCTTTCTGGTTGTGTTTTCAAGCTTGCACTGTTTTGTTTAGTTTATTGCTATAGAGCTGCTACTAATTTTAAACATGGATGCTTTTGGGTACTGTTTATGGTATGCAAGTAGATTAAGGTAATAAATTTATTAATGTCGCTTGACTTTTGACTTTTGACCCGCTTCCAACGAGCTTTGATGAAGAATGGGGCAGCAAACCGGGCTTCGCCAAACTGTCAAATAAACCAATATCATTATTGACCAACTCCAGCTCTTCGTCTTCATCCCCAAAAAAAAACCTCGTCAGCCCCCACCTTCTTTTTGTTCTTGTTCGCCGTCTTCTTAGATACAACCTTACGCACGCCGTCTTTATGCTTTTATTATTTATTTATTTTTGAAAAGCAGTAGATTTATTATTATATTAAAATATTTTTTACACTCTTGACCCCATACAAGAGAGAAGTATGAGGCATATTAACGAATACAAGTGCTAATCACTAATCGAGAGAGTACATACAGCGAAAAAAATTAAAATAGGCTAAATATAGGATTTGGACACTATCTGTGATCGTCTTATGCTTTTATTGATTATTCTAAAACGAGCTACAAGACTTCTCACACACCTTTCCAACACATAATGTTCTAACAACCACCCTTACCTCCCACATCAAAACCCATATCATCATCCGTATCATCATCCGTTCTCGCATTATAAAGAGCACCAAAAAGACTAGCAGATTTAGTGCTACCTACATCACCCAAAACAGAATTTTTTTTAAGACCATTTGTAATGGTGGTGTGGGTGGGATGATGGTGTGGGTCTTTTTTATGATGTTTGTCTGTGTGAGTTGAAAATTTGAAGTTAAGGTGGTGTGAGATAGGAGTGGGGTGAGAAGTGTTGTGATGTTGTGGTAAAATATGATTGGTAGAGTGAGTAAAAGAGGGATAAATGAAAATAATATATTAAATGTTATCAACCAATAAAAATATTTCATTTCAGACCCACATCCGTGAGTTTGGCCGTTGCTTTCCACACACCCTCACCCACGCCCCAGCCCATACATTGTTACCTCATTTTTGGGTGTGGGTTTGGTGCCACATCACCACTCATGCCGTGGATTTTGCATTGTCTAAGTTGGTAATACTGGACCCAACCTTATTATTTTTCTTCGATACTTTTATTTTTATTCCATAAAAAGCACTAGAAGATGTCCACTAGTGATCCAATATGAATTTGGAACACAACGCAAATCACAAGGATTAGAGCCTCTTTATTTTGTAACAAAGTAAAAGCTTCCGCGAGTTTTGTTCAAGTTGAGCCATGGCCAAAACGAAAAAAAAAAAAAAAAAAAAAAAGAAGAAAAAAAAAAAACAAAATACAAGCTGTCAAGCATGAGTGTTGCGAACAAAAAAGAAAAAGAAAAAAAGCATGCGGTATTGGTAAAAGGAATTGCCTCTAGTTTTATATATACGTTGTATGTAATTCTAGGGAGAAATAAAACATTAAGTTTTAACCCCACTTATTATTGTTGCTAAATTGGTTCTATGTTAACAAGCCCAAAAGCACTACACCATATATCCATTATCGTTGCATTCCATTTTTCTATAAACAAAAAAATCATTACATCCTTACAAGTAGCGTCGAGCATTATCTATTCGTAACGGATCAACTAGATATCTTATTGTCACCGACACCATCAATAGCACCGTCATCTAATTTGGAAAACAAGAGACCAACAGCAATCTAGAACAGACCATTCTCTTGGCCGAACTACCCAAATCGTCAACCTGCACACTACCGATTTTGAAACCCAACATCACACTCATCCACTTCCATCTCCACTATGGGGGTACAATCGATAGCAACTTCGCTCCCGACTTCAATCAAAGCTTCTTTAAATAGTATTGAGATGTTTAGAATAAAACAAAGGAGCCGGATCAAAACCACAAGTGATGTCATTAGTAGATGAACCCACATCATTTCCCATCGGATCATCATCTATCATGATCATTCGGTTTGATAGAGCTAACATCTCCGAATCAAATCCACTGTCAATCAAACGGCCCAAGTTCGACAAATCACGCACCTCAGACACCTAAACTTGATATGTCAAATAAACCAACTCTTCCAAGTCCACCTCAATCAAATCATGTATATGTTTCACACATGACGATTTAATGAAGGCATATAGGGAACCAATGTTACTGAGAGACGACAAAGCCTTAACAACAGCCAAAAACTTCACCAAATAATCTGACTGCCACCTTCACATTCTCGACCGATGCACAGGTGGTTGGAATACCCCTTTAATTCTCTTTGTACGTTTTATTTGTATTGACTTAATTGTTGGTAATCTTGGTTACTTGAGTCTTATACTCATCTTTTAGCGCCTTACTATAAAATTTTCTTTTTTATATTTCCGTCCTTGAACTCTTTATAAAAGATAAAAGATAACTATTAAAGTTAACACTATTGTTTTTTGCATTGTGTACTTTTGAAACTTTTTTAAGATCTAGCATTATTGAATGTAAATGATAAATTGACATATGCCCAACATACTAATAAAATTTTAATCATATATATACATTCAGACACAAAGTGATAGTTTTAATTTTTTTTTTTTTTTTACAAAACTCTTTTCAAAGTTATTATATCTTTTGAAATCTATCTGAAGACCTGTAATTAATCTTCCATAAACAAGTCTTGGTGATTTTTATCTCTATAAATTTAAATGTGTGAAGTAACCAATGAACTCCACCACAATCATATACATCCATTTGCTTTGCAAGTCAAGTACGCATTTATTATCTAGTACTTGTATCCTTAAACAAGTTAATGAAATTTATGATCGACATTGACATATATTTTGTAATGATGCAATTGTATGATTATTTTGGCCTTCTGAGATATTATAACATCATGTTAACTATCGTGATTGTTAATGAATGTCAACAACACAGGTGGTCTTGTTTGGATCAGTGACTGGAATGCTTTACAGCATCATGTGGCTTTTGCTTTTTTAGTTGTCGTATACGTATACAGTGATTACATCTCGCAAAAAAAAAAAAAAAAAAAAAAAAAAAAAAAATAATGTGATGCTGTCTCTTTCTTTGCATCAGATCTTTGTAAATTTGCTATGTCACGGGTATGCAAAATGGGCAGGGCCAAAAGGGCTTGGGTCAAGTTGATAACTTTTGGTGCGTGTCAACATTGGTCTATTTGGATTCATTGACCCAATAATGCATAAGCATTGGCAACACGGCTGGCTCTAGCAGGGTGTTCAACAGGTCAAAACATTCAACTATTTAATGCGGGTTCATACGGGCGGGGTCAGGTTGGACATATTAGAGTTGAAGCAGAACCCGGATAGACACCATTTATGATAAATAGGTTGAAATAATCTCTATATGATACAGATGATCCTAATTGACATAAATTAGGCTAACTATGTGTTGGGTGACAATCCTAATGAAGATGAGTTATTTTGTCAATGGCTTGATTCGGATCAACCTAATCCTAACGTTGCAAATGGAGCACTCGTTGGCAAGTTTTTCTGATTCAAAAGTTGCTTCAAATGCTAACATCAAGAAGTACAAAAAGACTGCTGAGGCTGTTATGTGCGGCCTTCTGCCAAAATCTCCTACAGCAACAAAAAGTACACCGCCTTTTTCGATTCTATCATATATATATATATATATATATATATATATATATATATATATATATATATATATATATATATATAGGCATGATCAATGGGGAAGTAACCAATCGGGGGGAAGCTGGGGGAAGCAAATTTTTTTTTTTTTTTCATTTTTTGAAAAAACTTTGTTCACGAACATTATAGATTGGATGAAAATATGAACATTTAGAAAAGACACTTTGTGATGAATGTTATTATTTTGGCGGGAAAACGATCTACAAAAATAACATTCAAGATAACATTGTTCGTGAAGAATGTTAACGTTTTTTTTCATGTTTTGTGAAGTAAAATTTAGCCCGATTTAGAGCTTAGGGTTCAGGGTTTAGGGTTTAGAGTTTAGGGTTTGGTGTTTTGAGTTTATTCCATAAACCCAAAACACCAGGTTTGGTGTTTTGGGTTTATTCCATAAACCCAAAACACCAAACCCTAAACCCTAAACTCTAAACCGTTCGTGTTAAAAACTCAATCTAAATCTTAAATCTAAACCCTAAACCCTAAATTTCTAAACCCTAATATCTAAACCCTATAAACCCTAATATCTAAACCCTAATATCCAAACCCTAATATCTAAAACCTCAACATACGCTCGAAAAACTCGATAATTGTTATACATTACTCTTTCGAGCATTTTCCCGTCAAAATAAAAACATTTATCACAAAATGTCTTTATTAAATGTTCATATTTTCATCCAATCTATAATGTTCATGAACAAAGTTTTTTAAAAAATGAAAAAAAAAACATTTGCTTCCCCCCGCTTGGTTACTTCCCTCTTGATCCTATATATATATATATATATATATATATATATATATATATATATATATATATATATATATATATATATATATATATATATTGTGATGACCCGGAAATTTCTGACCAAATTTAAACTTAATCTTTGTATGATTAACATTTTCGACACGATAAGCAAAGTCTGTAAAACTGAATCTCAAAATTTTTGAACTATTCAAATACCTTTCGGTTGTTCTCGACGATTCGCGAACAATTATATGTATATAGATACATATATATATATATATATATATATATATATATATATATATATATATATATATATATATATATATATATATATACATATACACACTATAACTTGAAAACGTAACAATGTATTAATTGTTTAATACCGTACATTAAACTTATTGGTTTAAATATTTATTTGAATATATATGATAAGTTGGAATTAGATATATGAATAACTTGCGATATGTATTTTAAAACGTGTTTAATAATATTGAAAATATATATTTAACAATACGATAAAATATAATATTAACTTGGTCATAAAACGAATTGTTATTATATATATATATTAACAAATAGCGAGACGATGATTTATAGAAATAAATGACCAAAATACTCAAATGTGTAAGTTATATCTCGAGTGGTATAGTTTATGGATAATTTAAGGCTATATTTTGACAAAGGTACGTGACACGAAACGTAAAATGCAAGTTTTCTAAATGTACGAAAGGACATTCGAAAAACCGGAACCGGGACATAAGTCGAGTGACAACGTACGACTTATCAGAACAAAAATTACAAGTAAACTATGCATGTGAATTTAATATAATATATAATTAATTATATAAATTAAATATATTATATATATTATTAATAATATGTCGACGAGCTAAAAGTTAAACAATTGTGAGCTGTCCCAGGGTGCCATGCGATCGCATGGCCGTGAAGCACAAATCCCATGCGATCGCATGTGGTGCTTTTTCAGGAAAGGTTCTATAAATTGATCGAGTTCTGGCTTAATTCATACACACACATATTTATCTATATTACTCCGTATTATATTTATTATTTATTATTATTATTATTATTATTATTATTATTATTATTAAGATTAATATTATTATTATTAATCTTATTATTATTATTATTATTATTAAGATTAATATTATTATTAATCTTAATTAGTAGTATTAGTAATATACATAAAATATTACGATGAGGTTATGAGCGTGTCACTTTCAAAATGGGTTTTCAAGCGGGATAGAGCTAAGAAAATTATGGGTAATGTTCGGGGGTATATTTATGAGTCAAACCTAGTGTTTATCATCTCCGTTGCGTCTACGTACTTTCTTACAATATTGAATCTCAATATTGATACGTAAGCACTCATATTTTATCTTTTATATATTAATTGTGTATCCATGTCTAGTGCTCGAGTATATATATTTATACATGCTTGTATGCTAAATTTCGTCGTTAAACAGTTTATGATGAATCATGAATTAAATACATATATTACTGGTAAAAGGTATACGATATACATGTTTTTGGAAAGCTGGCGAAAAATCAATAACTTTTCTTTTAGACACCGAATAGTTTCGATAAACGGATTAAAAGATATGATCAACTGAATTATGATTGACGTTAATTGAAATTGCTTTTGAATTTGCAATTAATATTTAAACAACTTGTTTGTAAGATTGATAAATTGGATTTTTGAATATTACCAACCGAGTAAATGAATTCTTATATAAGGTACATCTCGTTTTGTTGAACTATTGTCAAAATTGACTTTTTGAAACGACTTTGGATAACTTTTGTATGTCGATCTTGAGCATTAGGATTGTGATACACTATGACCTGACCTAGTTTGATAGACATTTATTGACCAACATATGTTCTCTAGGTTGAGATCTACGATTATTTGGTAATCCGAGTTTCGGTCACATTATGATGAACAACTTTATGTGCTGCTAAGGTGAGTTTCATTTGCTCCCTTTTTAAATGCTTTTGCAATATATATTTTTGGGCTGAGAATACATGCACTTTATTTTAAACACAATGGATACAAATACATACTAAATTCTACACTGAGTTTGAACTGAAAATCCCTTAACTTTGGTAACTAGTAACTGCCAGTTATAAGAACTGGTGGGCGCGAGTAGTTGTATATGGATCCATAGGGCTTGACATCCCCGTCTGTTCCAGGTTTAGAAACCCTAGCCTGAACTATTAAACAGACGTATTCTATTTGAGTTTAGTACACGTTGGTTTACGTGTATTGTACATGTTGGTTGCATGTATGTTAAAACAGGGGTACTTATTATAACGTTAAAGCTTAGTTACCAGGGTGCTCAATCTTGTAGAATATTTTGATAAATGTTTCTGGATGAAACAACTGAAATCTTGTGATCCACCTTTATGTACAGAGTATGCAAAACATTAAAACTATGAACTTACCAACCTTTGTGTTGACACTTGTTAGCATTTTATTCTCAGGTTCCCTAGAAGTCTTCCGCTGTTTGCTTATATGTTAGACAAGCTATGTGCATGGAGTCTTACATGGCATATTTTTCCAAGGAAACGTTGCATTCACCAAATCATCACCATGTATCTTATTTTGACTGTATTGTCAACGGAAGTACTATTGTAAACTATTATTTACGGTGATTGTCTATATGTAGAAATCATCAGATGTCGAAAACCTTTAATTTAAATATTCATTTATGGTGTGCCTTTTCAAAAGAATGCAATGTTTACAAAACGTATCATATAGAGGTCAAATACCTCGCAATGAAATCGATGAATGACGTGTTCGTTCATAAGGATTTGGAGCGATCGTCACAGTTGGTATCAGAGCGTTGGTCCTAGTGAACCAGGTCTTGCATGAGTGTGTCTAACTGATAGTTGTTAGGATGCATCAATAAGTCTGGACTTCGACCGTGTCTGCATGTTAAAAATTTTGCTTATCATTTCTTGTCGAAAATTACATGCTTATCATTCTTAAGTCTAGACACGTTCTCCTGCATTTATTGCATAAATAGTGTATAGACAAAAATTCATATCTTAGCGTATCTGTTACTGTAAACTTTTCCTGACATCTTCCAAAAATTTCTCCGTGATTTATGGAATTTGGTATTATATATACATATGTAAATTATGTATTGAAGAATATCAAACTAAATTCTATAATCTAATTCATATCAAAAATCATCTCTCTAATTATACAAGATGGATCCCGTATCTAGTTCAAATTCTTTAAACTCTGACAGCTATTTTGATATGGATATTCACCTGAATTCCGAAGACAGTGTAACCGGAATGGATCAACCAATTAGCCATCATCTATTCTGGATGAATTGGGGATGGGTTCGTAGCCTACTTAATCATTGTAGACAAGAAGAAGGTGATCCCTTCCATCCACCACATTCACCTCTTGGCGAAGAACCTGAAGCACTTACCGGCGAACCTATTCGTAATACTATTTTCTCTTTCATTTCCAGAGTATCTCATCATGATTATATACTATCCCATATTATAAATCTTATTTATCCGATCGTCCGAACCACCGATCATCCCGGTATAATAGAAGAAGTCAACGAGCTTCGTGCTCGGGTAGTGGCTTTGGAGAATATGGTTCAAGGGTTACGAACACCAGCAGCAGCACCCGCAGCATAACCGGTACCACCATCATCCACACCAACAGGATCATTACCACCACCAACAATCACATCTGCATCACACGCCTCAACATCACAATATGTACCTCGGATATCAACATCATACGCACCATAGGTACCAAGAAGTACCAGCAACGACAAACGATGAAGTATGGATTCATAACTTCATCGGAGAAACATTCTACGGCGATTATGTAATTTCTAAAGTTTAGAGATTATCTATTCTAGCCTTAACCCTAAATCAGATAGAGTAGAAACCCTTATCCGAATGGTGTAAGATACAAGCTAGACTTGTTTTACCAACAGCATCAATAGTACCCTTAGCCTCACCAGCACAGTCAGTGTTGTCAACATCGTCAGAATCGGTAGCACCTCTAACATCACAAGCTCCGTCAGTTCAAGAAAGCACCGTGGACATCATTACGAGTCAACAACGAGTATATTGTATCAATGAGTTATGAAGTAATAACTCAATTCATCTAAAGAATTTATATGTATATCTTATATATATAAATTTTAAAACCATCATGAATCTTTTCGTACTAAGCTATTACGTGTGAATTTTAAGGGGTAGATACTACTCAGTTAATTCATATTACTAATATGCTATGATGTACATCCTTCGTTAACAACTTAACCATCGTTAACTACAAATCTCTGTTTCAACTCAATGAATTCCATTTCCTAATAAACCAAGTGTATTATTCAATTACATAATTGATTTTACATTTTCATTTTCGATATACTCAAAACTTTCCAAAAAACATCATCTATGCCTTGTAAGGTTCACAAAAATTCCACGAGCATCAACATCCTTCACCGAGGAATAAAAATAAATAATGAAGTATTGATTTCATTAGTGAAATACTCCGCGAAGATTATGTAATCCTTAATGTTTTAGAGATTATTCATTCAATTCAAAAATCAAATGAGCTTAATATGATATTAACTCATCAAATCTGTATTACATCTGAAGAAAATATACATACATATATTTTCATAAAGACGGTAATAAAAAAAAAATCTTTTATACAAAGTATTAATTGTGAAATCTTTAAAGGGTAGGTAATACTCGAGAAATATATAAGTTCACAATTAATATGTTATACTGTACATTCTTCAACTTTGATTCAAAAATTATTAACTATGCTCACAGCGATATACAATCGTTTCCATACAAATTCAATTACATATTCTGATTTTAAAAAATCAGAATCCAAACCAAGATTTAACAGAAAACATCACTCTTAGATTCTTACATCTTTCAAATGCTATACTTTGACTTCAAAACTGTGCTAGAACATCACTTCTATTCATAAACCCAGAAGAAGAAAAAAAATTTGTATCGTTCAAAATTCTAGAACATCATATGCATCTTGACAATTACAATCTTCATGCAAACCCTTCAAACTTTTGAAAACACCTCGGATTGATAACCGACGATTCAGTTATGATAACTTTGAATGCTGATGAAGCAGTAAAAACTGTAAACGACCTTAACAACCAAAAGTTTGATGATAAAGAATAGTGTGTTGACAAAGCTCAGAAAAAGAGAAGGTTTGGAACTGGAAAATAGATTGAGCAAAGTATGAAGGAGGCTGTGGATAAATCACAAAGAATAAACCTGCCTTCAAAGAATCTAAATTATTCAGTATCTGCTGAAGCCATTAACGAATACCTTGCTTCCGAATCTAAACCCTTGCGGACAATATTCTTCATCATCCTCTGATATTAGAAATTCTAAGATATCATCGTATCTTTCATTATAAATATCCTCCATATTTCTGGAGATAATTCCATAATCATTCTTATCGAAAATCAATTTTCTCCTTGCGATATCTGTGTAACATCATAAAAGAAACTATTTTAGTTTCTAAATTCTGAAACCTTCGAGTTTAAAATATGAATATTTTTGAAGTGGTGTTGGGAGCTGAAGCATGAGTTAGTATAATATAATGACACTTGATCAACGTGATTATATTACAGTAAGTCATGCTGAGTTTCTAATGGAACTTGATAAAGGTTCACATATCACACCCTCATCATGAACCATGTTACATAACTCTTTTATTCTATTTAACCTCTAAACATATCAAGAAAATATTTTTCTCGATGATTCGGTCTTTTTCGGATATTCTGGTAATTTGACAAATCAAGATCGTGCCATTACGATTACCTTCTCGTAACATTAACTATGTTCATCCAAAACTCCTTACCTACGAATTCTGGACCATTACAAGAGATGCCTAATCGCAAGAAGAAGAAACAAAGGGACAAAAGCTCCGAAATAAAAATTGGAGTATAAATCGCAGCAAATAGGAGGGAGTATTAACTGTGAATGACAATGATTATAGAAGACAGAAGTAGGGACATTGAAATATAAGGGGAGATATAAAGCCCGATAACAAAACCGAAATTACAAACCGTGTATATCAATGCGTTTAGCAATATAAAGACACGGGAGAACGAAAAACACTATAACCCCAAGGTAATGGTAGAAGAAAATAACTTCCTCCGGTGGTAGATGAAAAAGAAGAATGAATGATATGATAGCCAAGAAAATATCAAGAATCAGAACTGGATGAAGCATTTTCACAAATCTTTTGTAAGTATGAAATAAGAAAGAAGATTATAGGAGTGGTGAAAATAAATGAAACGGAAGAGGTCAATTTATAGCAAAATATCAGACATAGCAATCGAGGCAGATTACGCATTTAATCAAAGGAAATCTTAATTTCCTTAAATTCCGAAAAATCAAATCTTATTTAAATTATGAATATTTTCTATTCCTTAAATTTCGGAAATCAACCGTGACTACGTCACCAGCTAAGGTGAACATGTATTTACTCATCTTCACTCTTTTACGATAACTTCTCTCATACGCTTCGAATAATCGGATTGCTTTATCCATATTATTTAACAGTGATAAAACTCTATTTATCAACACATATACGGCATGAAAACATTTTTATTGTTAGTCATGACGACCTCACACAAATTTCGGGACGAAATTTATTTAACGGGTAGGTACTGTGATGACCCGGAAATTTCTGACCAAATTTAAACTTAATCTTTGTATGATTAACATTTTCGACACGACAAGCAAAGTCTGTAAAACTGAATCTCAAAATTTTTGAACTATTCAAATACCTTTCGGTTGTTCTCGACGATTCGCGAACAATTATATGTATATAGATACATATATATATATATATATATATATATATATATATATATATATATATATATATATATATATACTATAACTTGAAAACGTAACAATGTATTAATTGTTTAATACCGTACATTAAACTTATTTGTTTAAATATTTATTTGAATATATATGATAAGTTGGAATTAGATATATGAATAACTTGCGATATGTATTTTAAAACGTGTTTAATAATATTGAAAATATATATTTAACAATACGATAAAATATAATATTAACTTGGTCATAAAACGAATTGTTATTATATATATATATATTAACAAATAGCGAGACGATGATTTATAGAAATAAATGACCAAAATACTCAAATGTGTAAGTTATATCTCGAGTGGTATAGTTTATGGATAATTTAAGGCTATATTTTGACAAAGGTACGTGACACGAAACGTAAAATGCAAGTTTTCTAAATGTACGAAAGGACATTCGAAAAACCGGAACCGGGACATAAGTCGAGTGACAACGTACGACTTATCGGAACAAAAATTACAAGTCAACTATGCATGTGAATTTAATATAATATATAATTAATTATATAAATTAAATATATTATATATATTATTAATAATATGTCGACGAGCTAAAAGTTAAACAATTGTGAGCTGTCCCAGGGTGCCATGCGATCGCATGGCCGTGAAGCACAAATCCCATGCGATCGCTTGGGGTGCTTTTTCAGGAAAGGTTCTATAAATTGATCGAGTTCTGGCTTAATTCATACACACACATATTTATCTATATTACTCCGTATTATATTTATTATTTATTATTATTATTATTATTATTATTATTATTATTATTATTATTATTATTATTATTATTATTATTATTATTATTATTATTATTAAGATTAATATTATTATTATTAATCTTATTATTATTATTAATATTATTATTAATCTTAATTAGTAGTATTAGTAATATACATAAAATATTACGACGAGGTTATGAGCGTGTCACTTTCAAAATGGGTTTTCAAGCGGGATAGAGCTAAGGAAATTATGGGTAATGTTCTGGGGTATATTTATGAGTCAAACCTAGTGTTTATCATCTCCGTTGCGTCTACGTACTTTCCTACAATATTGAATCTCAATATTGATACGTAAGCACTCATATTTTATCTTTTATATATTAATTGTGTATCCATGTCTAGTGCTCGAGTATATATATTTATACATGCTTGTATGCTAAATTTTGTCGTTAAACAGTTTATGATAAATCATGAATTAAATACATATATTACTGGTAAAAGGTATACGATATACATGTTTTTGGAAAGCTGGCGAAAAATCAATAACTTTTCTTTTAGACACCGAATAGTTTCGATAAACGGATTAAAAGATATGATCAACTGAATTATGATTGACGTTAATTGAAATTGCTTTTGAATTTGCAATTGATATTTAAACAACTTGTTTGTAAGATTGATAAATTAGATTTTTGAATATTACCAACCGAGTAAATGAATTCTTATATAAGGTACATCTCGTTTTGTTAAACTATTGTCAAAATTGACTTTTTGAAACGACTTTGGATAACTTTTGTATGTCGATCTCGAGCATTAGGATTATGATACACTATGACCTGACCTAGCTTGATAGACATTTATTGACCAACATATGTTCTCTAGGTTGAGATCTACGATTATTTGGTAATCCGAGTTTCGGTCACATTATGATGAACAACTTTATGTGCTGCTAAGGTGAGTTTCATTTGCTCCCTTTTTAAATGCTTTTGCAATATATATTTTTGGGCTGAGAATACATGCACTTTATTTTAAACGCAATGGATACAAGTACATACTAAATTCTACACTGAGTTTGAACCGAAAATCCCTTAGCTTTGGTAACTAGTAACTGCCAGTTATAAGAACTGGTGGGCGCGAGTAGTTGTATATGGATCCATAAGGCTTGACATCCCCGTCTGTTCCAGGTTTAGAAACCCTAGCCTGAACTATTAAACAGACGTATGCTATTTGAGTTTAGTACACGTTGGTTTACGTGTATTGTACATGTTGGTTGCATGTTTGTTAAAACAGGGGTACTTATTATAACGTTAAAGCTTAGTTACCAGGGTGCTCAATCTTGTAGAATATTTTGACAAACGTTTCTGGATGAAACAACTGAAATCTTGTGATCCACCTTTATGTACAGAGTATGCAAAACATTAAAACTATGAACTCACCAACCTTTGTGTTGACACTTGTTAGCATGTTTATTCTCAGGTTCCCTAGAAGTCTTTCGCTGTTTGCTTAATTGTTAGACAAGCTATGTGCATGGAGTCTTACATGGCATATTTTTCCAAGGAAACGTTGCATTCACCAAATCATCACCATGTATCTTATTTTGACTGTATTGTCAACGGAAGTACTATTGTAAACTATTATTTACGGTGATTGTCTATATGTAGAAATCATCAGATGTCGAAAACCTTTGATTTAAATATTCATTTATGGTGTGCCTTTTCAAAAGAATGTAATGTTTACAAAACGTATCATATAGAGGTCAAATACCTCGCAATGAAATCGATGAATGACGTGTTCGTCCATATAGATTTGGAGCGATCGTCATATATATATATATATATATATATATATATATATATATATATATATATATATATATATATATATATATATATAGAGAGAGAGAGAGAGAGAGAGAGAGAGAGAGATCGATCTAATTAAGAGGAAAGCACTTTTTTGGGGGGACGTGGGGGGAAGTAATTTTTTTTCATTTTTGGAAAAACTTTGTTCACGAACATTATAGATTAGATGAAAATCTGAACATTTAAAAAAGACACTTTGTGATGAATGTCATTATTTTGGCGGGAAAACGCTCGAAGAAAAAAATAAAAACATTCAATGCATTGAATGTTTTGCTGCTGAGTTTTTTTTAAGGGGTTCGAAATTAGGGTTTGGAAATCAGTGTTTAGAAATTAGGGGGTTATAAATTAGGGTTTAGCTATTAGGATTTAGAAATTAGGGTTTTGGGTTTAGAAATTAGGGTTTAGGGTTTAGAAATTAGGGTTTAGATTGAATATTTTAACACGGACGGTTTAGAGTTTAGGGTTTAGGGTTTTGGGTTGAGGGTTTACGGAGTAAACCCGAAAATCCAAAACCCAAAACCCAAAACCCTAAACTCTAAATCGGCTAAATTCGAAAAAAACACTTCACACAAGATGAAAACAAAACGATGCAAATAAACTCAACAGCAAAACATTCAATGCATTGAATGTTTTAATTTTTTTATTCGAGCGTTTTCCCGCCAAAATAATGACATTTATCACAAAGTGTCTTTTTTAAATGTTCATATTTTAATCTAATCTATAATGTTCGTGAACAAAGTTTTTTCAAAAAACGAAAAAATGAAAAAAAAAAAATTTGCTTTCCCCTTCCCCCCTAAAAAGTGCTTCCCTCTTGATTATGACCCTATATATATATATATATATATATATATATATATATATATATATATATAAGTTTTCAACTTATACAAAATGACTTAACCGTCAAATCATTTAACAACAGATTATAACAATAATATTTGAATGCAACGTCTTTTTGAAAATATGGCATGAAAGACTCCATGCAACACCTTGAACATCTAGCAAACAGACAGCGGAAGCACTTTGAAAACCTGAGAATAAACATGCTAAAATGTCAACACAAAGGTTGGTGAGTTCATAGGTTTATTAAAGATAATAAACTAAATGATAGACCACAAGATTTCATGTTTGGAAACATTTAATAAAAGTATTCTACTTCGTGTTGAGCACCCGGTAACAAGCCTTAACAAAATATAAATAAATACCCTTTAAATAATATACACCGAATCAAGTGTGTTCCAACCTCGAAGTACTAAACACCCGTTGACTGCTAGCGCGACTAGCCCGGCTAGGATTGTCAAACCCGATAGATCTATCAATATGATTCGCGCCTACCAGTTCAAAAACCAGTAGCAAAAGTTACCGAGCTAAGGGAATATTTTTGATTCAAACCCAACGTAGAATTTAGTTCAGTACTTGTGTCTATTTCGTAAAACAGTTATAAAACATTGCATGTATTCTCAGCCCAAAAATATATAGTTTGCAAAAGCAATTTAAAAAGAGATCTATAAAACTCACCTTAGCAGCACAGAAAGCAAATCATAGAGATGTGGTCGAAACTCGGAATGCATGTAACCGTAGACCTCAACCTAGAGAACATATGTTGGTCAATAAATGTCTAATAATCTAGGTCAATTCATAGGGTTCGTTTAGTCCTATTGCTCAAGTCCGACTCACAAATTTAGCAAAAGTTAACAACAGTCAACGTAAGTCAAACACAATCAACATGGTCAACACAAGTCAACAATCTCATAATATTACTCAAGTTGGTTAAATAGTCAAACATAGGTCAAATTTAAGTTACCAATTTTTATATGGCAAAATAATACTCCCTCTGTCCCATTATAAGTGTCCACTTACTTTTTGCACACAGTTTTAGGAAATTCCTCTAACTCCATTATCTACCAATCAGAAATCTTCTCTCTCCAGAATAACCTCTTCTTATTGGTTAAAACACAAAGTGGACACTTAAAATGTGACATCCCAAAATAGAAATGTGGACACTTGTAGTGGGACGGAGGGAGTATATTTTTAAAACATATATGTATATGCACATATACATGATTTGCAGCTGAATTCGGGTCCGACTGACTTCAATATAATACCTTTGGTCACAACTATTGGAAAGTATATCATCCCACCTTTATATAGCCAGTTTATTTGACAAAAACGGAATTACGGTTTGAAAGTTATGGCCTTGCGAAAACAGCCTCCCGAGACCATTTGGTGCTGAATATGTTGTTTTGCAACACAACATCCTGTTTTCATGCTCGTTTTAAACAAGTTTAGACTTGACAAAATCATACATATAATACATGGTTTTAAAGCTTGTCGTAAACACTTTGAATACCAATTAATCCATACTTAACTGATTTCAACTTACGAGCCCTCAAAATAGGCCCGAGAGTCATTTTTGACACTTTCACTAAAATAATAAAATTTTTTCATTGACAACTCAAATTTTAAACCATAATACTTGAGCATGTAAAAATCATGTCACAAGTTTAAAATGATATTTTAGACGTGTTACATACCTTTGATCCTCAAAATTTCGCATTTTAGTCAAAGTAGGCGCGTATGACCCAAATAGGTCATAAATACCCATTTTGACCAAAACATGCCAAAACTTATTTTCAAAGCACTACAACCTTTAAACTTACTTAAATCGACGTATTTGACTTGTCTACATTGACCGTTACCCATTTTGACCCGTTAAAACCATTTGGTCAAACAAAGTCAACTGTACATAATATTTAGTTTAAACAATGCAGTCAACTTCTGGAATTTTTATAAAAATAAGTACAGCTCCGTTTGACGTTAAATACATGCCAAAATCTCCGTAACTCGGAGTTTTAAAACATATCCGGAAATCAGACTCTAAGTCTTAACTAAAAAGTTGTAGCAGTCCGCAATGCGCTCGACAGTTTTTCAGAAAAGTTTCAGCACTTTTATATAAAAACGTATAAACTTTGAACGGGTGTATAGTGTTCAAGAAAAATCGAAATGACCCGATTCTTGAGTCGAAACTCAATAGATTTTCGATGTCTACAATCCTATCAGCCCAGGTTTTAAATTACACCTCGTTAATTGTGTCAAAAATGTACTTTTTCAGCCTATCCCGAAAGGTACCTTATTTTAATCATAACTTTTGACCCGTTCGCCCAATTTACGCAATATCCATATGAAAATTTAACTACTTTTCGAGAGTAATTCATCTAAAAACTTATCATAATCAGTTACTAAGATTTACCTGCTCAGAATCAGATAAGCAGTTACGAATTTTTATATCAAAATCTATTTACGCGTAGATTTTGATTCGTTAATCGAAATCAAACGATTCTTAAACCAAAAGTTAATAATTTTTCAAGCTCTTTTCAAATATCATCATGCCAAGAACATATTGTAAACTCATTTTTCCATAATCTCAATTTCAAATACGAATTTTTAATCCAAAATCAATTATTTTGAGCTAGAAATCGAAATCACATGATATCTTAATGAAAAGTTATTAATTTTTCAAGAGCTATACAATTATACACATATAATAAACTGAAAATATCATGTTCATATCAGTAGCATGTTAATCAAAAATGTGATTCATCAAAAAGTCATCAAACGATTAAATTAACGAATAATATCATGCATACATACAAAGACTTGAGCACTAGACACTATATCTACCCTAATATGTAACAAAAACATGAAAACCAGATTGGAGTTTTTAAAACTTATCATAATCAAGAAATTGTTGGTATGGATGTGTAGAGCTTGATGAGAGGAATCCAAATATGCAAACGATTTTATGATCAAACAATTATTGAAGATGTTCTTGAGGTTTAAAGTGATGATGAAAATGGGTTTTCATGGGAGGAAGAAGAAATACGATGTGTGTGTGTTTGATGAAATGAATTAGGGTTAGAGATAGATAGATATGTTACGGGTATATATCTATCTCAGTAATAGATATCACAGATGTAATAATTAATAATGTGACAACCCGGAAATTTTCGACGAAATTTAAACTTAATCTTTATATGATTCCGTCACGATAAGAAAAGTTTGTAATTTTGAGTCTCGAAAATTTTGGAACTATGTTCATACATTCAATTACCCTTTTGACTATGCTCGACGATTCACGAACGAATATATAAATGGATATGAATATATATATATATATGTATATATATATATATATATATTATAACTTGAAAACGTTAACAAAGTATTAAATGTATACTGTAATATTTTAGATTAAACGTATTTGTCTCAATATATGCTTAATATATTCATCTACGAAATTAGAAGATAATACCAACGATTGGATTAGCACATATTTCAACAATTATAAATCCCGTAAGTATTGTGATAAGTCTTTGTTGAGAGGTCCACCTTGATTTAAGAAATCTTTCCTTTTTGACTGTATTTGATATATAAATAACTTGCAACGTGTATAGAAAAAATATTTATTATATATATATATATATATATATATATATATATATATATATATATATATATATATATATATAGGTTCGAAATTATTTTTGTAAACAATAGTAACACCCATTTATTGTTCCGTTTGATAAATAAATATTATATACAAATTTATATTTTTCTAAACGAAAATATATATTTTACAATGTGATAATGCATAGAATTGAATTAGATATAAAACGTTTCGATATTATTAAATATATTTTAGTAAACAATGAGGAGTTGATTTATAGAAGCAAATGACCAAATTACTAAAATGTATAAATTATACTTTGAGTAATATAGTTTATTGATAATTTAAGATTATATTTTGACAAAGGTACGAATCACGAAACGTAAAGTACAAGTTTTCTAAGCATACGAAAATGCATTCGAGAAACCGGAACTGAGACATTAGTCGAGCGTAAACGTACGAGTCATCGGACCAAAAATTAAAAGTCAACTATGCACGTGAATATAATATAATATATAATTAATTAATATAAATTATATATATTATAAAAATATGTCGACAAACAAAACAACAAAAAATTGTGAGCTGGATTTTGGGGCCATGCGATCGCATGAGAAATAGGCATAAAACCCATGCGATCACATGGCAGTCAGGATTCAGAAACATTCTATAAATTGGCCAGTTTGTTCGACACACACACACATATATCTCAATCTCTGCTCTCTATATTTATTATTATTATTATTATTATTATTATTATTATTATTATTATTATTATTATTATTATTATTATTAATCTTATAATTAGGAGTATTATTATTAGTATTATTATACATAAAATACTACGACGAGGTCATGATCAATTATTTTCAAAACAAGCTTTTCGAGCAGGATAGAGTTAAGGAAACTATGAGTTATAGCTATGGAGATTATGGGTAATGTTCATGGGTATTATTCACAAGTCTAACCTCGTGTTTATCATCTCCGTTGCGTCTACGTACTTTCCTGCAATATTGAATCACAAAATTGATACGTGAGCATTCATATCTTATCTTTTATATATTAATAGTGTATACATGTCTAGTGCTCGAGTATATATGTTTATGCATGCTAGTATGCTAAATTTCGTCGTTAAACAGTTTATGATGAATCATGAATTAAATACATATATTACTAATAAAAGGTATATGATATGCATGTTTTTGGAAAGCTGGCGAAAAATCAATAATTTTTCATTTAGATATCGTATGATTTCGATGAACGAATTAAAAGATACGATCAACTGAATTATGATTGACGTTAATTGAAATTGCTTTTGAATCTGCAATTAATATTTAAACAACTTGTTTATAAGATTGATAAATTGAATTTTTAAATATTACCAGCGGAGTAAATGAATTCTTATATAAGGCACCTCTCGTTTTATTGAACAATTGTCAAAATTGATTGTTTTATCATATTTTAAAGCCTTATAAAAACTATAGTTTAATTTTACAAAAATTAGGAAACTATGTGAAATGTTAAAATGTTTCGATTGCCATGATCATTCAACTATTGTATTGAGTCAGATTGACTTTTTGAAATGACTTTTGATAACTTTTGTATGTCGATCTCGAGCATTAGGATTGTGATACACTATGACCTGACCTAGCTTGATAGACAATTATTGACCAACATATGTTCTCTAGGTTGAGATCTACGATTATTTGGTATTCCAAGTTTCGGTCACATTTCGGTGAACGACTTTATGTGCTGCTAAGGTGAGTTTATAGATCCCTTTTTAAATGCTTTAAATATTTTGGGCTAAGAATACATGCAATTTATCTTAAACGCAATGGATACAAGTACATACTTAATTCTACACTGAGTTTGAACCGAAAATCCCTTAGCTTTGGTAACTAGTAACTGCCAGTTATAAGAACTGGTGGGCGCGAGTAGTAGTATATGGATCCATAGGGCTTGATATCCCCGTCCGAGCTAGAGCACTAGCCTTTTAACGGACGTATGCTATTTGAGAATCGTACACGTTGGTTTGCATGTATTATTAAGATGATTATACAAAGGGTATAAATTATATATACGTTAAGTTTAGTTACCAGGGTGCTCAATTTCGTAGAATATTTTGATAAATGTTTCTGGATAAAACAACTGAAATCTTGTGATCCACCTTTATGTACAGATTATGCAAAACATTAAAACTATGAACTCACCAACCTTTGTGTTGACACTTGTTAGCATGTTTATTCTCAGGTTCCCTAGAAGTCTTCCGCTGTTTGCTTATATGTTAAACAAGCTATGTGCATGGAGTCTTACATGGCATATTTTCAAGTAAACGTTGCATTCACCAAATCATCAACATGTATCTTATTTTGACTGCATTGTCAACGGAAGTACTATTGTAAGCTATTATATTACGGTGATTGTCTATATGTAGAAATCATCAGATGTCGAAAACCTTTGATTTAAATATTCATTTATGGTGTGCCTTTTCAAAAGAATGCAATATTTACAAAACGTATCATATAGAGGTCAAATACCTCGCAATGAAATCGATGAATGACGTGTTCGTCCATATGGATTTGGAGCAATCGTCACAGTTGGTATCATAGCGTTGGTCCTAGCGAACCAGGTCTTGCATGAGTGTGTCTAACTGATAGTTGTTAGGATGCATTAGTAAGTCTGAACTTCGACCGTGTCTGCATGTTAAAAGTTTTGCTTATCATTTCTTGTCGAAAATTACATGCTTGTCACTCTTAAGTCTAGACACGTTTTCCTACATTTATTGCATAAATAGTGTATAGACAAAAATTCATATCTTAGCGTATCTGTTACTGTAAACTTTTCCTGACATCTTCCGAAAATTTCTCCGTAATTTATGGGATTTTGGTATTATATATACATATGTAAATTATGTATTAAAGAATATCAATCTAAGTTCTATAATCTAATTCATATCTAAAATCAATTCCCTAATTATACAAGATGGATCCTGCATCTAGTTCAAATTCCTTAAACTCCGACAGCTATTCCGATATGGATATTCACCTGAATTCTGAAGACAGTGTAACCAGAATGGATCAACCAATCAGCCATCACCTAATCTGGATGAATTGAGGATGGGTTCCTAG
Source organism: Rutidosis leptorrhynchoides (assembly GCF_046630445.1). NCBI lineage: Eukaryota > Viridiplantae > Streptophyta > Magnoliopsida > Asterales > Asteraceae > Rutidosis > Rutidosis leptorrhynchoides. The sequence goes on from NC_092341.1 coordinate 304,877,122, forward strand.
TTTACTTAATCATTGGAGACAAGAAGAAGGCGATCCCTTCCATCCACCACATTGCCCTCTTGGCGAAGAACCTGAAGCACTTACCGGCGAACCTGTTCGTAATACCATTTTCTCTCTCATCTCCAGAATATCTCATCATGATTATATACTCTCTCAAATTATGGATCTTATTCATCCGCTCGTTCGAACTGCCAATCATCCCGGTGTAGTAGAAGAAGTCAACGAGCTTCGCGCTCGGGTAGTGGCTATGGAGAATATGGTGCAAAGGTTACAAGCACCAGCAGAATCACTGGCATCAATAGTACCACCGACAACAACACCAACAGTACCATTACCACCACCAACAACAACATCCGCACCGCAAGCCTCAACATCACAATATGTACCTTGAACATCAACATCATACGCACCATAGATACCAAGGAATACCAACAACAAACGATGAAGTATTGATTCATAACTTCATCGAAGAAATATTCTGCAGAGAATATGTAGTTTCTAAAAGTTTTAGAGATTAAATATTCTAGTCCTAGTCGAAAACCAGATGAGATTAATATTATGTTAACTCATTAAATCCATGATTACATCTAAAGAAAATATATATGTAGGTATATTTTCATAAAGATTGTAATTAAGAAAATTCTTTTGTACAAACTGATAATGGTGAGAATATTTTAACGGGTAGGTAATACCCGAGAGATATATAAATTCACAATTAATATGTTACATTCTTCGATTCTGATTCAATAAATCATCAACTATACTCACTACTTTCACAACAATATATATTCTTTTACAAAAATCAAAACAACCATCCTCATTCAAATTTGATTACATATTTTGATTTTGACAAATCAAAATCCAAGTCAAGATTTAACAAAAGACATCATTCTTAGATTCCTACATCTTTCGAAGCTATACTTTGACTTCAAAACTGTGCTAGAACATCATTTCTATTCATAGAACCCAGAAAAGTATTTGTATCATTCAAAATCCTAGAACATCATATGAATATTAACGATTACGATCGGTGTTCAAACACTTCGAAATTCCTGAAGACACTTCAAATAATGAACAATTGAGATGATGATCCAACCACATGTTACCCACGGTCATGCACCTGAAAAACCCTCGAAACCAAAGTCATAGTTTAAAACATATCCGTTTCAGACCCTTTGGCATTTATTAGCAAAAATAACTTTTCAATCCCTTTTCAAAGTAGACAGTTTTGTCACAGCTCCAGCAAATCAACTTTAATTGTTCATTCGATAAGCCTTATTATAACAATTACCCCTTCATCATTGTTACCGGGAAATCTTTCATATCTCGCCACATTAGTAGTAAACTTATCAACAACTTCATCGATCTTTAAGCCTCTCCGAAAAATCACGATACTTATTCATTGAAACTCTATCAAGTACTCATCTACAACTTGTAACAACAATTGTCATACCAACTACTGGGAATTAACAATCAGTATTTTGAATTTCGTAGCAATTTTAAGCCGACAGTTATATATATACATATAACGTCTATCTCCTAGACTTACACACTTCGAATGTGAAGTTTCTAAAAAACACCCTAAACTGCGAACTAGTTCTCGAAATTTCGAAAGATGCTGATGTAGCAGCAAAAACTATAAACGACCTTAACAGTAAAAAGTTTGATGATAAAGAATAATGTGTTGGCAAAGCTCAGAAAAAGAGAAGGTTTGGAACTAGAAAACTAATTGAGCAAAGTATGAAGGAGGCTGTGGATAAATCACAAAGACTAAACCTACCTTCAAAGAATCCAAATGATTCAGTATCTGCTAAAGTCATTAACGAATACCTTGCTCCTGACTCTAAACCCTTGCGGACAATATTCTTCATCATCCTCTGATATTAGAAATTTTAAGATATCATCGTTGATGTCAAAGCAGAGGGGTATAAAATACTATTAATTTTTAGCAGGAAATACTATTAAATACGATACAATTTTACACAAGATATTTATTTATTTATAGAATGGATATACTTAAACCTTGCTACAACACTTATAGGCAGTGTACCTAATCGTACAGTAGTGTAGTTTTTAGTAAGTCCGGTTCGTTCCACAGGGAAATCTTTAAACAAAGCTCAACGCTATATTAGTTTACTTTTATAAAAATACAAATATATATAAGATAATATTATTATTATAAAGGGGGGTTTTTACCGTTTAATGACCGGTTTGTCGATTTTAAAACTTTAGTCGCAGTTAAAACCTAATGTAAAATATAAAATAAATACAAGACTTTAAATTAAAGCGTAAAGTAAATAACGATAATGAAATTACGAATAATAAAAATGCGATAAAATTAAATTGCGATAATTAAAAAGTACGATAATTAAAAGTGCGATTAAATAAAATAACAATAAATAAAAGTGCGATAATTAGAAGTGCAATTAAATATAAAATAAAGGAAATTAAATATGAAATAAAAGAATTATGCTTATTTAAACTTCCGTAATCATGATGTTTGACGTGTTGATTTTAGTTTTATGCCCATGGGTTAATTGTCCTTTGTCCTGGATTATTCAATATGTCCGTCTGGTTTTTGTCCATAACAGTCCATCAGTCATAAATATAAATTGCAAGTGTCCTTGTCAAATTATTATTATACCCGAAGATAAATATTCCAACTAATTGGGGATTCGAATTGTAACAAGGTTTTAATACTTTGTTTAATGAATACACCAGGTTATCGACTGCGTGTAAACCAAGGTTTTGCTACTTTGTTAACAATTACACCAATTACCCTTGAATGTAATTTCACCCCTGTTTTAATTATTCTAGTGGCTATTAATCCATTCCCGTGTCCGGTTAAATGAACGATTATTCGTACATATAAATACCCCGCCCATCGTGTCCGATCGAGTGTATATGGTAATTTATAGGGACGCCCAATTGTAAATCTTTATATTAACATTAACAAACTTTCATTTAGTTAAACAAATATAAAGCCCATTAATAGCCCATAGTCTAGTTTCCACAAGTGTCGTTCTTTTGTCCAAACCCCAATTATGGTACAAAGCCCAATTACCCAATTTTAGTAATTAGCCCAACATCATGATTACTTCGTTTTAAATAAGCATAATAATAACTTAGCTACGAGACATTAATATATAAAAAGGTTGAACATAACTTACAATGATTAAAAATAGCGTAGCGTTACACGGACAGAATTTCGACTTACACCCTTACAACATTCGCTAACATACCCTTATTATTAGAATTATAATTAAAATTAAAATATAAATTATAAATATAAATATATTTACGTTGAAGAGGAAGAGAAAAAGGATCCTTATAACTCGGCACAAAACTGGCTTTATATAGGACCTGACCAGCAATCTCACACCATGCGACTCGCATGGTTTTGTGCCTCTGGCCATGCGAGTCGCATGGCCACCCTGGATTCAGCCAACTGCTTTTGTTTTCTTCTTTGTCGACGTAATATAATAATAATAATATATATAATATATAATTATATATAATTATATATATATTATATTATATTCTTGTGCATAGTAGACTAGATATTTTTGGTCCGTTGCGTCGGGCGTTTCTTCTTGGCTCAGGTCCCGGTTCCGGATTTTCGGACGTCCTCGCGTATTATTTTAAATCGCGTACTTTGTGTTCCGCAACTTGTACTCTTGTCATTTTGAGACGTTCCTCATCAATATTTTGAACCTTTTTAGTTGTATCTTGTACTTTTTAGCTCTTTGGACCTTTTTGTCTTCAATTTGTCGAATCTGTCTTTTGTCTTCACCTTTTATTATTTAAACGAATATCACTTGTAAATAGAACAATTGCAACTAAAAGCTTGTCTTTCTTGAGGAATAATGCTATGAAATATATGTTCGTTTTTAGCATTATCAAATATTCCCACACTTGAGCGTTGCTTGTCCTCAAGCAATATTGTCTTGAAATACTAGAATCACTTCTTTATTCTTCACACTTTGTACATCAGTGATTTCTATACGGCGGTATAAACAATGGTAGTAACGATATGGTTTACAGTCCCACATGACTATAAAAAATTTAGATCCATTAAGGAAATTGGATTTTTATGAAAACATTTGATCTTTCGAAATCTAGTTTTTACCCTAGATAAGTTTTCCGGAATAACCCTTTACCGGTGTTTGCAAAATATTTTTGTGGGTTTGGTGGGTTTCAGATTTGAAAATTTTAGCTCAAAACTTGCGGTTTTGTGTCACCCACTTGCTAACCTTGTATTAGGAAAGCAACACGTCCAGTTTACTTGTCCCGTATATTACCTTTCGGCAAACTACCGTCCGGTTGTAAAGGAAAGCGTTGAACAAGCAACTGTTAAGGCAATGTCCCGTGACATGCTTTTGATTATGGTCTATAACGTGTCGGACGCAATTACTATCCTTGGTAGGAGCAATAGTAAAGCTCACCCTTATAATTTGTCGGTTTGGCACAAAGTCCTGTCTTTGACCATGTTATGCAACCACCGTTCTTACGGTTGACACCCGATTTAGTTCAGGTGACCTAATGAATTCCAGGTGAATTCCTAGGATTTTACGTTCAATGGTAATGAACGTATTGAAAATAGGGTTTTTAGAAAACAAATCGGTTTGTATTTTTGATCAAAATATTTTCTCGTTCAATGCTCGAGTTTAGATATCATTGAATTCCATGAGTTTGAATTCTCAATCTTTAAGGTCAATCTCTAGGATTGAGTAATATCAGTCTTAAAAGCTGATTTTTAATCTTTAAGGAGATTATCCTTTCTGGGGATCTGATTCATTAGTCTTATCCAGCTAATTTGCATGGTGCCCCCCCATTGTACTTGATAAATCCTTCTCGTGGTTAGGATAAATCTGACCACTTGGCGACCCTGTTTAATGCTGAGGTCCGTGGATTTCCTGCTGATTTTAGTGATGACTTTTCTAGATTTTTCGTCAACCTACAGCTGGTCTGAACGACAACTTCATGACCTAAATCAAGAAGCGCGTGTCTTTTTCGGAAGACTTTACTTCCTTTTAATGATGGAATTGATTCATCGTGTAGATCCATCTCTTCTTTTCTTTCATCGGGTAAAACAGTTTAGTTTAGTCCAAAGCAAAAGTATTTTCAGTTATTTATTACAGATATATGTGACATATGTTTAAAATAACTTGGTAAATTTTCCCACACTTGGCTTTTTATTTTTCTTTTTATCGTCCTCTATTCCATTTTAAATGAATTTTAACATTTTAGTTTGTTTCTCAATTTATGTCCTTTCCGAGGTAACAATAATTTCGGTGTTAAAACCTAGTTTTATCGTTCATAAATATGTATAAACATGATTTGAATTCATTTAATTGCAAATTTTGAAAAATTTTACTAGAATTGGGTAGTCAGTATATAAGACTAGGGCTGTTCTTTTTCTATCAGAGAGCACTAGATTCTAATACAACTACTGCTTTACTAGTATTTTTAATGGTAACCAAGTGTTTAATATAAAAATTTTAAAATCCGAAAGAATTTAATCCCTTCCCACACTTAAGATCTTGCAATGCCCTCATTTGCAAGAAATCAGTAACAATTTAAATTATTGAGGGTGATTTGTGTGAAAATGATTAAATTTTTACCAAAGTTTCCAAATATATTGGCGTTTGTTTGCTGAATGATAAATGGTGCACGTCATTTGTTCATTCCGTCTTGTTGTTATTTCACATATATTTTGCATCATTGTCGTCAAAATTACTTGCTTTTGCTGAACTTAATGCCAGTCTTTGAAAACGCGTTGTTTTACCCTGTTTTGTGCATAAAAGAGAATACATACAATACAAATATAATCATACATGCAATTTGAAATGGAACTTTGGCATCCCACTTTCAAACTATAAGAAAAATATTAGTACACAATAATAATAAAATATCAAACATTACATAAACATAATAAAATGTTAAGTGTTTAAAATAAAAATAGAAATTACCACTTATCTCTACTGATCAGGAGGTGGGTTAGGAGGAAAATTAGGATATGGATCCCAATTCATGTTCGCGTCCGGGTTCCATGGCTGATTATAGGTGTACTGGTATGCTGCGTCATAATCATATGAATCATAGGGTGGTCTCATCTCTGGCTGATGTGCGGGATAGTATGCGGGTCGGGTCGGATAATACATCTCGCCAGGCTGCAACTGGCTTATAATTTGGCGCTGATGATAATCCCATCGGCCATGCTCTCGTTGCCGGGAATGCTCGTAGTCATTCCGGCGTTGCCATGCCTCGTACTGCATATGCCTATCATAGTTCGTCATGTATTCATCCTCCATACGAATGCCTAAATCCAGAGCAGTCTCCCGAACAACTCCTATAATGTTGTTCGCCTCCTCCATCTCATCATCCGAACCTCTCTCTACCTGTCGCTGAGGTCCCTCGTATCGATGTACCCGACCACGTCTCATTAATAATACCCTTGCACCGTGATAAAGGTTTGAACTTATAGTTTCACCTCCGTCCTCTATTTCGTTCATTGGACCCCCTTGGTGCTTATCTACACCTAAATACTCTCCAATGAGAGTAATGAAAATACCACCACCTATAATACTCCCCGATTTCATCCCCGAAACTACATTAGCGAGATAATAACCAACACAATAGGGAATGTTAACGAAACTCCTCGGGTCTCTAATACACTTGAGGTAGAACAAATCGTTTACGGTCAATTTCTCCTTATTCCTACCCCTTTGTGTAATTGTGTTTGCTAAGAATCTATGAATCACCTGGAGTTCAGCTCTGTCTATATCTAAGTATGTATGATTTCCACTGGCGTGAAATTCATTAAAGTGGGACATACGCCTCCAGACAGCGTTAACATCAAATTCCCTATCTACCCTTTCTCCTTGGGCAATCAGGCTATTACAGTCGGGGCTCAAAAGTTCAGCAGGGGTGTAAATCTGTAAGGCCCTGGCTAAATCTATCATGGACATTCTGTACATGCGTCCACCTAACAGAAATCTAATAAAGCTTCTATCATCTATCCTCCTAACATTACTGTTTAACTTAATAGTACTAAGTAATTCTATACACCATTCCCTATATATGGTTCTACGAATGGAAAATAGGCGCATCCAATCGTTAAACTGAGAATTACCATACCTTTGCACCAATAATTCCCGAATCGGTTCGGCAAGGTCAACTGTTTCCAAAGGTACCCAGTCAATTGCCCTTGGCATTTCAACAACCTTAAAGTAGAGAATGTGCATGTTCTTTTGATAATCTGGATACTCTATCCAACATCGATCAAATCTTAGATTTGGGTGTAACTGATCTTCATTAATGTCTAAGCTCAGAATCCTTTGATGTGGAGTGAATTGACGAAACTGATTCATGAATAACTGATCTTGATCGTGATATGGAATATGTTGCTCCTCCTGTTCTTCTTCTTCTTGTTGCATATGCTGTTCTTGTTCATGAAACATTTCCGGTTCGGGCTCTGGTTGCCTGGATGATGATGCTCCTGAACCTCCAGTATCGGCTTTCTGCAAAACACATTAAACACAAAATTTTTGCATCCAAATATGCATTAGTGTTAGCAAAATAATAACTTGAAACAATTATGATGACATGTTCAATTCATAACACATTTTATACACATTTTCTTAACAATAACAATTCTACACTTTTACATACGAAAATGTGTACAATGTTTTATCACATTTAAACTCTTAAATATGTCAACAATAATCATTATAGCAATTAAACACTTGTTACATGGCATTCAAATCAAACTAGTGCTCATTTTCATATTTTTGTCAAGTCTACACTTTGTCAAATAAGCATATACGAAAAATGTACATCAAGTTCATAAGCATTTATCTCAAATAACATGCCAAAATAATCACTACTAGCAATGAAACAAGTTTCAAATGGCCTTTATATCAAATTATCCAAGTTCATGAATTTTTAGACTTAAAAAGTCTACTTTAATTCTCAAAAACATGTTTAGGCTCAAAGTTTGGATCAATTAACTACCTAAACATGTTACACTACTTAATTTAGCAACAATTCATGACAAAAATCGGCCATAACCTGTTTATATCAAAAAGCCCCAAATTGCTCAAGAACACAAACCCTAGATTCTTAAAAAAAATTGAAGTTTTTAGCTTCAATTCATGTTAAATAGCTTCTATCTAGGATATACATGCATAATATAACAACAATTTAGCTCTAATTACACCTAAATTTAACAAAATCAAAATATAAATTTTCTAGCTCAAGAACACAAAAATTCGAATTTTAAGAGATTAGGGGTGAAATCTTTACCTTTCTCCTGAAGGGGTTGAGACTACTGAATCTAGGCATGATTATTGTGAAGTTTTGCAAGAAATTTGGTAAAAAATGGCGGATTTTTGAGAGGATTTGGGAGAGTTTTCGTGTATATGTGTGTGTTTGTGAAAGAAAGAGCAGCTCGCTGAGCTTTTGATCCTGTCCAGTTTTTAACAGCCATGCGAGTCGCATGGCTTAAGCCTTTCCCCCATGCGACTCGCATGGGGGTCAATTCCAGGTTTTTTTTTTTTTTTTTTTTTTTTTTTTATTAAAACCTTAAACTTTTAAAACATAAATTAAATAAAATTTTAAAAATTTGTTTCTTTTTAAGACGAGGTCGTTTCGGGACGATGCCCTAGTCCGTCCCTCGACAAAATTTTAAAATTTGTCTTTTTGTAGCGATTGTTTTAAAAGCTAAGATTTTTGGGTTTTTTTAATGTTTTTGGCATACTTTAAATCAATAAGATTAAAAATAATGATAATAAAAGTTCTCGTCCCTCCTTCGGGTAAAGCAATTTCGGTTCAAAGACCTAGTCTTCAACTTACGAAGAATTTTAAAAATCATATTTTTAACTTAATGAGATAAAGTAAATTTTTGCTTTTAAATTCACACAACTTAAATATAAAATTAAAAATTAATATTAAAAATTCACACCAAACTTAAAATTTGAAATGCATAAAATTAAAATTTCATATTTTAAAAATTAAAAAATCAAACCAAACTTAATTTAAAAATTCATATTATAAATTCACACCAAACTTATATTAATTTTTTCGAATATTTACAATTTTAAAAATATTGTTTTTACAAAGTTTACAATATTAATTTAGGATTTAAATATTAATTTTAAAAAACATGGTAAAAATAAATTTAAAAAAAATCTTTTTGTCTTTTTATCCCACTTTAATCAATCAAATATTATCAAAAATATGCGCCCCTCTTTTCGGTAAAGTAATTTCGGTTCCAAGACCTAATTTAACTCATGACGAATTTTTGAAATATTTTGGGTTGATTGATTAAAGATATTTATACCTTAAGAATAAACGTTAAATTTCGCAGTGATGTAATAAATTTTTGAACGATATCAATAATTTCGGTCGCCAAACCTAATTTTATTTAATACCAATTTAATACTTTTTAGCGAACAAATTAGCGTTTATTATCAAAAGGTTAAAAATAAAAATAAAAATAAAAACTGTACAGACATACCTGTGAAATAGATTTCTTAGTTATATGATCTATTATATTCATAAGATAGTCGGTTTAATTGGTTTTCCATGGCTGCATAGGCGTAACCTCGAGCATTCATTGTCTTTTCTTCTAAACATATGAACGGTCCGTCTCTGCATAAAGTAACAAATTCGGTATTTGAATAGGTTTGATTATTTGAACATTTACCTCCATGTGACCATTTTCCGCATTTGTGACATTTTTCTAGGTGTCGTGCTCTTCTTTTCGCTGCGGATTTTGATTTTCCTTTACCAAATTGTAACTTATTATCTTCGCATCTGGATCCTTTTCTAACTCCGTCCATTCTTTCTCTGATTACTGATACTATTTCGCTCGGTAGTATGTCATTATTACGTTTAGTGATCAAAGCGTGTAGCATTAGACCATGGTTTAATTCACAGGCAGTCTTCATTTTGTAAAAACCTAAAAAAAATAAAAATTCAGAATGGGGGGAGAAGACTAGTTCTTTAGGGTCTGCTAGGGAAAGACCATACGTGTTCCATTTTCGAGAACTACACGAAAACAGACAATCTAACTCTAACAGAAATATATATTATCCTTTAAAGACTTGATTCTCCCCACACTTAGTTAGCTGTGGTGTCGAAATTGTGATTAACTTCGTTGTCGACTTCCATCGGACCATGTATGTAATGTTTAACTCTGTGACCATTAACTTTAAATTCAATCCCATTTGAATTTATTAATTCTATCGTTCCGTATGGGAAAACTCTTTTGACTATGAATGGTCCAGACCATCTAGATTTCAATTTTCCAGGAAATAGCTTGAATCGTGAATTGAAAAGAAGAACTCTGTCTCCTTCTTTAAATTCTTTTGAACTTCTGATTCTTTTATCATGCCATTTCTTCGTTCTTTCTTTATAGATTAACGAATTTTCGTATGCTTCATGTCTTAATTCTTCTAATTCGTTTAATTGACTTAATCGTAGACGTCCGGCTTCATGTAAATCAAGATTACATGTCTTCAAAGCCCAAAATGCTTTGTGTTCAATTTCTACTGGAAGATGACACGCTTTTCCATAAACAAGTCTAAAAGGTGTGGTTCCAATTGGAGTTTTGTAGGCTGTTCTAAAAGCCCAGAGTGCATCCTCCAATTTAATGGACCATTCCTTTGGATTTGATCCTACGGTTTTCTCTAGAATACGTTTTAAAGCTCGGTTGGTATTTTCAACTTGTCCACTTGTTTGTGGATGATATGCGGTGGAGATTTTATGAGTTACTCCATATCTTTTAAGAACTTTCTCAAGTTGATTATTACAGAAATGAGTACCCCGATCACTTATTAAAGCTTTCGGTGTTCCAAACCTTGCAAAAAGACGTTTTAAAAAGTTGACTACAACTCGTGCATCGTTAGTTGGGAGAGCTTGTGCTTCCGCCCATTTAGATACATAATCAATGGCTACGAGTATATATAGATTATTATGAGATTTTGGATATGGACCCATAAAGTCAATACCCCAAATGTCAAATACTTCACATACTTGGATGACATTTTGTGGCATTTCATCACGTTGACTTATTCTTCCGGCCCTTTGACATGCATCACAGGATTTGCAAAGAAAGTGTGCGTCTTTGTAAATTGTAGGCCAATAGAATCCAGCTTCATAAACTTTTCTTGCTGTTAGTTGAGGCCCATAATGCCCTCCTGTTGGTCCTGTGTGACAATGGTTTAAAATTTTACTAGCTTCATCTCCAAATACACATCGGCGTATTATTCCATCGGGACAACTTTTAAACAGATGTGGATCTTCCCAGAAATAGTGTTTTATATCACTGAAGAATTTCTTTCGTCTTTGGTACGATAATCCTTTTTCAAGGAATCCACAAACTAAGTAGTTTGCATAGTCTGCAAACCATGGGATTTCTTTATAATCTATCTTCAATAGATATTCATCAGGAAAGTTGTCTTGTATGGTCGATTCATTTAGAACTTCTAATTCGGGATTTTCAAGACGAGAAAGATGATCAGCGGCGAGATTTTCTGCTCCTCTTTTATCTCGGATTTCAATATCAAACTCTTGTAAGAGTAAGATCCAACGGATTAATCTTGGTTTAGCATCTTGTTTTGAAAATAGGTATCTAAGAGCAGAATGGTCGGTATAGACCACCGTTTTTGCTAGAACGAGATATGATCGAAATTTGTCAAAAGCAAAGACAATAGCAAGGAGTTCTTTTTCAGTAGTTGTATAGTTCGTTTGTGCCCCTTGTAATGTCTTACTAGCATAATATATAGGTTGAAATCGTTTTTCAATCCTTTGTCCTAAAACGGCTCCCATTGCAAAATCACTTGCATCGCACATTAGTTCAAATGGTAGATTCCAATTTGGTGTTATCATGATCGGTGCATTAGTGAGTTTTTCTTTAAGAATATTAAAAGATTTGATACATTCATCTGAAAAGATGAATGGCGCATCCTTTTCTAGGAGTTTATTCATAGGAGTGGCAATTTTAGAAAAATCTTTTATAAAACGTCGGTAAAAACCGGCATGCCCTAGAAAACTCCTAACTCCTCTAACATTGGTGGGATGTGGAAGTTTAGCAATTACATCTACTTTAGCTCTATCCACTTCAATTCCTTCTTTTGAAATTTTATGCCCAAGAACGATGCCTTCTTTAACCATGAAATGGCATTTCTCCCAATTAAGTACTAGATTTGATTTTTCGCATCTAATTAGCATTCGTTCCAGATTAACTAGACATGATTTAAATGTATCACCGAAGACTGAAAAGTCATCCATGAATACTTCCATGCATTCTTCTATCATGTCATGAAAAATCGCCATCATACACCTTTGAAAGGTTGCAGGGGCGTTACAAAGTCCAAATGGCATGCGTTTGTAAGCAAAAGTACCATAAGGGCACGTGAATGTGGTTTTCTCTTGATCTTCGGGTGCTATTGGAATTTGAAAATATCCGGAAAATCCATCTAGAAAACAATAGTAACTATTTCCGGCTAATCTTTCCAACATTTGATCTATGAAAGGTAAGGGAAAGTGATCTTTTCTGGTGGCGTCATTTAATTTTCTATAATCAATACATACACGCCATCCTGTTACAGTCCTAGTAGGAATAAGCTCATTTTTCTCATTTGTGATGACAGTCATACCACCCTTCTTAGGCACGCATTGAACTGGGCTTACCCATGGACTGTCAGAGATTGGATATATCAAACCTGCATCTAGCAGTTTAATAATCTCTTTCTTAACTACATCTTGCATATTAGGATTTAGTCTTCGTTGGCGTTGCACATACGTTTTATGACCTTCTTCCATAAGGATTTTATGTGTGCAATACGAAGGACTTATTCCTTTAATATCATGAATCTTCCATGCAATGGCTGGTTTATGAGCTTTCAACACAGAAATGAGCTGTGATTTCTCATTTTCAGTAAGAGAAGACGATATTATTACAGGTAATTCAGATTCACCATGTAAATAAGCGTATTCCAAATGGTTTGGAAGTGGCTTTAACTCTAATTTCGGAGGTTCTTCTATCGATGATTTATATCGATATCTGTCTTCTTCTTTTAGCATTTGAATTTCTTCTGTTGTTGGTTCATATCCATTAGCTATAAGTGTAGCTAACATTTCAGCTTCATCAATTGGTTCATTACCTTCTCCTAAAGAACATTCTCCTGTTCCTTGTAATTCTGGAAATTCTTCTAATAATTCTGCATGTGCATCTATAGTTTGAATATAATAACATGTATCATCTGCAGATTGTGGTTGTTGCATTGCTCTATCAACTGAAAAGGTAACACTCTCATCCTCTATACTTAGGGTCAGTTTCTTACCGAACACGTCTATCATTGCTTTAGCCGTGTTTAAGAATGGTCTTCCTAATATGAGAGGAACTTGAGAATCTTCTTCCATGTCCAAAACAACAAAATCTACTGGGAATACTAAAGTACCAACTTTAACTAGCATGTTCTCCATTATCCCTCTAGGATATTTTATTGATCTATCGGCTAGTTGTATGCTTATTCTGGTTGGTTTCAATTCTCCAAGGTCTAGTTTAGCGTATAGTGAATACGGCATTAGATTTATACTAGCACCTAAGTCTGCCAATGCTTCTATTGAACTAAGACTACCCAGAAAACATGGAATTGTGAAACTTCCTGGATCAGATAGTTTTTCTGGTATCTTATTCAACAGCACTGCTGAACAATTAGCATTCATAGTAACAGCCGAGAGTTCTTCCATTTTCTTTCTATTCGTGATTAGATCTTTCAAGAATTTAGCATACCTTGGCATTCCTGAAATCACATCAATGAAAGGAAGATTTACATTTATCTGTTTAAACATATCCAAGAATTTGGATTGCTCGGCTTCAAGTTTCTCTTTCTTCATTTTACTCGGATAAGGAAGTGGTGGTTGGTATGGTTTAACATAAGGTTTATCCTTAACTGTGTTATCTTCATTAACCTTTTCAACTACCGGTTCTTTTTCCTTATCTTGATCAGGTTGTGGTTCTTGTGAAGTAGGAATAGTTTCATCAGAAGTTACAGGTATTTCAGGTGGTTTAAGTGTTGTACCACTTCTTGTGGTAATAGCTTTAGCTGTTTCATTCCGGGGGTTAGCATTTGTATCACTTGGTAGACTTCCCGGTTTTCTTTCACCTATTAACCTTGCTAGGTTACTTACTTCTTGTTCCAGATTTTGAATAGAAGCTTGTTGATTTCTAAATGCTTGAGCATTTTGTTCATTTGTTTGTTTTTGAGATGTGAAAAACTGCGTTTGAGTTTCAACTAGCTTCGTCATCATATCTTCTAAATTCGGCTTTTTATCATCGGTTTGTTGTGGTGGTTTGTTTTGAAAATTTGGTCTTTGCTGATTGTAAGTATTATTGGATACTTGTTGATTGCTAGGACCTTGTTGGTTGTTGTATGGAATATTTCGGTTATAATTCTGGTTTTGATTGTAAATCGGTCTTGGCGGTTGATAATTATTCTGATAATTATTTCCAGGCCTTTGGTTTATGTATGAAATATTCTCTCTTTGTTCCATTGTTAATTCAATACTTAGACAATCTTTTGTCAAATGTGGTCCTCCACACTGCTCACAACTAATTCGTATTGAGTGAATATCCTTAGTCATCTTTTCCATTCGTCTCTCCACAGCATCTATCTTTGCGGAAATGGAATCTAAGTCATGGCTAGAATCGGCTCTAGCTGCTTTAGATGATCTAATGATGTCTTTTTCTTGGTGCCACTCATGTGAGTGGGAAGCAGTGTTATCAATAATTTTGTAAGCATCAGTTTCGGTTTTCTTCATAATAGAACCACCAGCTGCTATATCTATGTCTTTTCTTGTAGTGATGTCGCATCCTCGGTAGAATATTTGTACTATTTGACAGGTGTCTAAACCATGTTGCGGACATCCTCTTAATAACTTTCCATATCTTGTCCACGCCTCATATAGAGTTTCATTTGGCTTCTGTGTGAACGTAACAATTTCTGCTTGAAGTCTTACGGCTTTAGATGCAGGAAAGAATTGTTTAAGAAATTTGTCAATTAAAACGTCCCATGTATCAATCGCCCCTTCAGGTAATGATTCCAACCAATCTTTGGCTTCTCCCTTTAAAGTCCAGGGAAATAACATGAGATATATCTGTTCATCCTCCACTTCTCGTATTTTAAATAGTGTGCAGATCCTATTAAAGGTACGTAGATGTTCATTTGGATCTTCCTTCGGCGCACCACTAAATTGGCATTGATTAGTCACCATGTGTAGAATTTGTCCTTTGATTTCATAATCTGGCGCATTAATGTCTGGATGAGTAATTGCGTGACCTTGGCCAGTGCGTTTAGCTCTCATTCGGTCTTCCATACTTAAAGGTTCCAGATTCTCCATAATTGAATTTGTTGACTCGGTATCACTAGATGATTCTGATTTAATAGTTCGTTCCTCAACAATCTCTGTTTGAATGATTGGTGGTTCCGGAGGAAAGTTTAATGGTTCAGGATCTATGAACCGTTCCTGAATATTTTCTGGATTCTCAATTGTGAGGTTGGGTTCAAAAAATGGATTATCGGTAATTTGAACTGAAGTACTTGGTCGACTGGATGACGATTCTAAAGAAAAATCAACGGCGGTTATATTTGTTAAACGATGTCTTGATCGAGTTACAGGTGGTGAACGTACAAAAGGTGATGAACGTCTTGCTCGGTGCATTCACTGAATATCCTATTAGTTTTTTTAAAAGGAAAGAAAAATTATAATAAGTTATCCAATCAATAGACTTTTCTGATTTTGCCCACGTTTCGAATAGCCAAAAGATGCAGCAGAGGGGCAGGATTCGTTTGGTCTCAATATAATTGAGGACTGTTTGGCTCCAATAACCCGGTCCACGTACAAATCCAACTATTACTACGAACCAGAAAATTTTGATGTCTATCAATTTAACCACTTAAAATAAATTTTCGTAATTTTAAGAAATTTAGATAAGAAGTAGAAAAAATTCTAAGTCCTAAAACTAGAATAGCGAGAAATAAGAGAGAAAAAGAGTTTGTCGAAAAAGGTTGAAAAAGAAAAAAAAATGGTTGAAAAATAAAAGACGACGGAAAAATAAAAGAAACTTATAAAAACTTAAAAATACTTTACTAACCTAACCTTATTACTACAACTAACTTAATATTATAATCGCAAATTGAAATTACTAATTGGAATGATAATTGATACATAGTAAAAGGTCTAAAAATATTAAAGCTTACAGGAAAAACTAAATCCCAAATGGAAATAACTTAAAAAGAAACTAAAACTTAAAAAGGCGTCGCAAAATTCTAAAGCACCTAAATCTTAGTCTAAAGAAAAAGCACTTAAGGGATTCTACGGCAAAGCCTAAAAATCTAGGAGTAAAAATGACTATAGCGAAAACTAAGTTTAAAATTAAATATGAGCTAAAAATACAAATATTACGCTACAACGATTAAAAAGGGACAAAATATTAAAAGTTATAAAAAGTTATAAAAATATTAGATTTTATAAAAATATTATTTTCATATTTTATAATAAAAGTATTAAGTAAATAAATAATAAAACTAAATAAAAGTAAAAATAACTAATTAAATTAAACTTAATTATAATAATAATAATAGAATTAGGGTTTAGTTATAATAATAATATAATATACTCCGTAATAAATGCGAAATTAGGGTTGGATGTGGCCCTGTCAGACCCCTCATGCGAGTCGCATGATTTAAGCCGGGGGGTCATGCGAGTCGCATGACTGAACTGGACCGGTTCAATTGACAGGTTCAATTTGACAGGTCACGTTTTATTTAATATTTATTTTCTTTTTTCTGTTTTATATTTAAAATATATAAATATATATATAATTAAAATAAAACTTAATTTTAAAAATTAAAAATAAACTTAAAATACTTTATAATTTTGTAAAAATAAAAGAAAAACTTAAAAATATACTTAAAATACCTTTTTTTTTTTTTCGATTTTAAAAGCTTTTTTTTTTTTTTTTATATCTTTTTAATTTTTAAACAAAAATATAAATTTTACAAAAACTAATTATAACTTAAAAATTAAAAATATGGCGTTTCGCTTCGGCGAAAAACTCCCCGGCAGCGGCGCCAAAAATACTTGATGTCAAAGCAGAGGGGTATAAAATACTATTAATTTTTAGCAGGAAATACTATTAAATACGATACAATTTTACACAAGATATTTATTTATTTATAGAATGGATATACTTAAACCTTGCTACAACACTTATAGGCAGTGTACCTAATCGTACAGTAGTGTAGTTTTTAGTAAGTCCGGTTCGTTCCACAGGGAAATCTTTAAACAAAGCTCAACGCTATATTAGTTTACTTTTATAAAAATACAAATATATATAAGATAATATTATTATTATAAAGGGGGGTTTTTACCGTTTAATGACCGGTTTGTCGATTTTAAAACTTTAGTCGCAGTTAAAACCTAATGTAAAATATAAAATAAATACAAGACTTTAAATTAAAGCGTAAAGTAAATAACGATAATGAAATTACGAATAATAAAAATGCGATAAAATTAAATTGCGATAATTAAAAAGTACGATAATTAAAAGTGCGATTAAATAAAATAACAATAAATAAAAGTGCGATAATTAGAAGTGCAATTAAATATAAAATAAAGGAAATTAAATATGAAATAAAAGAATTATGCTTATTTAAACTTCCGTAATCATGATGTTTGACGTGTTGATTTTAGTTTTATGCCCATGGGTTAATTGTCCTTTGTCCTGGATTATTCAATATGTCCGTCTGGTTTTTGTCCATAACAGTCCATCAGTCATAAATATAAATTGCAAGTGTCCTTGTCAAATTATTATTATACCCGAAGATAAATATTCCAACTAATTGGGGATTCGAATTGTAACAAGGTTTTAATACTTTGTTTAATGAATACACCAGGTTATCGACTGCGTGTAAACCAAGGTTTTGCTACTTTGTTAACAATTACACCAATTACCCTTGAATGTAATTTCACCCCTGTTTTAATTATTCTAGTGGCTATTAATCCATTCCCGTGTCCGGTTAAATGAACGATTATTCGTACATATAAATACCCCGCCCATCGTGTCCGATCGAGTGTATATGGTAATTTATAGGGACGCCCAATTGTAAATCTTTATATTAACATTAACAAACTTTCATTTAGTTAAACAAATATAAAGCCCATTAATAGCCCATAGTCTAGTTTCCACAAGTGTCGTTCTTTTGTCCAAACCCCAATTATGGTACAAAGCCCAATTACCCAATTTTAGTAATTAGCCCAACATCATGATTACTTCGTTTTAAATAAGCATAATAATAACTTAGCTACGAGACATTAATATATAAAAAGGTTGAACATAACTTACAATGATTAAAAATAGCGTAGCGTTACACGGACAGAATTTCGACTTACACCCTTACAACATTCGCTAACATACCCTTATTATTAGAATTATAATTAAAATTAAAATATAAATTATAAATATAAATATATTTACGTTGAAGAGGAAGAGAAAAAGGATCCTTATAACTCGGCACAAAACTGGCTTTATATAGGACCTGACCAGCAATCTCACACCATGCGACTCGCATGGTTTTGTGCCTCTGGCCATGCGAGTCGCATGGCCACCCTGGATTCAGCCAACTGCTTTTGTTTTCTTCTTTGTCGACGTAATATAATAATAATAATATATATAATATATAATTATATATAATTATATATATATTATATTATATTCTTGTGCATAGTAGACTAGATATTTTTGGTCCGTTGCGTCGGGCGTTTCTTCTTGGCTCAGGTCCCGGTTCCGGATTTTCGGACGTCCTCGCGTATTATTTTAAATCGCGTACTTTGTGTTCCGCAACTTGTACTCTTGTCATTTTGAGACGTTCCTCATCAATATTTTGAACCTTTTTAGTTGTATCTTGTACTTTTTAGCTCTTTGGACCTTTTTGTCTTCAATTTGTCGAATCTGTCTTTTGTCTTCACCTTTTATTATTTAAACGAATATCACTTGTAAATAGAACAATTGCAACTAAAAGCTTGTCTTTCTTGAGGAATAATGCTATGAAATATATGTTCGTTTTTAGCATTATCAATCGTATCTTTCATTATAAATATCCTCCATATTTCTGAAGATATTTCCATAATTATTCTTATCTGAAATAATTTATCTCTTTGCACCATCTGTATTATATCATAAAAGAAACTATTTTAGTTTCTAAATTCTGAAACCTTCAAGTTTAAAATATGAATGTTTTTGAAGTAGTGTTGGGAATTGAAGCATGAGTTAGTATAATATAATGACACTTGATCAACGTGATTATATTATAATAAGTCATGCTGAGTTTCTAAATGGGACATGACGATTCACAGACCATACCGTCATCATGTGCCATGTTACACAACTCTGGTATTCTATTTAACCTCTAAGAATATCAAGAAAACATTTTCTTGATGATTCAGTCTTTTCCGGATATTCTGGTAATTTGACAAATCAAAATCGTGCCATTACAATTTCCTTCTTAGAACATTAACTATGTTCATTTCAAAATCCATACCTACGAATTTTGGACCATTATTCGCTTGACTTGAAGTCGGGAAGAAGAGACAAAAGTATGGAACTCTTGGATATAAAAGAAAGTATAAAGCTCGACAACAACACATAAATTACAAACCGTGCATATCAATACGTATTGCCACGTAAAGGCACGGGAGAATTAAAATTACTATAACCCCAAGGTAATAATAAAAATAAATAAAATCCTCCGGTGGTAGATGAAAGAGAAGAATGACATATATGAAAGTTAGGAGTATATCAAGGATCAGAACTGGATGTAACATATTGACGAATGATTCAAAGTATGAATTAAAGGAGAAAGAATAGAGGGTGTGAGTTGTGGAAATAAGAAAACTAAGAGAATGGATTTATAGTGACATATCCAACAGAGCAATCAAAACAGGTTATCGCATTTAATCAAAGAAGATCCTAATTTTCTTAATTATCGAAGAATCAAATCTTATTACGAAAATTTTCTATAAATCCCTTGAAATCCAGAAATCAATCCTATCTACGTCAAAAGATATGACGAATCTACATTTATTCATTTCACTCTTTTGTGATAGCTTCACTCGTACTCTTCACAATCAAATTGTTTATCTATATTACTCGGTGATGATAAAACTCTAATTTTCAGCTCGTATGCGTCATGAAAACATACTTATTGTCAGCCATGACCATCCCAATCAAATTTCAGGACGAAATTTCTTTAACGGGTAGGTACTGTGACAACCCGGAAATTTTTGACCAAATTTAAACTTAATCTTTATATGATTCCGACACGATAAGCAAAGTTTGTAATGTTGAGTCTCGAAAATTTTGGAACTATGTTCATACACTCAATTACCCTTTTGACTATGCTCGACGATTCACGAACGAATATATAAATGGATATGAATATATATATATATATATATATGTATATATATATTATAACTTGAAAACGTTAACAAAGTATTAAATGTATAATATTTTTGATTAAACGTATTTGTCTCAATATATGCTTAATATATTCATCTACGGAATTAGAAGATAATACCAACGATTGGATTAGCAGATATTTCAACAATTATAAATCCCGTAAGTATTGTGATAAGTCTTTGTTGAGAGGTCCACCTTGATTTAAGAAATCTTTCCTTTTTGACTGTATTTGATATATAAATAACTTGCAACGTGTATAGAAAAAGTATTTATATATATTGTATATATATATATATATATATATTAAGGTTCGAAATTATTTTTGTAAACAATAGTAACACCCATTTATTGTTCCGTTTGATAAATAAATATTATATACAAATTTATATTTTTCTAAACGAAAATATATATTTTACAATGTGATAATGCATAGAATTGAATTAGATATAAAACGTTTCGATATTATTAAATATATTTTAATAAACAACGAGGAGTTGATTTATAGAAGCAAATGACCAAATTACTAAAATGTATAAGTTATACTTTGAGTAATATAGTTTATTGATAATTTAAGATTATATTTTGACAAAGGTACGAATCACAAAACGTAAAGTACAAGTTTTCTAAGCATACGAAAATGCATTCGAGAAATCGGAACTGAGACATTAGTCGAGCGTAAACGTACCAGTCATCGGACCAAAAATTAAAAGTCAACTATGCACGTGAATATAATATAATATATAATTAATTAATATAAATTATATATATTATAAAAATATGTCGACAAACAAAACAATAAAAAATTGTGAGCTGGATTTTGGGGCCATGCGATCGCATGAGAAATAAGCATAAAACCCATGCGATCGCATGGCAGTCAGGATTCCGAAACATTCTATAAATTGGCCAGTTTGTTCGACACACACACACACACACATATATCTCAATCTCTGCTCTCTATATTTATTATTATTATTATTATTATTATTATTATTATTATTATTATTATTATTATTATTATTATTATTAAGATTAATATTATTATTAATCTTATAATTAGGAGTATTATTATTAGTATTATTATACATAAAATACTACGACGAGGTCATGAACATTTATTTTCAAAACAAGCTTTTCGAGCGGGATAGAGTTAAGGAAATTATGGGTTATAGCTATGGAGATTATGGGTAATGTTCATGGATATTATTCACAAGTCTAACCTAGTGTTTATCATCTCCGTTGCGTCTACGTACTTTCCTGCAATATTGAATCACAATATTGATACATGAGCATTCATATCTTATCTTTTATATATTAATAGTGTATACATGTCTAGTGCTCGAGTATATATGTTTATACATGCTAGTATGCTAAATTTCGTCGTTAAACAGTTTATGATGAATCACGAATTATATACATATATTACTAATAAAAGGTATATGATATTCATGTTTTTGGAAAACTGGTGAAAATCAATAATTTTTCATTTATATATCGTATGATTTCGATGAACGAATTAAAAGATATGATCAACTGAATTATGATTGACGTTAATTGAAATTGCTTTTGAATCTGCAATTAATATTTAAACAACTTGTTTATAAGATTGATAAATTGAATTTTTAAATATTACCAGCAGAGTAAATGAATTCTTATATAAGGCACGTCTCCTTTTGTTGAACAATTGTCAAAATTGATTGTTTTATCATATTTTAAAGTCTTATAAAAACTATAGTTTAATTTTACAAAAATTAGGAAACTATGTGAAATGTTAAAATGTTTCGATTGCCATGATCATTCAACTATTGTATTGAGTCAGATTGACTTTTGATAACTTTTGTATGTCGATCTCGAGCATTAGGATTGTGATACACTATGACCTGACCTAGCTTGATAGACAATTATTGACCAACATATGTTCTCTAAGTTGAGATCTATGGTTATTTTGTGACGACCCGGAAATTTCCGACCAAATTTAAACTTAATTCTTATTTGATTTCGACACGATAAGCAAAGTCTGTAAAGTTGAGTCTCAAAAATTTTGAACTATTTTTATGAATCCATTTGACCTTTGACTTTTTCTGACGACACACAATACGATTACTTGTAAATAGATATGTATATAATTATATATATATATATATATAATTATATACATATATATATATATATATATATATATATATATATATATATATATATATAATAAAATGAAATATTATATATTGTAATTGTTAGAATTAATTACGTAAATAATAATAATATATAATAAATATTATTTAGAAAGTATATATACATATAAATAAAGTGTATAGAATATATATTTAGTGATTTCGAAGTTATTTAGTAAACAATGGTAACGCTCAATTATCATTCAATTGATAGTAAACGAGTTAAAAAGGAACTTATGTGATTTTAAAATAAACGATGATCCGAAAATGAGTTTTATAAATTATAGGCTTATTAAAAATATAATAAATAATAAAACACACCAACTAGGTATGACGTCAAGAATTTTAAAAGGTTTAAAACAATATAGATATATATATTGAAATGTCCCGTTCTTATTGATTAAAAACGTTCCATATTAATTGATTTCGTTGCGAGGTTTTGACCTCTATATGAGACGTTTTTCAAAGACTGCATTCATTTTTAAACAAACCATAACCTTTATTTCATCAATAAAGGTTTAAAAAGTTTTACGTAGATTATCAATAATGATAATCTAAAATATCCTGTTTACACACGACCATTACATAATGGTTTACAATACAAATATGTTACAACAAAATAAGTTTCTTGAATGCAGTTTTTACACAATATCATACAAGCATGGACTCCAAATCTTGTCCTTATTTAAGTATGCGACAGCGGAAGCTCTTAATAATCACCTGAGAATAAACATGCTTAAAACGTCAACAAAAATGTTGGTGAGTTATAGGTTTAACCTATATATATCAAATCGTAACAATAGACCACAAGATTTCATATTTCAATACACATCCCATACATAGAGATAAAAATCATTCATATGGTGAACACCTGGTAACCGACATTAACAAGATGCATATATAAGAATATCCCCATCATTCCGGGACACCCTTCGGATATGATATAAATTTCGAAGTACTAAAGCATCCGGTACTTTGGATGGGGTTTGTTAGGCCCAATAGATCTATCTTTAGGATTCGCGTCAATTAGGGTGTCTGTTCCCTAATTCTTAGATTACCAGACTTAATAAAAAGGGGCATATTCGATTTCGATAATTCAACCATAGAATGTAGTTTCACGTACTTGTGTCTATTTTGTAAATCATTTATAAAACCTGCATGTATTCTCATCCCAAAAATATTAGATTTTAAAAGTGGGACTATAACTCACTTTCACAGATTTTTACTTCGTCGGGAAGTAAGACTTGGCCACTGTTGATTCACGAACCTATAACAATATATACATATATATTAAAGTATGTTCAAAATATATTTACAACACTTTTAATATATTTTGATGTTTTAAGTTTATTAAGTCAGCTGTCCTCGTTAGTAACCTATAACTAGTTGTCCACAGTTAGATGTACAGAAATAAATCGATAAATATTATCTTGAATCAATCCACGACCCAGTGTATACGTATCTCAGTATTGATCACAACTCAAACTATATATATTTTGGAATCAACCTCAACCCTGTATAGCTAACTCCAACATTCACATATAGAGTGTCTATGGTTGTTCCGAAATATATATAGATGTGTCGACATGATAGGTCGAAACATTGTATACGTGTCTATGGTATCTCAAGATTACATAATATACAATACAAGTTGATTAAGTTATGGTTGGAATAGATTTGTTACCAATTTTCACGTAGCTAAAATGAGAAAAATTATCCAATCTTGTTTTACCCATAACTTCTTCATTTTAAATCCGTTTTGAGTGAATCAAATTGCTATGGTTTCATATTGAACTATATTTTATGAATCTAAACAGAAAAAGTATAGGTTTATAGTCGGAAAAATAAGTTACAAGTCATTTTTGTAAAGGTAGTCATTTCAGTCGAAAGAACGACGTCTAGATGACCATTTTAGAAAACATACTTCCACTTTGAGTTTAACCATAATTTTTGGATATAGTTTCATGTTCATAATAAAAATCATTTTCTCAGAATAACAACTTTTAAATCAAAGTTTATCATAGTTTTTAATTAACTAACCCAAAACAGCCCGCGGTGTTACTACGACGGCGTAAATCCGGTTTTACGGTGTTTTTCGTGTTTCCAGGTTTTAAGTCATTAAGTTAGCATATCATATAGATATATAACATGTGTTTAGTTGATTTTAAAAGTCAAGTTAGAAGGATTAACTTTTGTTTGCGAACAAGTTTAGAATTAACTAAACTATGTTCTAGTGATTACAAGTTTAAACCTTCGAATAAGATAGCTTTATATGTATGAATCGAATGATGTTATGAACATCATTACTACCTTAATTTCCTTGAATAAACCTACTGGAAAAGAGAAAAATGGATCTAGCTTCAATGGATCCTTGGATGGCTCGAAGTTCTTGAAGCAGAATCATGACACGAAAACAAGTTCAAGTAAGATCATCACTTGAAATAAGATTGTTATAGTTATAGAAATTGAACCAAAGTTTGAATATGATTATTACCTTGTATTAGAATGATAACCTACTGTAAGAAACAAAGATTTCTTGAGGTTGGATGATCACCTTACAAGATTGGAAGTGAGCTAGCAAACTTGAAAGTATTCTTGATTTTATGAAACTAGAACTTTTGGAATTTATGAAGAACACTTAGAACTTGAAGATAGAACTTGAGAGAGATCAATTAGATGAAGAAAATTGAAGAATGAAAGTGTTTGTAGGTGTTTTTGGTCGTTGGTGTATGGATTAGATATAAAGGATATGTAATTTTGTTTTCATGTAAATAAGTCATGAATGATTACTCATATTTTTGTAATTTTATGAGATATTTCATGCTAGTTGCCAAATGATGGTTCCCACATGTGTTAGGTGACTCACATGGGCTGCTAAGAGCTGATCATTGGAGTGTATATACCAATAGTACATACATCTAAAAGCTGTGTATTGTACGAGTACGAATACGGGTGCATACGAGTAGAATTGTTGATGAAACTGAACGAGGATGTAATTGTAAGCATTTTTGTTAAGTAGAAGTATTTTGATAAGTGTATTGAAGTCTTTCAAAAGTGTATAAATACATATTAAAACACTACATGTATATACATTTTAACTGAGTCGTTAAGTCATCGTTAGTCGTTACATGTAAGTGTTGTTTTGAAACCTTTAGGTTAACGATCTTGTTAAATGTTGTTAACCCAATGTTTATAATATCAAATGAGATTTTAAATTATTATATTATCATGATATTATCATGTATGAATATCTCTTAATATGATATATATACATTAAATGTCTTTACAACGATAATCGTTACATATATGTCTCGTTTAAAAATCATTAAGTTAGTAGTCTTGTTTTTACATATGTAGTTCATTGTTAATATACTTTATGATATGTTTTCTTATCATAGTATCATGTTAACTATATATATATATCCATATATATGTCATCATATAGTTTTTACAAGTTTTAACATTCGTGAATCACCGATCAACTTGGGTGGTCAATTGTCTATATGAAACACATTTCAATTAATCAAGTCTTAACAAGTTTGATTGCTTAACATGTTGGAAACATTTAATCATGTAAATATAAATCTCAATTAATATATATAAACATGGAAAAGTTCGGGTCACTACATATATAATTTTTATAAATATAAAATTAACCAATCATTGAATCATATTAAACTAAAATACATTGGATTTTAGATAACAGATAAAAATTAAATACCAACCCGTGACTACACATTTAATACCCGAGTTTATTTAATTATTACACCGTGTTATATCTATACCCGTGATTAACCAGTAAAATACCCGTGACCTTATCTAATCTATTCCAGATTCATTTTATCAAACACCCAATTTTTCTCTCAAGAACATCCACTACTATTCATCATCATCATCAATCTTTTATCACTCAAGAACACCTTAAAAACTTGATGGATCATAAAATCGTTTATATATTTGGATTCCTCTCGAAGAGCTCTACACATCCATACCAACAATTTCATGATTTGTGTAAGTTTTAAAAACTCAAATTTTTTTTAGTTTTCATGTTTTTGTTACATATTAGTGTAGATATAGTGTCTATTGCTCAAGTCTATATGATTATACATGATTGTATGTGTTATATTGCTCGTTTGATGTGTTTATGTTTAATCCCGAATTTGTTTTGTGTGGTTACAGAAACTTGGTTTTCTTGAATGTTAAATATTATGATATAATTAAAATCCTCTCGAAAAATTAATAATTTTAGGCTTTAGATTCGCGTATTTTCATTACCGTATGCTTAAGATATGATTGATTGAAGTTTTTGTGATGAATATGTGATTATATCGAATTCTGGAAAAATGGACATAGAATTGAATTTTAAACTGATCATAATTGTGTAGAGGATTTAAAAACACTCAAGTTAGACTAGGATATCATGCTATTTGGATTTGTAATACTCCCGTTATGCTTAATTGATCGTATATGAAAAACTGAATTGCTCAGTATTATAAAACTAACTTTTAAATTTATTTGAAGTATGATAGTGATTTAGGACTTTGCATATCTGAAAATTTCATATGTTGTAGTTAACGTTTCATCTAGGCCTTGCATCATTTGGATTTGTGAAGATTGAGTAATGTGCATGTCGAAATGGTAACCTGCATTCTGCCCAAATCTGTAACGTATGCACCTATAGTTTTATAGTAAGAGTTGTACACCTTTTGAGATCTTGGCCTTCTGGATTATCGAACTTTGGATGTTATGTGATAAATGTCCAGTTTATTGAAACCTCTGAAACACGATACATTGTGCACAATAAGGCCGTAGATTTGGTAACTTCTGAATTAAGCTGAAACAGAATGTCCAATTTGATTGAATAAACTGTACCAATTGGCTAAACAAAAGTTTCTCATTTTTGGATATGTGGTAATTTGACTTGTCCTTGAACTAGGACCACTAACCTAGCTTGATTTGCATATCCCTAGCTCCGGTTATAGCCATTGCGAGATTGGTTCGCAGTCAGAAACTGATTTAGCGAACCATAAATGTAACTCTTCTGAAACCCGACTTGTAGACATCGTATGAGGCCCTGGCTGGACTTTTTGGAATCAATTTTGAGTCTAATTTTGATATGTAGTTTTCCATGTTACCATGTTTTATGTGTTATGAATTATGTCCGTTGTTTGTATGACGCGCGTGAAAATTTGTGACAATACGTGTTAACTACAAACTAAACAGGCCAATATGTTTAATTAACTTGAGTTCTGGAAAATGTGGATTTTATATTTGAAAAGTTCATGATTAGTAGTTAAGTTTTCATATAGGTGTTGTATCTTAAAAGTTTCTAAATTTTGAGATAATTGCATGCGAAAATGGACACCCGAACTTGGACCGTCCATTTGGACACTTGACCCGTTTGAGTCTAAAAATGTCAAAATGGATAACGGTCAGTGTAAACAAATCCTATATGTTGATTTAAGTATGCCTGCAAGTTTTGATGCTTTAAAAATGAGTTTTTGGTCTATTTTGGTTTAAAGAGAGATTTATGACCTATTCGGGTCAAACGTGAATAAATTGATCCATATGCATAATTTTGGAAAACGAAAGTCACCAACACATCTAAAATGTCATTTTTGAGCTGTGATACAAATTTGGTTAACTCAGGTCAGCCGGATTCAAATTTGGATCGTTAACCAAAAGTTTTAGCATTTTTAATAAAAGTGTCAAAAATGACTCTCGAGCCTACTTTGCGGACTCATAAGTTGAAATTGGTTAAGTTTGGATAAAAACCATTAATTGATATTGAAAGTATTTACGACAAGCTTTAAAACGATATGTTATATGTATGATTTTGTCGAGACTAAACTGGTCTAAAACGAGTACGAAAATGGAACATCAGGGCTGATCCAATGCTGTTAACAACAGCAAAACTCAGCATTTAGTGTTTTGAAGGACTGTTTTCGCGAGGTCATAACTTTCAAACTGTAACTCCGTCTTTGTCAAATAAACTGTCTATAGAAAGGTGGGATGACATACTTTCCAACGGTCACGACCCAAAGTATTATATCGGATTTGGTGGGACCCGAAAGCAGCTGTAAAGTTACTACATATACATATATGTAAATAATATTGTTTTTACTAAATAAAAATGTATAACTTAAGTTTGACCTATGTTTGACTATTTGACCAACTTGAGTAATATTATGAGATTGTTGACTGGTGTTGACTATGTTGACTGTGTTTGACTTGCGTTTGACTTACATTTGACTTACTTTGACTTTTGCTAAATTTTGCTAAATTTATGAGTAGGACTTGAGCAATAAGACTATACGAACCCTATAGACCGACCTAGCTTATTAGACACTTATTGACCAACATATGTTCTCTAGGTTGGGGTCTACGGTTACTTGCATTCCGATTTTCGGTCTCATCTCTGTGATTTATTTCTGAAGTTGTCAGGTGAGTTTCATTTGCTCCCTTTTTACTCATTACATTTTTGGGCTGAGAATACATGCAAATGCTTTATTAACTGCTTTATAATATTTATATGTGTGAGTTTCATTTGATTCCCTTTTACTCTTTACATTTTTGGGACTGAGAATACATGCGCTGTTTTTACAACTGCTTTATTAAATGCTTTTGAAATATATTTTGAACTGCGAATACATGCAAATGCTTTATTAACTGTTTTACAATATTTATATGCGTGAGTTATAGTCCCACTTTTAAAATCTAATATTTTTGGGATGAGAATACATGCAGATTTTATAAATGATTTACAAAATAGACACAAGTACGTGAAACTACATTCTATGGTTGAATTATCGAAATCGAATATGCCTCTTTTTATTAAGTCTGGTAATCTAAGAATTACGGAACAGACACCCTAATTGACGCGAATCCTAAAGATAGATCTATCGGGCCCAACAAGCCCCATCCAAAGTACCGGATGCTTTAGTACTTCGAAATTTATATCATGTCCGAAGGAGGATCCCGGAATGATGGGGATATTCTATATGCATATTGTTAATGTCGGTTACCAGGTGTTCAATCCATATGAATGATATTTTTGTCTCTATGCATGGGACGTTTATTTATGAGAATTGGAAATATGAAATCTTGTGGTCTATTAAAATTATGAAATGTTTGTTTATGATAAACTAATGAACTCACCAACCTTTTGGTTGACACTTTAAAGCATGTTTATTCTCAGGTATGAAAGAAATCTTCCGCTGTGCTTTTGCTCATCTTAGAGATATTAATTGGAGTCATTCATGACATATTTCAAAAGACGTTGCATTCGAGTCGTTGAGTTCATCAAGATTATTATTAAGTCAGTTATAGTAAGATATATTATGAAATGGTATGCATGTCGTCAACCGTAGATGTAATGAAAGATTGTCTTTTCAAAAATGAATGCAATGTTTGTAAAATGTATTATATAGAGGTCAAGTACCTCGCGATGTAATCAACTGTTGTGAATCGTTCATCATCGATGTGGACTTTGTCCGGATGGATTATGACGGGTCCTTTCAGTTGGTATCAGAGCAATGGTCTTAGCGAACCAGGTCTACATTAGTGTGTCTAACTGATAAATCGTTAGGATGCAATAGTGAGTCTGGACTTCGACCGTGTCTGCATGTTAAAAGTTTTGCTTATCATTTTTGTCATAAATCATCTGCTTATCATCATCCTTAGGAAATTACTTGCTTATCATTCTTAGTCTAGACACATCTTACTGCAATGATTGCATGAATAGTGTATCAAAAAAAAAATTCATATCTTAACGTATCTGCTACTTCATATCTTAGCGTACCTGTTATTGTTATCTTTACCTGACAGCTTCCGTAGATTCCTCCGTAACTTATGGGATTTTAGTATTATATATGCATATGTAAATTATGTATTGCATGGTACTAATCTACATCCTATAATCTAATTCTTATCGAAAATCCTTCATCTGATCGTACGGGATGAATCCTTCAACCAGTTCGAGTCCCTCGAATTCCGATAACTATTTTGATAGTTATTCCGACAGCTATTCTGACGTGGACGTTCATCTAAGCTCCGAAAGCAGCGTCACCAGAATGAATCAACCAACCAACCATCCTCAATTCATATGATGAGTTCGTAGTCTACTTAATCATTGGAGACAAGAAGAATCGATCCCTTTCACCCACCATATTGTTCGTTGGGCGAAGAACTTGAAACATTCACTGGCAAACCAATCTGAAACACCATCTTCACCCTCATTTCCAGAGTAGCTCGACATGATTATATTCTATCCACAATTTGAGACCTTACTCATCTGCTCGTTCCGACCGACAATTATTCCGGAGTAATACAAGAAGTCAACGAACTTCGAGATCGAGTAATCAATTTGGAGAATATGGTGCAAAACGTACCAGCTTCAACAACATCACCGGCATCAACAGTATCACCAACAACACAAGTTTCAACATCACATGCCCCAATATCTCATTCTGTACCTTGAGCATAATCATCATTCTACGAATCATTCTACATTATTTATCTTCGTTCGACATGGTGATTATATAATCTTTAATATTTTAAGAGATTATATATTCATATTCTAACGGTAAATCAAATGAGTCTAATATCATATTGACCCATTAAATTCATGATTACATCTAAAGAAAATATATATGTAAGTATATTTTTATAAAGATTGTAATTAATTTTTTTTTTGTACAAACTAATAATGGTGAAAATATTTCAACGGGTAGGTAATACCCGAGGAATATTTAAATTTCACATTAATAAGTTACACTGTACATTCTTCAAATCTGATTCAACAGTCATTTACTATTCTACTTACATCCACCGATATGCGTATCCGTTCACCATAGAATAACCATAGACACTCTATATGCAGTAATGATCGAGTTCTCTAAACAGGGTTGAGGTTGATTCTACAATAATATATATAGTTTGAGTTGTGATCGAGTCTGAAACATATACGGGTCACGACACGTATTAATAAATTCGAATATTATATATTAAACTTTGTATGAATTATTGGACAGTCAACTGTGGACTATCGACTGTGGACTAATAAGATTGGACAATTAAAATGAATTAAAATATTGATTATAATATATGAAACTAAACAATTCTTCAAGTTTGCCACTTGATTTCATCTTAAACCTCATTTGTATCTTGACGATTACAATCCGCGTTCAAACCTTTCATGATTCTTGAAAACACCTCAATAGAGAGGATGAACCAACCGCACTTTATCTACGGAAGGAAAGATTTATGCATATAGTAGTATACCTGAAAAACTCTCGGAAACTAAATAAACGTTTAACGCGTAGCTGTGCTAATTCCTTTAGCGTTATTATTACCGAAAATAACTTTGCAATCTCTTTCCAAATTAGCCAATTTTGTCACAGCTCCAACAAGTCAACTTCAATTTTTCGTTCGAAACAACCTAATTATAACCTTGATATATATGCGTGCTCTTTTATTATTATCGGGGAACCTTTCATATTCCATAATATTACCATCAGCGTTTAATCATCTAAAAACACAGTTCTCCTGAAACCACCTCAAATTGATAACCGATGATTCAGATATCGTAGCATTAAATGCAAAGAAAACAGAAAAATGGTAGATGGTCTAAACGGCCAAAAGTTTGATGATAAAGAAAGGAGTGTTAGGAACGCTCGATAGAAAATTTGGTACAGAAAAACAGATTGAGTTAACCATGAAGGAGACCAATGACAAATACAAGGACCAACCCCTATATTCAAAGAATCCAGGTAATTCTGGATCCGATGAAATCTTTAGAGAATATCTTGCTCCGAAGTCATGTTAAAATCTTGCGAAAAAATTTTATTCATCAACCTTCGAACTTAGAAATTCCAAAATATCATCATAAATATCTTCGATATTTCTGAGGATATTTTCATAAATATTCTTGTCCGAAATTATCTACCTCTTCGTGTTTTTCTGTATTTCATTATATTGAAAACTTCTGTAAAATCTAAGTATAAATTATGAATGAATTGTGGAGAAGTGTTGGGAATTGAAGCATGAGTTAGTATAATATAATGACGCTTAGCCAACGTGATTATATTACAGTAAGTCATGCTAGGTTTCTAATGAAACGTGATGAGGGTTCACAGTAGATCACACCCTCATCATGTGCCATGTTACATAACTCTTTCATTCTACTTAACTTCTGAACATATCAAGAAAATGTATTCTTGATGGTTCTATCTTCCGTGATGTTGATAAATTTGAAAATCAAATCGTGCTATTATGATTTCCTTCTTAAAACATTAACCATTTTCATTCGAAACTCCATACCCACGAATTCTGGACCATTACTTGAGGTACTTAATGGATAGAAGAGAAAACAGAGCATAAAGCTTCGAAGTGTAAATAGGAGTATAAATCGCAGCAAATAAGAGAAAGCATTATCTGTGGATGGCAATGATTATAGGAGACAGAAGCAAGGGGCTTCTAAATATAAGGGAAGATATAAAACCCAATAACAACACAGAAATTACAAACCGTGTATATTAATACGAATAGCAATATAAAGACACGGTATAATTAAGAATAGTATCACCCCAAGGGCGATGTTGAAGAACACAGATTCCTCCGGTGGAATTTGAAAAAGGAGAATGATTGTTGCGATAGTAAGGATGAGGACAAGAGTCAGAACTGGATTAAGCATTTTCACAATCGTTTGGATGTATGAACTAAGAAAGAAAGTATAGGAATAATGAGAATAATGAAACAGAAGAATTTAATTTATAATGAAAATATCAGACAGAGTAATCGAGGCAGATAATCACATTTAATTAAAGAGATCCTAATTTCCTCATTTACCGAAAAATCAGATCTTATAGATTTCATAGATTTTCTTTAAATCCCTTGAATCCCGGAATTCAACCAAGACAACGTCAAAAGTAAAGAAGCACCTTATTTTCTAAATTCAATCGTGACTACGTCAAAAGTTAAATCTCTATCCCAATCATTTGTGATAGCTTCATTCGTGCTCTTCGAATAATCGAATTGTTTTACCCATATTACTCAAAGATGATAAAACTCTATTTATCAACTCATATTCGTCATGAAAACATTTTTATTGTTAGCCATGACCACCTCACTCAAATTTCGGGACGAAATTTCTTTAACAGGTAGGTACTGTGACGACCCGGAAATTTTCGACCAAATTTAAACTTAATTCTTATTTGATTTCGACACGATAAGCAAAGTCTGTAAAGTTGAGTCTCAAAAATTTTGAACTATTTTTATGAATCCATTTGACCTTTGACTTTTTCCGACGACACACAATACGATTACTTGTAAATAGATATGTATATATATATATATATATATATATATATAAATAATAAAATGAAATATTATATATTGTAATTGTTAGAATTAATTACGTAAATAATAATAATATATAATAAATATTATTTAGAAAGTATATATACATATAAATAAAGTGTATAGAATATATATTTAGTGATTTCGAAGTTATTTAGTAAACAACGGTAACGCTCAATTATCATTCAATTGATAGTAAACGAGTTAAAAAGGAACTTATGTGATTTTAAAATAAACGATGATCCGAAAATGAGTTTTATAAATTATAGGCTTATTAAAAATATAATAAATAATAAAACACACCAACTAGGTATGACGTCAAGAATTTTAAAAGGTTTAAAACAATATAGATATATATATATAATTTTTATAAATATAAAATTAACCAATCATTGAATCATATTAAACTAAAATACATTGGATTTTAGATAACAGATAAAAATTAAATACCAACCCGTGACTACACATTTAATACCCGAGTTTATTTAATTATTACACCATGTTATATCTATACCCGTGATTAACCAGTAAAATACCCGTGACCTTATCTAATCTATTCCAGATTCATTTTATCAAACACCCAATTTTTCTCTCAAGAACACCCACTACTATTCATCATCATCATCAATCTTTTATCACTCAAGAACACCTTAAAAACTTGATGGATCATAAAATCGTTTATATATTTGGATTCCTCTCGAAGAGCTCTACACATCCATACCAACAATTTCATGATTTGTGTAAGTTTTAAAAACTCAAATTTTTTTTAGTTTTCATGTTTTTGTTACATATTAGGGTAGATATAGTGTCTATTGCTCAAGTCTATATGATTATACATGATTGTATGTGTTATATTGCTCGTTTGATGTGTTTATGTTTAATCCCGAATTTGTTTTGTGTGGTTACAGAAACTTGGTTTTCTTGAATGTTAAATATTATGATATAATTAAAATCCTCTCGAAAAATTAATAATTTTAGGCTTTAGATTCGCGTATTTTCATTACCGTATGCTTAAGATATGATTGATTGAAGTTTTTGTGATGAATATGTGATTATATCGAATTCTGGAAAAATGGACATAGAATTGAATTTTAAACTGATCATAATTGTGTAGAGGATTTAAAAACACTCAAGTTAGACTAGGATATCATGCTATTTGGATTTGTAATACTCCCGTTATGCTTAATTGATCGTATATGAAAAACTGAATTGCTCAGTATTATAAAACTAACTTTTAAATTTATTTGAAGTATGATAGTGATTTAGGACTTTGCATATCTAAAAATTTCATATGTTGTAGTTAACGTTTCATCTAGGCCTTGCATCATTTGGATTTGTGAAGTTTGAGTAATGTGCGTGTCGAAATGGTAACCTGCATTCTGTCCAAATCTGTAACGTATGCACCTATAGTTTTATAGTAAGAGTTGTACACCTTTTGAGATCTTGGCCTTCTGGATTATCGAACTTTGGATGTTATGTGATAAATGTCCAGTTTATTGAAACCTCTGAAACACGATACATTGTGCACAATAAGGCCGTAGATTTGGTAACTTCTGAATTGAGCTGAAACAGAATGTCCAATTTGATTGAATAAACTGTACCAATTGGCTAAACAAAAATTTCTCATTTTTGGATATGTGGTAATTTGACTTGTCCTTGAACTAGGACCACTAACCTTGCTTGATTTGCATATCCCTAGCTCCGGTTATAGCCATTGCGAGATTGGTTCGCAGTCAGAAACTGATTTAGCGAACCATAAATGTAACTCTTCTGAAACCCGACTTGTAGACATCGTATGAGGCCCTGGCTGGACTTTTTGGAATCGATTTTGAGTCTAATTTTGATCTATAGTTTTCCATGTTACCATGTTTTATGTGTTATGAATTATGTCCGTTGTTTTTATGACGCGCGTGCAAATTTGTGACAATACGTGTTAACTACAAACTAAACAGGCCAATATGTTTAATTAACTTGAGTTCTGGAAAATGTGGATTTTATATTTGAAAAGTTCATGATTAGTAGTTAAGTTTTCATATAGGTGTTGTATCTTAAAAGTTTCTAAATTTTGAGATAATTGCATGTGAAAATGGACACCCGAACTTGGACCGTCCATTTGGACACTTGACCCGTTTGAGTCTAAAAATGTCAAAATGGATAACGGTCAGCGTAAACAAATCCTATATGTTGATTTAAGTATGCCTGCAAGTTTTGGTGCTTTAAAAATGAGTTTTTGGTCTATTTTGGTTTAAAGAGAGATTGATGACCTATTCGGGTCAAACGTGAATAAATTGATCCATATGCATAATTTTGGAAAACGAAAGTCACCAACACATCTAAAATGTCATTTTTGAGCTGTGATACAAATTTGGTTAACTCAGGTCAGCCGGATTCAAATTTGGATCGTTAACCAAAAGTTTTAGCATTTTTAATAAAAGTGTCAAAAATGACTCTCGAGCCTACTTTGCGGACTCATAAGTTGAAATTGGTTAAGTTTGGATAAAAACCATTAATTGATATTGAAAGTATTTACGACAAGCTTTAAAACGATATGTTATATGTATGATTTTGTCGAGACTAAACTGGTCTAAAACGAGTACGAAAATGGAACATCAGGGCTGATCCAATGCTGTTAGCAACAGCAAAACTCAGCATTTAGTGTTTTGAAGGACTGTTTTCGCGAGGTCATAACTTTCAAACTGTAACTCCGTCTTTGTCAAATAAACTGTCTATAGAAAGGTGGGATGACATACTTTCCAACGGTCACGACCCAAAGTATTATATCGGATTTGGTGGGACCCGAAAGCAGCTGTAAAGTTACTACATATACATATATGTAAATAATATTGTTTTTACTAAATAAAAATGTATAACTTAAGTTTGACCTATGTTTGACTATTTGACCAACTTGAGTAATATTATGCGATTGTTGACTGGTGTTGACTATGTTGACTGTGTTTGACTTGCGTTTGACTTACATTTGACTTACTTTGACTTTTGTTGACTTTTGCTAAATTTTGCTAAATTTTGCTAAATTTATGAGTAGGACTTGAGCAATAAGACTATATGAACCCTATAGACCGACCTAGCTTATTAGACACTTATTGACCAACATATGTTCTCTAGGTTGGGGTCTGCGGTTACTTGCATTCCGATTTTTGGTCTCATCTCTGTGATTTATTTCTGAAGTTGTCAGGTGAGTTTCATTTGCTCCCTTTTTACTCATTACATTTTTGGGCTGAGAATACATGCAAATGCTTTATTAACTGCTTTATAATATTTATATGTGTGAGTTTCATTTGATTCCCTTTTACTCTTTACATTTTTGGGACTGAGAATACATGCGCTGTTTTTACAACTGCTTTATTAAATGCTTTTGAAATATATTTTGAACTGCGAATACATGCAAATGCTTTATTAACTGTTTTACAATATTTATATGCGTGAGTTATAGTCCCACTTTTAAAATCTAATATTTTTGGGATGAGAATACATGCAGGTTTTATAAATGATTTACAAAATAGACACAAGTACGTGAAACTACATTCTATGGTTGAATTATCGAAATCGAATATGCCTCTTTTTATTAAGTCTGGTAATCTAAGAATTAGGGAACAGACACCCTAATTGACGCGAATCCTAAAGATAGATCTATCGGGCCCAACAAGCCCCATCCAAAGTACCGGATGCTTTAGTACTTCGAAATTTATATCATGTCCGAAGGAGGATCCCGGAATGATGGGGATATTCTATATGCATATTGTTAATGTCGGTTACCAGGTGTTCAATCCATATGAATGATATTTTTGTCTCTATGCATGGGACGTTTATTTATGAGAATTGGAAATATGAAATCTTGTGGTCTATTAAAATTATGAAATGTTTGTTTATGATAAACTAATGAACTCACCAACCTTTTGGTTGACACTTTAAAGCATGTTTATTCTCAGGTATGAAAGAAATCTTCCGCTGTGCTTTTGCTCATCTTAGAGATATTAATTGGAGTCATTCATGACATATTTCAAAAGACGTTGCATTCGAGTCGTTGAGTTCATCAAGATTATTATTAAGTCAGTTATAGTAAGATATATTATGAAATGGTATGCATGTCGTCAACCGTAGATGTAATGAAAGATTGTCTTTTCAAAAATGAATGCAATGTTTGTAAAATGTATTATATAGAGGTCAAGTACCTCGCGATGTAATCAACTGTTGTGAATCGTTCATCATCGATGTGGACTTTGTCCGGATGGATTAGGATGGGTCCTTTCATATTTGGCATTCCAAGTTTCGGTCACATTTCGGTGAACGACTTTATGTGCTGCTAAGGTGAGTTTATAGATCCCTTTTTAAATGCTTTAAATATTTTGGGCTGAGAATACATGCAATTTATTTTAAACGCAATGGATACAAGTACATACTTAATTCTACATTGAGTTTAAACCGAAAATCCCTTAGCTTTGGTAACTAGTAACTGCCAGTTATAAGAACTGGTGGGCGCGAGTAGTAGTATATGGATCCATAGGGCTTGATATCCCCGTCCGAGCTAGAGCACTAGCCTTTTATCGGACGTATGCTATTTGAGAAGCGTACACGTTGGTTTGCGTGTATTATTAAGATGATTATACAAAGGGTATAAATTATATATACGTTAAGTTTAGTTACCAGGGTGCTCAATTTCGTAGAATATTTTGATAAATGTTTCTGGATGAAACAACTGAAATCTTGTGATTCACCTTTATGTACAGATTATGCAAAACATTAAAACTATGAACTCACCAACCTTTGTGTTGACACTTGTTAGCATGTTTATTCTCAGGTTCCCTAGAAGTCTTCCGTTGTTTGCTTATATGTTAGACAAGCTATGTGCATGGAGTCTTACATGGCATATTTTTCAAGTAAACGTTGCATTCACCAAATCATCACCATGTATCTTATTTTGACTGCATTGTCAACGGAAGTACTATTGTAAACTATTATATTACGGTGATTGTCTATATGTAGAAATCATCAGATGTCGAAAACCTTTGATTTAAATATTCATTTATGGTGTGCCTTTTCAAAAGAATGCAATATTTACAAAGCGTATCATATAGAGGTCAAATACCTCGCAATGAAATCGATGAATTACGTGTTCGTCCATATGGATTTGGAGCGATCGTCACAAATAAACATAGGTATTAATGTGTAGTCACGAGTAAATACATATATCACGGGTATAATAATTGGGTAAACACGGGTATTACTGTATAGTCGCGGGTTATAATTAAATTTTGATATGTTAACTAAAACCCAATGTATTTTACCTTAATATGATTCAATAATTGATTAAGTATGTATTTATAAAAATACACATATATATATATATATTGTTAGAAACCTTTTTAATTCTTGATATCATACCTAGTTGATGTGTTTCATAAAATGCTTATTTATTATATTTTTAAATTAAATATTATATGACTTTTACTGAAAATGTGAGTGTTTAAACTAATTTTTCTCGGGTTTAATTTAAGAATATCCTACTTAATTAAAATGATTTTAAAATTCAATTATTATAAAATATGATATATAATATTTATAATAAGTACTGATACGTTTTGTTGTCTGAATAAATATTTTTCATGGTTTCAGTAACCGTAGTGTTTTATATAACACCTATAAAACTAATGTAATAATAAAATAAAAAAAATTGGCGTGGTTAAACATTGAATTTAACAAATGGTTGTTAAGTATTTAACGGAAAAAATCGCGTTATTACACAAATCGTATTATAATTTTTTTGCGAAGCACTTTTTAAAGTTATTATAGCTGCTTAAAATCTATCTTATGACCTGTAGTTGATACTTGATAAACCAACTTTTGCAAAAAAGTTGTTAACCTTGGTGATAAAATCGATTGTCGGATATAATCGGTTATTAAAAGTGTATTAAGATAAAGTAGATAAATATAAATACGAGGACTATTTAATCAATATTCTATTTTGAAATTCGTTAATTTCCAAATCAATATATATATAGAATGGATGGATGGGTTTCAAATTGGATTTTAATTGAGTTTTTACTGTTCATTAATTTCCAAATGAATATATATAGAATAGAATATAGAATATAGAATATTACATTTAAAACACTTGCAATTGCATTCCGTTCCCCAAAAAAAATGGAAACCCTAAAACATGAACAGTCGATAGCTGCGTTCGATCGATTAGTGCGTAAATCAAAGGTTTCGTTCCCAATTGAAATCATTCAAGAAATCATGTCCAGACTTCCGGTTAAATCCATACTCCAATTTCGATCGGTTTCTAAACCATGGCTATCTCTCATTTCTGATCCATCATTCACTAAATTACACCTCAACCGATCCACTGCCAGCCACCGCATTGCCCTGTTGATCACTGCTTACGACACCCAAAATCAAGAAGAATGTCACCTTCTCTCCGTCGAACCTGCCGGTGGAGCCCTCACTCACCTCATGTCACTCTCTATCTCAACAGCATCATCATCTTTTCTCCAATTACTATCCCCCGTTGAGAAAGTATCCGTATTTTCAGAACATTTAAACGGGTTAGTGCTATTTACTTATGGTAATGAACTTTGCATTACTAATTTTGCTTTTGTTGTTAACCCTAGCACACGTGAGCTCTATAAACTCCCGGACCCGGACCCGGACCTAAAGCTGGGTTATCCTTTCAGTATTGTTGGGCATCGTTGCCTGTTTGGGTTCGATGAGTTTTTTTTTTTTTTTTTTTTTTTTTTTTTTTTTTTTTTTGAAAGGCAAGGTTAGTTGTTAGTTGTTAGTTGTTAGACTCGAACTTGGGTCACTCTCGAATCCATGAAACATGGATACCAATGAAGCAAGGCCTCATTGGCTGGGTTCGATGAGTTAAGAAATGAACATAAGATTTTACGCATTAGGAAATTGGTAACGCCTTTTACTAAACCGACTACTGTTGAGTGTATGGTCTTCTCTTTGTTGAGTTATTCGTGGACGAAGATCGATGTGGATCCTTCCTCTGATATTAGTGGGAAAATTTGCCGTTATGTTATAAAACACAGTATTTGTATCAATAGTGTGATACATTTGATGCTTCATGATCCATGTGAAATTTTGGCGTTTGATTTAAGATCGGAGTCGTTTTCGATCATCAAACTTCCAGATGATGCTATTCCCATTCGCATTGGATATGGTACGAGCTACATTAAGAAAGGCAATAATGCATACAAAAGTAACGGTCCCGATTTCATAAAAATCAATGGTTTGTTGGGAGTTGTTTGTCATGATCGTGTAGTGGAAAGCAATGAAATGCACATCTGGATATTACAAGACTATGAAAAGCTTGTTTGGATTAGGGAAACCATTACATTCCCCAAGTCTTGGATTGATTTAGATGAGCCTTTCCCGTTAGATTCAGTTGATATGGATAAAATTGTTTTTTCTTCTCAAAAGGTGTCCGATGCTGCGATTAATGTGCCTATCTATGACTTGAAGACTAAGCGTTTTGAATTTTCACAATGCACTATTGATCATCAATTTCTACGCTCCGAGACAACTCAGTTTAATCATGTTACCAGTTATGTTGAAACTATCTTGCCTATAAAGAAAATGTAACAAGGAAATATTTGATGTTATAGATGTTGCTCGATAAGGAGAAAATATACCTATGAAAAAAGTGTTTTCTGGCTTGCACTTTGTATCTTTCTGGTTGTGTTTATTGTATTTTCTCGTAGACTTGCAGATGCTAAATGTTAAGTAGTTGTATCTATAGACTAGTTAATGAAATCTATGATCGACAATACATATATTTTGGAAGAATGCAATGTTATG
Source organism: Rutidosis leptorrhynchoides (assembly GCF_046630445.1). Classification (NCBI taxonomy): domain Eukaryota; kingdom Viridiplantae; phylum Streptophyta; class Magnoliopsida; order Asterales; family Asteraceae; genus Rutidosis; species Rutidosis leptorrhynchoides. The sequence continues at coordinate 304,919,005 of NC_092341.1, forward strand.
ACGGTTTTGGCCTTTTGGGAAATCATAACATGATGTTAATTGTCATGACTGTTTTGTTTAGTTTATTGCTACAGAGCTGCTACTCTAAACATGGGTGCTTGTGGGTGATGTTTATGGTAGGTAAGTAGACTAAGGTTATAAATTTATGAATGTTGCTTGACTTTTGACAGCCACAATCAATTTAATTATGTTTGATTGTTGTAATCTCAAAAAGTATGTAAGCTACGATGATTGAAGTCATACACATATTGCTTCTTGGTGATTTTCATCACTAATTTCAAATTTGAAGTTGATGCTATATGTTACGCTCTTATAAGAAGTTAACTATGACACTAACAAGTTATTAAATCCGACTGTAGTGCTTTCCGTTTACTTATTATACGTTTTAGGTAATTAGTGCTGATGATCATGATCATCTACCTCTTATGTCAAGTTAAGGTTCAAAACATGTATTATGATCCCTGAAGTTCAGACATACTTTGGCTGTTGTATACAGTGATTACATGTTTACATCTCTGAATCAAAAAAATTTAATGCGATGCTGTCTCTTTCTCTGCATCAGATCTTTGTTAATTTGCTATGTCACAGGTAAGTAAAATGGGCAGGGCCAAAAGGATTGGGTCAAGTAGGTAACTTTTGGTGTGTGTCAACACTGGTCTATTTGGATTCATTGACCCTATAATACCTAAGCATTGGCAGCACGGGTGGCTCTAGCAGGTTGTTCAACTGCTCAAAACATTTAATTATTTAACGTTGGTTCATATGTGTGGGGTCGGTTTTGTCCCTTTAGAGTTGAAGCACGACCTGAATAGACCCCATTTATGATAAATAAGTTGAAATTATCTCTATATGATACAGATGATGCTAATTGACTTTAATCAGGCTAACTTTGTGTTGGGTGACAATCTAATGAAGAGTTATCTTGTCAATGGCTTAATTCGGATCAACCTAATCCTAACGTTGCAAATGGAGCACTTGGTGTACCTTTCTTAAACGAGTCTTATGTAGATTCACGTAATATATTTTTGTACATAATTTTCATACACCTTTACGACAATCTCTCTCTTTAATGACTTAACTCGAATACGGAGTGTAAACGAGTCTTGGTCTTGGTCTTGGTCTTGGCATTGTGTTCGACTTACTCGGACATGATTTTTGGGATTGGCTATTGGCGTGATGTTTTATTTACTGTCCACTCCACGTTGATCTATAACGATAATACCTTGTTTTTTGCATTAAACACAGGTACTCAGTAGAACAAGATTCTTCCTTGAAAGTTCAAACATTTTTATTTGAGAGTTGTCATTTGAGTCCAAGCTGGTCGGTTAAACCTTTCCTTGCGGTGCTTAGACATTAACAATATTATGTACCCCTCTTGTTTCGGTGGATTTGAAGGTTATGCTCACATGCATGGTGCGACATGGATACAATTATTTGGAGTAAAATTCGAATCTGGACGAATGTCAATATGCCTTCGTTTAGAGATTGGCCAGAATGGATTACATGATATGAAGATCACCACGTGTCTAAAGATTGCAAAGACAAGTTGTTCGTGACTGTTGCTTCTTGTTAACACTCTTTCTTTGAAGAACCATCTTTGATTCTCTTTGTACCTTTTATTTTGAAGGTACTCGGTCACCACACACCACACAAGCAGTGGCGAATGTACATTGAGGGAAGTGGGGTCCTTTGACCCCACTAATTAAACTTTTATATATTTGAGATACTACAAATTTGTATAGGATATCATTAAATTTATAGATAGGACCCTATATTTTTAAAATTAGTGGTTTTTATGAAAATAAATGGCTATTCTTTAAAAAAAAATTACAAAAGTACCACTCAAATTGTACAGGACCCCGTTTAGTTTTGATTAAAAATTGCCACTGCAGACAAGTCTAGAGGTGTTTTTAGACGGCTTTGGTTTTGTATCGATTTGGTTTTGTGGTGTTTTTCTGATTTGCTTTGGTTATGTGGATAGCTAGGTTGTTGTTGCATGATTTGTTTGTTCTTGTTGTATTTTGATCCTTGGTTAGGCGAGACTCGCTGTTAGTTTAGTTTTGGTTATGTTGTTTTGTCGAGCCTTTTCGATTTCTCTTTGTTTGTTCTCCTGGTTGATTCGTGCTCTTCCCTTTTTGTTGGAAGTACTCGTGTTTATATATAGTTATCGTTTTTTCAAGGAGAAAAAAAGCTTGTTATAATCTACTTTTAGCGCCTTACTATAAATTTTCTTTTTTTATATATCTACAGTTCTTTTATTTTTTATAAAATATAACTATTAAAGTTATTGCTATTCTATATTACTCTCTGTACTTTTTTATATCAAGCATTGTTGAATGTAAATGATAAAATTGACATATCCCTAACATTAGTATTAAAATTTTGATAGTATACATTTAGTCACAAAGTGATATTTTATTTATTTATTTATTTATTTATTTTGATCATTATTATACTAATTTTTTTTTTTTTGCAAAGCACTTTTTGAGTTATTATATCTGCTTAAATTTATCTAAGACCTGTAACTGATAAACCAACTTCTCCAAAAACGATGTTAACCTTAGTGATAAAATCGTTTGTCGGATATAATCGGTTAATAAATGTAATACCAACGTCTAACATTGAAAATGAAAAGAAACTAATGTATGTATAAAGGACTTTGATACCTTATTTCGTGTATCCATTAAACTCATGTATCCTTGGCGTCCCACTTATTTCTTCCCGTCTTTTATGTAGTGACTGTAAAATTCTTGTTGAACGGGTGAAGCACAAAGTGGAGGATTGGAAGAATAAATTCTTGTCCTTCGCTGGGAGACTGCAATTGGTTATCTCTGTTGTATCCTTGATGCAAGTGTATTGGTCTTCTGTTTTTATTCTTCCGGATGCCATCATTAAAGACATAGAGAAGATCCTAAGAGGCTTTCTATGGTGTCAAGGGGATATGAAAAAAGGCAAAGCGAAGGTCAAATGGGATGTTGTGTGTTTACCAAAAAATGAAGGTGGTTTAGGCATTAAGCGTTTAAAAGGTTGGAATACATCTCTTATGTCGTATCACTTATGGAGTATAATTACTCATAAGCAATCGCTTTGGGTGCAATGGATACACGAATATCGCTTACGATCAAAAAATATTTGGACAGTGTCTTTGGCTTTTAATGTGAGTTGGGGATGGAGAAAGCTATTGCGTATGCGGGACTCGATCAGACCTTTATTTATTCACGAGATTGGCAATGGTACGTCTACTTCTGCTTGGCATGATAACTGGAGTTCGATTGGCCCTTTAGACAATATTATCTCCGACTCGTGATATATATGCTGCTGGCTTCACGTTAGAATCGAAAGTATGCGATATTATTGATCAATCTGGTTGGAAATGGCCAGCTCTATGGCCTCATAAGTATCCTACGTTGCTTGATATTTCACCCCCTGTTTTATCTAACAACGAAGACAGAATTCGATTGAAGGATGTTTCAGGTGTAAGTCACGATTTCTCTGTTAATAGAGTGTGGAATAATATTAGACCTCATGCTGCTATGGTCCCTTGGTACCATGTTGTCTGGTTTACTCAATGTGTCCCAAGACATTCGTTCTTGGTATGGTTACTTGTTGGTGAAAAGCTCAAGACTCAAGACAAGTTAAAGGCGTGGGAAATATCGGATGACTCATTGTTAGTTTGCACTTTATGCAAAAAACAATTGGACTCGCACAACCACCTTTTCTTTAAGTGCTCATATTCTCAATATGTATGGCAAAAAGTTACTGATCTATCTGATATTTTAGTTGCATGTAATAAATGGAGGGACGTGATCAGTAGGCTGAGTCCTATGGCACATAGAAAAACTGCAAGAAATGTGGTCGCTAAGTTGTTATTTGGTGCATCCGTTTACTTCTTATGGCAAGAAAGAAATAACATGCATTTCAAAGGTAAGTCGCGTACAGGAGATCAACTTTATGAAGTTGTGTTCTCAACTGTTAGATTGAAATTGCTTTCTTTGAAGTTTAAAGACTCGGAGCAAGTGAGGAAGCTAAAAGACAGGCTTGTTGCCTGAAGTCGTTTTGTTCTTTTTGTATATTTTTCATTTATAAAATTGGTGAAACCCTTTACCCAAAAAAAATAAATATATAAGTAGTATATTTCATATGAAAATATGTAATATGTTATTGGGTTATGATACGATAAATGATATTATTATATCTATATATGAATATGAAATATAAAATTGAAGGGTTACACATGATTTTTAAATAAACAGGAGGACTATTTATTCAATATTTTTTTTGAAATGAAGGTGATATTCACACTCTAGTTTTTGATTCATATACACTTTTTATTATGAAAACCTACAATTATATCCTTAATTTTATCTTTATCTTGGGGGTTGAACCTCCATTATTGTAAGTAAAGATATAATACTCTCTCCGTCTCATTACAAGTGTCCACTTACTTTTTGCACACAGTTTTAGGAAATCCCACTAACTTCATTCTCCACCAATCAGAAATCTTCTCTCTCCAGAATAACCTCTTCTCATTGGTTGATACACAAAGTGGACACTTGAAATGGGACATCCCAAAATAGAAAAGTGGACACTTGTGGTGGGACGGAGGTAGTAGTAAATTAGTTGTGTATAGATTAATAATGGTGTGTGTGTGAGTATTAAAATAGATAAACACGAGGACAACTTTCTTATCTATAATAAGAAAACTTTTATGATGTCATTAAAAATGTTAAAAACACACATGGCAAAATTATAACTGTTAGATGAGTTTTCAACTTTTTAATCTCAGCCTTTTAATATCCTGATGGTATCATTAAGGATTTTAATCGGCAGTTAGGAGACCTAATTACCCCGTTGCCCATGATGCAGTTACGAGTAACTGTACCTTCACACATACACCTCATTTTAATATTTTTAGGGCTGATTTCTTTGTTTTCTCAGTCACAAGTTCATTATCTCCATTCAGTCATAAAATTCTCCGCTTCCAATCTACGTAATTGAATGTTTTGCATCGAATGATGTCAACAAAACATGGGTTAGTCTTAGATATCCATCTATTTTTTATGGTTCTGATTATGCCTTATGATAGTTCAATAATCCAAAATCGATAAGCATTCAATATACAATCAAAGTCTACCAGATGAAACACCTTCACAAGATTTTGTACCATAACCCAAAATATAAGCGTGTTCATCAATCATCAATCTTTGAATACAACGATGTGTAATTGTGTAAACGTTAGACAAATAGTATTTTAGTGGATTTTACAATTCTGTATCGTAAACTCTCGCTGCATAATCATAAGGTATCGATTCAATCATATTACTTGTGTTAAGTATCATATAATAAGTGATTTCCTCATTGTTATTTTTTTCATTTTGTAGTGGGTTTTTAAGATTTATTGAATTCTAATTGAATAACACAATCCAAAGCTGGCGTCAGTTGTTGAGAAGAACTGAATGTTGAATACCACAAAGTTGCGTTCCAGTATCGAATTAATATTAGTGCTCTTCGTGTATGGTAATATTGAGGTTTAATGACTATGTTTGATGTATAATAACATGTTCATCACCTGCTTAGTAAAACATAGAATGATCGTATTTTTGCATTTCACTTTGTTTTTAAACTGATTAGCAGCTATATATCATTCTTCCAATGTATGGTAATATTGAGGTTTAATGACTATGTTTATGTTTGTGATGTATGTAACATGTTCGATGAAATGCCTAAATGTGAATTTTGAAGTTTGTATATCAAAGTTTGTATGGATTCTCATATTTTTGGTTCTTGTGTAATTAAAATTTAGTTGACTTTTATATACTTAGGAAGTTATCCTTCTTTTTCGTCATAGTGATTCAATCATTAACACTGAAATCCTTTACAATGGTTTTTTGTAGTGAGTTATTCGAAGAGCACGTTAAATAGTTTGTCGTGGTATCTATGGGTTTTTTGATATTTTTGCAGAAAGGGTCCAGTTTGATGCTAAAAAGTTGCAATAAAGATAAAGGTATGTGTGTCTTCAAATTACTTTGTCATTAATGTTACACATCATGAATTTTGTTAATACATATTTTATATTATGCCTTTAAGCTTAAATTTCCGTGTCCATAAGGTTTGGAAAATGTAAGTTGCCGGATTCTGTTGGATCATCTCTTCTACATGTTAACCTCTATCCTTTATTTATTTTTTTATTTTTTACAAAAGTAGTAGAGTAGTTTATTTAGAGAAGTAATCTCAAGTTTTCAATTAATAGTGTCAACTGAGCATTTATTATCAACTGTAAAACAAGTAGACGCCTGCACCTGTTCGGCTTCAATGTCTGCTATACTTCTCAAGGTATAAAACTTTATCCCTATTTGACTCGTGTTAAGGGAGAGTTATACATTTTACGTCTTTGATAATTTATAAGACCTTGACCTGGCTGCTCAGAAGGTAATTTCAGGCATTTAAAACATACTTTGTGTTTTAGCGAATGTTCTATGTTTATGCACATGTTATATGCCTTTGATCATGCATCCCTGTTCAGGTGATGGTGGGTACTGTGCACTGTTAACAAATGTTTTTCATGGTATGCACATATTCTGACATAAGTGATTCATTTACAAATTTATCCTATTTGAAAGAATAGTTTATCAGGTTCTGGTGTGAATATATAAGTCTACTTTACAACTATGGTGGCCATGTTTTACACATTTACTTATGACTGGGTCAAATTGGGTGATTTTTACCTCTAACCAAAACAAAAGGTTTTAGTGGAAACGGATCAGTTGAATTGGAAGTTTTCTGAACCATAGTTTGAATGCATAGAGCTCCTAATAATTTTATATCGTAATATGTTGATCCACATAACATTAAAGTGATGGAAGTATATGGGGTATGACATTAGTTTGAGGTATGACTATGCATCAAATAAGCTCAGTCATACACCAATTTTACATTGAAGGTCGTAGCATTTGTTCCTAAAACTAACCTTTTGTAACCAATGCTATCTTTAAGTCCTTGGTGAAAGAAAACCTGGTACGTTAAGAGGAAATTATAGGCACCATAAATGTGATGAGACTTTGTTGATTCGGGGTACTTAAACGATGTATCGGTTAGAAAATAATGGGACTACAAAAGGTTATGCTCAAGTGAATTATCTGCAAATGATGTTGCAACTGCTGTTAGCCCAGTTGGTACTGCTCATGCTTTACATAAGATCGACTCGAAAAAAAAAATACGTTTATTCTTGGTTGTCAAGATAAACTGATTACTTATAATAAGTGTACCTCTGAATTTAATGTTTGAATTTTAAGTGATTACTTATAATAAGTGTACCTCTGAACAAGCAACCACGGATTTCCCAATCATCGATCAATATCGCAGCTTTCATGATAATTATACTTAATCTTATACATCGATTATTATTCTTACTAACCATCGTTAAGTGTTAAGCATCGCTCAAGTTGTTAATGTTCAGATTTTGAGGTAGTATATTCAAGTTGCGGTATGTATGGGCTATAACTTCTTTTGCTGATTGCTGATTAATGATGAACACCTCCTTAGATGTAAGTATTAGATATAACTTCTTCTGACTTTTTATGGTCAAAATGCATTTTTTTTGGCAGTGTCCGATTCCTGGGTTTTGGTACTCTTTTAGGCTACTTTGGGGTCTGTTTAATGTCATGCAAAATACCTCATTAACTGATTTCAGTATTATGGGTCAAAGTCAACATTTTGACATTTATACTTTTAGTGATTATGTAGAAATTTTAGTGTTTAACTTGGTGTGCTTAATTGCCCAAGTGCATTATAGCCGGAAGGTCACTCGAGGGTTAAAAAAACATGATATGATTTTTGTGTAGGAGATGTAGAATATAATATCATTTTTCTGATTGCTTTGACTTTTTTGAGTTGACTAGGTCCTCATTATTGGATTTAACCGGTTTGATGATTTATTTGTCTGACTCCAATAAATTAGGTGTTAGATTTAACATTGTGGTGTATTTAGTTGCCCTTAATGTTGCTAAAACATTGTGCAGGGATGATTGGTGGGTCTTAATACGGCTGTGACAGTTTGTAATTGGTATGAAGTATGATAAAAGTAACAGAAATGAAGAAAACAGGAAACTCTTTTTGGTTATAGTTGGTATAGTTGTTGGAATGTGCAGGTTTGGTTTGTGTGAAGAATTGAAGATGGAAAGAAAGGAAGAAAGGAAAGAAAGAAGAATCTGAAGAAGAAAAGGTCACAGAGTTTTAATGTTTGAAGATTAATGGACATTAAGATTTAAAGGTTCGTGGGCTAGGCGGGATTATAGTTCGTATCAGACTCGAATAGATCTGCCGAACTATTGCGAGAAAGATAAAATAAAAACTTATTTGAAAAATGGTGTTCTTTTAATCTCTACCGTCCATTGCTGCAACTATTGTCCAAAGCAATTGCAAACACATTATTTTTAAATAACATTTGCTTGTGAACTAATAATCATAATCATAATAGATAATACTACATAATAATGTTGGTTGGAGTAACGGCAGAAGCATTTGAAAAATATAATAGGTGACTGTACAAAAATAGTAGGAAGAAGCTTCCTCATAAGTTTGTTCATGGACTTGCTTTTCTCTCTAAAGGTTTTCTTTCATTACATATTACCTAAATTATGAAAACTATGAACGTTTTACTTTTTTTTAGCAAATCATAGTTTGCACAAAAATACAAATGTTGAGTAAATAAATGAAACGTTAACATATGGCGTTTGGCTTAGTTGAAAGCGTTCTCATTAGTCTATTTTAATGAATATTTTTAACCAAATACAGCCTCCAAATTGTTTCTACTCAAATGTTGGTGGTATAATATTATCGTTTTATCTCTATTGTTCATCAATATAAATAATTACGTAAATGAGCAAGAATCATGTATGATCAACACATTTGGTTCTAACTGGGTCTACTTCAACCCGTTTTAAAAAATCAAGCATTTCGACCCCAGTTGGTATTGAATTGTAGTATAATCTGCCCGACCCGCCCAGATTACCACTCTATAATTTGATTCTTATTATTAACTGTTTTACTTTAAGTGAAACTGGGTTCATGGTACGGACCCGTTAAAACTATCAATATACCAAGAACCACTAGCAGCTAAACAACTCATGTCAACAAAAAAATTTAGTCGAGCGTGTAACAACAGTTTATATTCACGATGACATTTATTTACTATACTAAAGGCGCTATTTGTAAGTGACATTACATTGTCTTCTTCGGCATATTTATTTTAAAAATTCCGCGAATACGCGGGTTATAAGCTAATTTATTTTTAATTTTTTATTCAACATTCTATATGAAGTATTATTACCCTGTAAAACACTTTGCTGTTGGGGGATTGATATTTCCACCATGAATTTTACTATATCCACCCAGATGTACTAATTTACCTTTAATGATGGCTTGTACAAAATTGTTGTTATAGTTTTTTTAGGGATATTGTTGGAATAGAAGCATGAAATGATGGTGGAAGGATACTCTTGTTGTTGCAATTGCATTCCGTTCCCCAAAAAATGAAAACCCTAAAACATGAACAGTCGATAACGGCATTCGATCGATTAGTGCGTAAATCAAAGGTTTCGTTCCCAATTGAAATCATTCAAGAAATCATGTCCAGACTTCCGGTTAAATCCATACTCCAATTTCGATCGGTTTCTAAACCATGGCTATCTCTCATTTTCGATCCATCATTCACCAAATTACAGCTCACTCGATCCACCGCTAGCCACCGCATTGCGCTGTTGATCACCACTTTCGACACCGATACTCAAAAATATCACCTTCTCTCCGTCGCACCTGACGGTGGAGTCCTCACTCACCTCACGACACTTCCTAACCCAGCAACATCACCTTCTCCCTTCTTAAGACGCCCGCCACCTCTGGTAATGAACTTGGCGTTGAACATTTCGCTTTTGTTGTTAACCCTAGCACGCGTGAAATCTATAAACCCCCTTGTCCGTACCTAAAGCCTGATTATACTTTCAGTAATAATTTGCGTCCCTCTTACATGTTTGGGTTTGATGAGTTAAGAAATGAACATAAGATTTTATACATTAGGTTTCAATTGGTAATGCCTTTTACTAAACTGACTATCATTGAGTGTATGGTCTTCTCTTTGTTGAGTTATTCATGGAAGAAGATTAATGTGGATCCTCCTTTTGATATTGGTGGGAAAAATTACCGTTATACCAGAAAACACAGTATTTGTATCAATAGCATGATACATTTGATGCTTCATGATCCATGTGAAATTTTGGCGTTTGATTTAAGATCGGTGAAGTTTTCGATCATCAAACTTCCCAATGATGCTATTCCCATTAAAGATGGTACGAGCTACATTAAGAAAGGCATTAATGCATACAAAAGTAACGGTCCCGATTTCATAAAAATCAATGGTTTGTTAGGAGTTGTTTGTCATGATCGTGTAGTGGAAAGCAATGAAATGCACATCTGGATATTACAAGACTATGAAAAACATGTTTGGATTAGGAAAACCATCACATTCCCAAATTCTTGGATTGATTTGGATGAGCCTTTTCCGTTAGATTCAGTTGATATGGATAAAATTGTTTTTTCTTCTCAAAAGTTGTCTGTGGATGCGATTAATGTGCCGATTTATGACGTGAAGACTAAGAATTTTAAATTTTCACAATGCACTATTGATCATCAATTTCTACGCTCTGAGACAACTCAGTTTAATCATGTTACCAGTTATGTTGAAACTATCTTGCCTTTGAAGAAAATGGAGCAAAGAAATGTTGATCCGATAAAGGTTTCTCGATTGGGGAAATTCGAAAATGGTACCTGGAAAAGTCTTACAGAAAGTGTTTCACTGTGCGGAAGTAAACAATGAACTCCACTCATACACATCCGTTTGCTTTACAAGGCCAAGTTTGCATTTTGTATCTCGCTGGTAGTGTTTATTGTATTTTCTTGTAGACTTGCAGATGCTAACTGTTAAGTAGTTGTATCCCTAATATTGTGTGACGGGATCTGTTTGTGTAGGTTTAGTGAAATCCACGTTAGAAATCCAACTTATGTGACGGTTTTTGTAGGCTTAGCGAAATCTGCGTTAGATATATAAAACTTATGTGATGAGTGTATATAGTATTAGCTGCCTTGCTTGTTATCAAATGACTTTTGATTTGAATCATACGCTGTTATATGATACTCCCTATTATATTTCGTAAAACTTTGTGTTGGATGTCCAAAGTTTTTTTATTTTAAGCACTTTGAGAAAACGCAAGCTTGTTATCAAATGACACATTTTATGCTTCAAGATCCATATGAAATTTTGGTGTTTGATTTGAGATCAGACTTCCGGTTAAATCCATACTCCAATTTCGATCAGTTTGTAAACCATGGCTATCTCTAATTTCTGATCCATCATTCACCAAATTACACCTTACTCGTTCCACTGCTAGCCACCGCACCGCCCTATTAGTAACAGCTTACGGCGTTGATACTTTCGAGAATCACCTTCTTTCCGTCGCAGCTGACGGTGGAGGCCTCACTCACCTCATGACACTCCATAAGGGTCCATTTATGACTGGAAAATTCTCAGTATCGGAACATTTAAAAGGGTTAGTGTTATTTAAATCCGATAATAGATCTGTTTTTAGCAATTCCGCTTTTATTGTTAACCCTAGCACACGAGAGATCTGTAAACTTCCATGTCCTCCTGACCTAAACCCGGGTTATACTTGCAGTAGGGTGTTTACCTTCTACCTGTTGGGTTCAATGAGTTAAGAAATGAACAGATGATTTTAAACATCAGGATGCTTACTCCACCGATAACGCCTACTAAAATTTCTGTAGAGTTTATGATCTTCTCTTTGTTGAATTATTCGTGGAGGAAGATTGATTTTGATCTTCCTTTTGATATTAGTATGTCTCGTCTGCGTTGTTGCAAAATAAGTATTTGTGTCAATAGTGTGTGATACACCTGTTGCTTTACAATCCGTCTGAAATTTTGGCGTTTGATTTGAGATCTGAGAAGTTCTCAATTATCAACCTTCCAGGTGATGTTGTTCCCATTAGAATTGGTACCAGCTACACCAATAAAGGCGAAAGTATGTACAAGAGTAACTATCCCTATTTTATAAAAATCAATGGTTTGTTGGGAGTTGTTTGTCATGATCGTGTGGTGGAAAGCAATGAAATGCACATCTGGATATTACATGACTATGAAAAACGTGTTTGGATTAAGGAAACCATTACATTCCCCAAGTCTTGGATTGATTTAGACGAGCCTTTCCCGTTAGATTCAGTTGATATGGATAAAATTCTTTTTCTCTCTTCAAGAAACTTGTCTTTGGCTGCGATTAATGTGCCAATCTATGACATGAAGACTAAGATTTTTAAATTTTCACATTACACTAATGATCCTCAATTTCTACACTCTGGGACACCTCGGTTTAATAATGTTTCGACTTATGTTGAAAGTCTTTTGCCTTTGAGGAAAATGGATTTAAGGAATATTTGACCTGAGAGAGGTTGCTCGATAAGGGGGAATCTCTATCAATGAAGAAAGTGTTTTAACTGTGTGAAGTGATTAATGAACTCCCGCACAATCGTATACCATCCATTTGCGTTGCAAGTTAAGCATGCATTTTGTATCTTACTGGCAGTATTTATTGTATTGTGAAGTAGTTGTATCTCTAATCAAGCTAATGAAATTTATGATTGACGAATGACGTATATATTGAGCTGCTACTCGTGCTAAACATGGGTGCTCTTGGGTGATGTTTATGGTAGGCTAGTATATTAAGGTTATTAATTTTTATGAATATTGCTTGACTTTTGACAGTCACAATCAATTTAACTATTGTAATTTATGTCTGATTTTTGTAACCTAAAAAGTATGTAATCTCCGATTATCAAAATCACTCATATTGCTTATGTTGATATTTATCACTAATTTCAAATTTGAAGTTGATGCTATATGTTATGCTCTGATTTCAAGTCAATTATCAACGCCAAATCATGTACTATGCATTTCTATGGTCAAACACACATAACCCATTTTGCAGATCACACCAAACCGGTGACTTCTGGGTTTATATAATCACTACAAACCTATACAATTAGGGCACCAAACCTGCTCGTACTGCCGCAACCCCAATGGCGGCCTTACTTCTTTTGTTGATGATCATACACCTTCCATCCCCTACTATGACCCAACCCAATTTACCACCAACTCCCACCATTGCAGAATGTGGCCCACGTATTCTTCCATTAGCCACTTGTGCACCATTTGTTCAGGGTGTGTCCTCAATACCGACACAATCATGTTGTGATAGCTTGAGGCACGTTAATGAGCAGCAGCCTCGTTGCCTGTGTCTATTGCTAAATAACTCAGCTTTGAGCTCTAGCTTCCCTATTAACACAACTCTTGCTCTGCGACTTCCACTTATGTTGTAGAGACCCGTCCTAATCCATCTGGACGAAGTCCATATCGATTACAAATGGTTCACAATAGTTGATTACATAGCGAGGTACTTGACCTCTATATGATATATTTTACAAACATTGCATTCGTTTTTAAAAGACAACTTGCTTTACATCGAAAGTTGATGGCATGCATACCATTTCATAATATATCCAACTATAATTGACTTAGTAATAATCTTGACGAACTCGACGACTCGAATGCAACGTCTTTTGAAATATGTCATGAATGACTCCAAGTAATATCTCTAAAATGAGCAAATGCACAGCGGAAGATTTCTTTCATACCTGAGAATAAACATGCTTTAAAGTGTCAGCCAAAAGGTTGTTGAGTTCATTAGTTTAACATAAATAATCATTTCCATCATTTTAATAGACCACAAGATTTTCATTTTCAGTTCTCATAAATATACGTCCCATGCATAGAGACAAAAATCATTCATATGGATTGAACCCTGGTAACCGACATTAACTAGATGCATATAAGAATATCCCCTATCATTCCGGGAAATCCTTCGGACATGATATAAAACAACATCGAAGTACTAAAGCATCCGGTACGTTGGATGGGATTCGTCGGGCCCATAGATCTATCTTTAGGATTCGCGTCAATTAGTAGATCGGTTTACTAATTCTTATGTTACCAATCAAAAAGGGGCATATTCGGCTTCGATCATTCAACCATATAATGTAGTTTCGATTACTTGTGTCTATTTCGTAAAACATTTATAAAAATTGCGCATGTATTCTCAGCCCAAAAATATAAAGGGTAAAAAGGCAACTGAAACTCACCATACTGTATTTTGTAGTAAAAATACATATGACGACATTGAACAAGTATAGGGTTGGCCTCCGATTTACGAACCTATATCATTTGTGTACTTATGAATATACATAATTGTAATCGAACAAATTTATTTATTATATCTTAATTTATACAATATATATATTTAATTTGCGTATATATTAAAAATGATTTATATTTATATAGTTATATTAATATATCTATATTTATATATATAATTGTTTAGTGTTATTTTTTTTTAAAAAATCAATAGTTTGTGATATGCAAATATTTATATAAATAATATTAATAGGTTTGATAAAAAAAATTATTATCTATACATTTAGTTATATTACCACATCTATATATATCTATTATTATTAGATTTAAAGTTTAATAATTTGTTATATATAAATATTTATATAAAAATATATTATGTTTGATATATGATTATAAAGCTAGGATATATATATTAAGTATATTCTATGTACATTATTTATCGTTTAAAAAATGATAGTTATGATAATAATAATGATAATAATGAAAACAAGGATATTACAAATTTTAAATATGTTAATAATACTAATAAAAATGATACTAATACTAATATTATTGAAGATAATAATAAATTTTATTCTAGTTTTTATATTTGTAATAATAACATTTATAGTACTTAACAATATTGATATTGATAATACTAGTAATAATTTTATGTTCATAACACTTAGTAATAATAACAATACTAATAATAATAATAATAATAATAACAACTAAAATAATAATAATAATAATAATAATAATAATAATAATAATAATAATAATAATAATAATAATAATAATAATAAATAATAATAATAAACAATAAAAGGCTACCTCACTAGAACTAGCTCCAAAAATAACAGTCCACGCAGGGACTCGAACCCGCGATCTCCCGAACACTCGCACCAACACCCTACCATTGAGCTGCTGCCCATTATCCGTTTTAAAACCCAGACCGAAATTACATAACCATTATTTCTGTTTATCGTTCTTCCTCTTCAGTTTATCAATCGAACAGAATCAATACTCTCACCATTCTTTTATTAAACTTATTTAGATTTTAGATTATTCCATAATATTATAAATAATCCTTGTTATTTATTTGTAAAAAAAAAAAAAAAAACAACAGCACCTGGGTTTGCTGTGCGACGAGTAAAAACAAAACAAAAGAAAAGTTGATTTCGAGATTAAGATCATTTCAGAGAAACCTTATAACATAAATTGTGTTCCAGTTGCTTCGTATAAACATTATTAGTTATCAATTTGAACAGAAACATTAACACGAAATCAAATTTCTTCATGAATCAAATAGTTGACTTTTTAGATTAAAGGTTTGATTTCAAAAATTAACAATCAATATAATGAATTGGAACTTCAAATTTTGGAGAAAGATTTAGTATTAGATTCCTAACAACTTTGCATTTACAGTTTTTGAAATTAAATTCAAATTCGAGTTATTGCTTATCACTGTCAAAGATACGATGAACTCCAAATCGAATTTCAAATTTTTGATCGTTTTAGATTAAAGTTATAGCATGAATTATGTTGTAAATACTTCCTTGAAACTTTAGGAATAATCAATTTAATCAGAAACATTAAGAAAATTACGAATTTCTTGATGAACAAAATGTTTGACTTTTTAAATTTTAAGTTTGACTCTAAAATTCATAATCAATAGAAAAAATGGAGATCTGAAAACTTACAGATAGCATAATTTGACAATTTCTAACAATCTTGCATTCTTAGATTTTGGAATGTGATTCGGTTTCGAGCTTTTGATTCAAAAGTGAATACACATAGGTAACGAGCTGTGAAAACATAATTTTGTTTTAATTTGGCTAATAAAAATAAGTGTAATTGATAAGTGTTAATTGGTTGATTACTTGATTGTCTTATAGCAGAAAATATCGACAAGTTTCAATCAGGAGCAGAAGATTAAAGAAAAAATTCCAACACCGATAGAGATAGGTAACAGAATACTCTTTTATATAATTATATATATATATGAATTTTAATCCTATAAATATATATTGGTATACATATATATATATATATATATATATATATATATATATATATATATATATATATATATATATATATATATATATATATATATATATGTATTTATAAAAATCTGTTTATTTATTTGATTATTATATAATTCATATATTAAGATATTAATACTAATAATAATAATAATAATAATAATAATAATTATTAGTAATACAATCAAAAATTTAATAATAATACTAATAATTATATTAGTAATAATAATAATGATATCAAAATAAATGACAATAATAATACAGATATGATAAAATTAGTAAATTTAATAATAACTAATAATAATCTTTATATCAATAATAAAAATGATAATAAAAATCTTATTTATTAATAATAATAATAATAATAATAATATGAATAATAATAAATATATATATATGTATTTATAAAAATCTGTTTATTTATTTGATTATTATATAATTCATATATTAAGATATTAATACTAATAATAATAATAATAATAATAATAATAATTATTAGTAATACAATCAAAAATTTAATAATAATACTAATAATTATATTAGTAATAATAATAATGATATCAAAATAAATGACAATAATAATACAGATATGATAAAATTAGTAAATTTAATAATAACTAATAATAATCTTTATATCAATAATAAAAATGATAATAAAAATCTTATTTATTAATAATAATAATAATAATATGAATAATAATAATATAACTTATACATGTCAAATTTTATATATATATATTTATATCTCATATTAGAATTAATAATATTAAAAATACAAATATTAATATTAGTATTAACCTTAGTAATATTAATGAAAGTAATATTGATATATCATTTATATTCAATCTTGTAATTTCAAATAATGTAATTAACTTTACATTTCACTACTTAGATAATACATATTCTATAAAACAATATATTAGAAAATTTAATATTTATATATATTACTATATTCATATAATATTAATTGTGTACATAATTCATATACATATATATCTATATATATATTTATTTTAATAACATCTTACTTATTTTGTATATTGCTTTACACATTTACTTCAGATGATTAAATGGTATTATATTCATTAAATTTTATTTATATTTTTATCTACATATTTAATTACACATAATTGTTCGTGAATCGTCGGGAATAGTCAAAGGTTAATTGAATTTATGAAAATAGTTCGCAAGTTTTGAGACTCAACAGTACAGACTTTGCTTATCATGTCGGATTTCATATAAAGATTAAGTTTAAATTTGGTTAAAAATTCCCGGGTCATCACATATGTGTGGTGTCCATTTCGAAATTGCCTCTTGTACAGGTTTGATTTGTCTACTCAAACTAAATTTAATATTATTGCCTGATTATATTTAATGACATGTTAATATATTGGTTTTGTGAAGTAGCACCCTTACCAGCGATTTCACCTACACCTCAAGTTTTTCTAGGGTCGACTACCAATTCTAATGTTGCTTGTAAGTAACTCTTGAAAGCGTAAAGTTAAACATAAATTCTTAACATAATAGGTAGTAAAGTGTTATAATGATAAATTGTTATAAATTCTTAACATAATAGGTAGTAAAGTGTTATAATGATAACTTGATATGTTGTTATGTAATTGTAAAAGCTTCCCCTGTCGCAACAAGTACTTATAAATCTGGCTTCATGGTACTAGGATCTCACCGCAATGACGCCATGAAGTTGAATGGATCATTGCAGATGTCGATGACAGTTGTTTTGGCCATGTTCACTTTCATATCGACTCGCACACTATCTTGAAGATTTGGTATGTGTGGCTTGAATAGAGTTAGCTATTTGCTATAACTATAAGTAAATAAATTATGTAATTTTGATTTAAGATATAATTTATCTAAATAAGCGGTAGTTATAACATTATGGTGATTATCCGTGTTTATATTGTTGTCATCATCTGCATGTGCTCTTTGATCCTCTTAACCTTACTCATTAGATCACTTGTAACGTGCGTTATAAGCAACGAAATCATCCCAACACGCTAGGTATCAGGTCGTAGCGCTGGCGTGCTGGCCAAAACTTTTCTATCGTGTTGAGCTGCATCACGCGAAGATGGTCCAGCGTGTTGCTTATTTATTACGTTTTTAGTATTATTTTAATATATTTATTTAATATTTAATACTTTGTTATCCCCATTTCACCCCACATTTTAATCATATTTCAACACATCTTACCATCACGCCACCCCACTACTCACCTTCATCCCGTCAATAGCAACATCACTGCTAACTACCCACTCCACCCCTCATAACGTCAAAAAAAACCCACCACCACTATATAATTGCGTTAAAATTAACAAGTAACATTCAACTTAGTAACCAATTGCTTGAACCATACGGCTTTGGGTCATATGAGAATTAGGAGCTCAAATTCAAAAAGGAAAAGTAGAGTCAACCACATCAAAATATTGTTAGATCGGTCTTATAGTTTAATTTTGATCAAGATTAAACGTTACTATGACTTCAAAACGAGTAAGTTTATTCACTACCTTTTTTGTATAATTTTTGTTTGTTTTTCAGTTTTATCATTTACTTTTATATTACTCCGTACATACATTTGATAAGTTCATCGGGGTTGGAATTAGATTTCTCTATTTTTATGCCCTTTCCCTTATTATTTTCTTTTGCCTTTTTAAATTCAGTTGGGGTAATTTCTATAACATCATCGGAATTCTCGTCGGAATCCGATTCATCGGAGAATTGGTAATCCTCCCAATATTTTGCTTCCTTGGTGGAAACACCATTGACCATAATTAACCTTGGTAGGTTGGTTGGGGATTTTCTTTTACTTAACCGTTTTATTATTTTCCCCACCGGTTCTATTTCTTCATCCGGTTCCAATTCTTCTTCCGGTTCCGATTCTTCTTCCGGTTCCGACTCTTCTTCCGGTTCCTCTTCGGGAACTTGTGAATCAGTCCACGAATCATTCCAATTTACATTTGACTCTTCATTATTATTAGGTGAGTCAATGGGACTTGTTCTAGAGGTAGACATCTATCACATAATATCAAACGCGTTAAGAGATTAATATATCACATAATATTCACATGTTAAAAATATATAGTTTCCAACAAAATTTGTTAAGCAATCATTTTTCAAGTAAACACGGTCGAAGTCCAGACTCACTAATGCATCCTAACAAACTTGATAAGACACATTAATGCAAAATTCTGGTTCTCTAAGACCAATGGCTCTGATACCAACTGAAATGTCCCGTTCTTATTGATTAAAAACGTTCCATATTAATTGATTTCGTTGCGAGGTTTTGACCTCTATATGAGACGTTTTTCAAAGACTGCATTCATTTTAAAACAAACCATAACCTTTATTTCATCAATAAAGGTTTAAAAAGCTTTACGTAGATTATCAAATAATGATAATCTAAAATATCCTGTTTACACATGACCATTACATAATGGTTTATAATACAAATATGTTACAACAAAATAAGTTTCTTGAATGCAGTTTTTACACAATATCATACAAGCATGGACTCCAAATCTCGTCCTTATTTAAGTATGCGACAGCGAAAGCTCTTAATAATCACCTGAGAATAAACATGCTTAAAACGTCAACAAAAATGTTGGTGAGTTATAGGTTTAACCTATATATATCAAATCATAATAATAGACCACAAGATTTCATATTTCAATACACATCCCATACATAGAGATAAAAGTCATTCATATGGTGAACACCTGGTAACCGACATTAACAAGATGCATATATAAGAATATCCCCATCATTCCGGGACACCCTTCGGATATGATATAAATTTCGAAGTACTAAAGCATCCGATACTTTGGATGGGGTTTGTTAGGCCCAATAGATCTATCTTTAGGATTCGCGTCAAGTACCATTTCTCTCATATCTCCAAATTTTGGTACCCAAATGCTTTCAGCCCTATACCGGGTTCCGTCTTCCCGAATATTAAGATGCTTCTCCGATCCTTTGGGTATTTCATCCTTTAAATTTCCCTCTTTTAAAACTCCTTGTTGTGCCTCCTTTATTTGAGTAGTAAGGTTATTATGAATCATTATATTCATAGATTTTACTCGAATGGGTTCTCTGTCCTTCCTGCTCAAGGCATCGGCTACCACATTTGCCTTCCCCGGGTGGTAACGAATCTCAAAGTCGTAATCATTCAATAATTCAATCCACCTACGCTGCCTCATATTCAGTTGTTTCTGATTAAATATGTGTTGAAGACTTTTGTGGTCGGTATATATAATACTTTTGACCCCATATAAGTAGTGCCTCCAAGTCTTTAATGCAAAAACAACCGCTCCTAATTCCAAATTATGCGTCGTATAATTTTGTTCGTGAATCTTCAATTGTCTAGACGCATAAGCAATCACCTTCGTTCGTTGCATTAATACACAACCGATACCTTGCTTTGATGCGTCACAATAAATCACAAAATCATCATTCCCTTCAGGCAATGACAATATAGGTGCCGTAGTTAGCTTTTTCTTCAATAACTGAAACGCTTTCTCTTGTTCATCATTCCATTCAAATTTCTTCCCTTTATGCGTTAATGCAGTCAAGGGTTTTGCTATTCTGGAAAAGTCTTGGATGAACCTTCTGTAGTAACCAGCTAGTCCTAAAAACTGGGGTATGTGTTTCGGAGTTTTAGGGGTTTCCCACTTTTCAACAGTTTCTATCTTTGCCAGATCCACCTTAATACCTTCTTTGTTCACTATGTGACCGAGGAATTGAACTTCTTCCAACCAAAATGCACACTTTGAAAACTTAGCGTACAATTCTTCCTTCCTCAATACTTCTAACACCTTTCTCAAATGTTCACCGTGTTCTTGGTCATTCTTTGAGTAAATAAGTATGTCATCAATGAAAACAATGACAAACTTGTCAAGGTATGGTCCACACACTCGGTTCATAAGGTCCATGAACACAGCTAGTGCATTAGTTAAATCAAACGGCATGACCATAAACTCGTAATGACCGTAACGTGTTCTGAAAGCAGTCTTTGGAATATCATCTTCTTTCACCCGCATTTGATGATACCCGGAACGTAAGTCAATCTTTGAATAAACAGACGAGCCTTGTAGTTGATCAAATAAGTCGTCGATTCTCGGTAGTGGGTAGCGGTTCTTGATGGTAAGTTTGTTCAACTCTCGGTAGTCGATACACAACCTGAATGTACCATCTTTCTTCTTGACAAACAAAACAGGAGCTCCCCACGGTGATGTGCTTGGTCGAATGAAACCACGCTCTAAAAGTTCTTGTAATTGGCTTTGCAGTTCTTTCATCTCACTGGGTGCGAGTCTGTAAGGAGCACGAGCTATTGGTGCAGCTCCTGGTACAAGATCTATTTGAAATTCAACGGATCGATGTGGGGGTAATCCCGGTAATTCTTTCGGAAATACATCGGGAAATTCTTTTGCAATGGGAACATCATTGATGCTCTTTTCTTCAGTTTGTACTTTCTCGACGTGTGCTAGAACAGCATAGCAACCTTTTCTTATTAGTTTTTGTGCCTTCAAATTACTAATAAGATGTAGCTTCGTGTTGCCCTTTTCTCCGTACACCATTAAGGGTTTTCCTTTTTCTCGTATAATGCGAATTGCATTTTTGTAACAAATAATCTCTGCTTTCACTTCTTTCAACCAGTCCATACCGATTATCACATCAAAACTCCCTAACTCTACTGGTATCAAATCAATCTTAAATGTTTCGCTAACCAGTTTAATTTCTCGATTCCGACATATATTATCTGCTGAAATTAATTTACCATTTGCTAATTCGAGTAAAAATTTACTATCCAAAGGCGTCAATGGACAACTTAATTTAGCACAAAAATCTCTACTCATATAGCTTCTATCCGCACCCGAATCAAATAAAACGTAAGCAGATTTATTGTCAATAAGAAACGTACCCGTAACAAGCTCCGGGTCTTCCTGTGCCTCTGCCGCATTAATATTGAAAACTCTTCCGCGGCCTTGTCCATTCGTGTTCTCCTGGTTCGGGCAATTTCTAATAATGTGGCCCGGTTTTCCACATTTATAACAAACTACATTGGCATAACTTGCTCCGACACTACTTGCTCCGCCATTACTCGTTCATACACCATTTGTTCCTTTCGTTCTATTAACCCCTGGTCCGTAGACCTCACACTTTGCCGCGCTATGACCATTTCTTTTACACTTGTTGCAAAATTTGGTGCAGAACCCCGAGTGATACTTTTCACACCTTTGGCATAGCTGCTTCTGATTGTTGTTGTTGTTGCGGTTATTATTGTTATTGGGATGATTGTTGTAGTTGCTATTGTTGTTGTTGTTGTTGTTGTTGTTGGGCCGTTTGTTGTAGTTGCGATTGATGTTGCGATTGTTGGGATAATTGTTGCGATTATTGTTGTAATTGCTGTTGTTGTTGTATTGGTGATTCTTATCACCGTTTTCCTCCCACTTTCTTTTGACTTGCTTCACATTGGCCTCTTCAGCAGTCTGTTCTTTAATTCTTTCTTCAATCTGGTTCACTAGTTTGTGAGCCATTCTACATGCCTGTTGTATGGAGGCGGGCTCGTGTGAACTTATATCTTCTTGGATTCTTTCCGGTAATCCTTTCACAAACGCGTCGATCTTCTCTTCCTCATCTTCGAATGCTCCCGGACACAATAGGCACAATTCTGTGAATCGTCTTTCGTACGTGGTAATATCAAATCCTTGGGTTCGTAACCCTCTAAGTTCTGTCTTGAGCTTATTGACCTCGGTTCTGGGACGGTACTTCTCGTTCATCAAGTGCTTGAATGCTGACCACGGTAGTGCGTACGCATCGTCTTGTCCCACTTGCTCTAGATAGGTATTCCGCCATGTTAACGCAGAACCTGTGAAGGTATGCGTAGCGTACTTCACTTTGTCCTCTTCAGTACACTTACTTATGGCAAACACCGATTCGACCTTCTCGGTCCACCGTTTCAATCCGATCGGTCCTTCGGTTCCATCAAATTCCAAAGGTTTGCAGGCAGTGAATTCTTTGTAGGTGCATCCTACACGATTTCCTGTACTGCTAGATCCAAGGTTATTGTTGGTATGTAGCGCAGCCTGTACTGCGGCTATGTTTGAAGCTAGAAAAGTACGGAATTCCTCTTCATTCATATTCACGGTGTGTCGAGTAGTCGGTGCCATTTCCTTCAAAATAATCAAATGGAACAAGTTAATCATACAGAATATTAAGAGTAGTTAATAGTATTTCGTAGCATAATATGAACTCATTTATAAAAGCTTTTTCTTCATATTAGCGTTTTATAAGTTTAAATTCGGGTAGTACCTACCCGTTAAGTTCATACTTAGTAGCTAATATACAATTCAACTACTACAATTCTATATGAAAAACTGATTATAATAATATTTCGCGTTCAAACTTTTACACAATATTTTACAAACTTACAATACCGCTTATTTTACAGATAGCATGAAATATAGCACACAATAAATTTGATACAAGATGGTTGTGAAGATGATTCTAGCTAGTACACAAGTCGTTCAGCAAAGGCAATAAAGACACGTAATTCATACGTCCAGAAACAAGTCATGCATTCTGGTTTTACTAGGATTACTTCCCATCCTTGGTCTTGTGGAACATAACCGTTATGGCCGTTGATAAGACAGCGTGTTGTAACGTTGTCAAAGGGACGAGGGTTACGTAATGTCCAACAGTCCCGTAACAATCTAAAAACCTCATTTCTTACCCCAATTACCGACTCCGTCACTTGTGGGAACGTTTTGTTTAATAGTTGTAGCCCGATGTTCTTGTTCTCACTTTGGTGAGAAGCGAACATTACTAATCCGTAAGCATAACATGCTTCTTTATGTTGCATGTTAGCCGCTTTTTCTAAATCAAGAAGTCCAATATTCGGATATATTGAGTCAAAATAATTTCTTAACCCATTGCGTAAAATAGCATTTGGGTTCCCCGCAATATATGCGTCAAAGTAAACACATCGTAACTTATGGATTTCCCAATGTGATATCCCCCATCTTTCGAACGAAAGCCTTTTATAAACCAAGGCATTCTTAGAACGTTCTTCGAATGTCTTACAAACTGATCTCGCCTTAAATAGTTGTGCCGAAGAATTCTGACCGACTCTAGACAAGATTTCATCAATCATGTCTCCGGGTAGGTCTCTTAAAATATTGGGTTGTCTATCCATTTTGTGTTTTTATACTGTAAAATAGACAAGAGTTAGATTTATAAAAGAAAAATACTTATTAATACAAGCAATTTTTACATATATCATAAAGCATAAGCACACTATATTACATATATTACACCACACGAATACAACTATCTTATTCCGACTCGCTTGTTTCTTCTTCTTCTTCGGTTTTGGTTCGTTTTGCCAAGTTTCTAGGGATATATGATGTTCCCCTAATACGAGCAGTCGTTTTCCACATTGGTTTAGAAAAACCTGGTGGTTTAGAGGTTCCCGGGTCATTGTTACAACTTAAGGACTTCGGGGGTTGACGATACATATAAAGTTCATCGGGGTTGGAATTAGATTTCTCTATTTTTATGCCCTTTCCCTTATTATTTTCTTTTGCCTTTTTAAATTTAGTTGGGGTAATTTCTATAACATCATCGGAATTCTCGTCGGAATCCGATTCATCGGAGAATTGGTAATCCTCCCAATATTTTGCTTCCTTGGTGGAAACACCATTGACCATAATTAACCTTGGTAGGTTGGTTGGGGATTTTCTTTTACTTAACCGTTTTATTATTTTCCCCACCGGTTCTATTTCTTCATCCGGTTCCAATTCTTCTTCCGGTTCCGATTCTTCTTCCGGTTCCGACTCTTCTTCCGGTTCCTCTTCGGGAACTTGTGAATCAGTCCACGAATCATTCCAATTTACATTTGACTCTTCATTATTATTAGGTGAGTCAATGGGACTTGTTCTAGAGGTAGACATCTATCACATAATATCAAACGCGTTAAGAGATTAATATATCACATAATATTCACATGTTAAAAATATATAGTTTCCAACAAAATTTGTTAAGCAATCATTTTTCAAGTAAAAACGGTCGAAGTCCAGACTCACTAATGCATCCTAACAAACTTGATAAGACACATTAATGCAAAATTCTGGTTCTCTAAGACCAATGGCTCTGATACCAACTGAAATGTCCCGTTCTTATTGATTAAAAACGTTCCATATTAATTGATTTCGTTGCGAGGTTTTGACCTCTATATGAGACGTTTTTCAAAGACTGCATTCATTTTAAAACAAACCATAACCTTTATTTCATCAATAAAGGTTTAAAAAGCTTTACGTAGATTATCAAATAATGATAATCTAAAATATCCTGTTTACACATGACCATTACATAATGGTTTATAATACAAATATGTTACAACAAAATAAGTTTCTTGAATGCAGTTTTTACACAATATCATACAAGCATGGACTCCAAATCTCGTCCTTATTTAAGTATGCGACAGCGAAAGCTCTTAATAATCACCTGAGAATAAACATGCTTAAAACGTCAACAAAAATGTTGGTGAGTTATAGGTTTAACCTATATATATCAAATCATAATAATAGACCACAAGATTTCATATTTCAATACACATCCCATACATAGAGATAAAAGTCATTCATATGGTGAACACCTGGTAACCGACATTAACAAGATGCATATATAAGAATATCCCCATCATTCCGGGACACCCTTCGGATATGATATAAATTTCGAAGTACTAAAGCATCCGATACTTTGGATGGGGTTTGTTAGGCCCAATAGATCTATCTTTAGGATTCGCGTCAATTAGGGTGTCTGTTCCCTAATTCTTAGATTACCAGACTTAATAAAAAGGGGCATATTCGATTTCGATAATTCAACCATAGAATGTAGTTTCACGTACTTGTGTCTATTTTGTAAATCATTTATAAAACCTGCATGTATTCTCATCCCAAAAATATTAGATTTTAAAAGTGGGACTATAACTCACTTTCACAGATTTTTACTTCGTCGGGAAGTAAGACTTGGCCACTGGTTGATTCACGAACCTATAACAATATATACATATATATCAAAGTATGTTCAAAATATATTTACAACACTTTTAATATATTTTGATGTTTTAAGTTTATTAAGTCAGCTGTCCTCGTTAGTAACCTACAACTAGTTGTCCACAGTTAGATGTACAGAAATAAATCGATAAATATTATCTTGAATCAATCCACGACCCAGTGTATACGTATCTCAGTATTGATCACAACTCAAACTATATATATTTTGGAATCAACCTCAACCCTGTATAGCTAACTCCAACATTCACATATAGAGCGTCTATGGTTGTTCCGAAATATATATAGATGTGTCGATATGATAGGTCAAAACATTGTATACGTGTCTATGGTATCTCAAGATTACATAATATACAATACAAGTTGATTAAGTTATGGTTGGAATAGATTTGTTACCAATTTTCACGTAGCTAAAATGAGAAAAATTATCCAATCTTGTTTTACCCATAACTTCTTCATTTTAAATCCGTTTTGAGTGAATCAAATTGCTATGGTTTCATATTGAACTCTATTTTATGAATCTAAACAGAAAAAGTATAGGTTTATAGTCGGAAAAATAAGTTACAAGTCATTTTTGTAAAGGTAGTCATTTCAGTCGAAAGAACGACGTCTAGATGACCATTTTAGAAAACATACTTCCACTTTGAGTTTAACCATAATTTTTGGATATAGTTTCATGTTCATAATAAAAATCATTTTCTCAGAATAACAAATTTTAAATCAAAGTTTATCATAGTTTTTAATTAACTAACCCAAAACAGCCCGCGGTGTTACTACGACGGCGTAAATCCGGTTTTACGGTGTTTTTCGTGTTTCCAGGTTTTAAATCATTAAGTTAGCATATCATATAGATATAGAACATGTGTTTAGTTGATTTTAAAAGTCAAGTTAGAAGGATTAACTTTTGTTTGCGAACAAGTTTAGAATTAACTAAACAACTGAAATCTTGTGATTCACCTTTATGTACAGATTATGCAAAACATTAAAACTATGAACTCACCAACCTTTGTGTTGACACTTGTTAGCATGTTTATTCTCAGGTTCCCTAGAAGTCTTCCGTTGTTTGCTTATATGTTAGGCAAGCTATGTGCATGGAGTCTTACATGGCATATTTTTCAAGTAAACGTTGCATTCACCAAATCATCACCATGTATCTTATTTTGACTGCATTGTCAACGGAAGTACTATTGTAAACTATTATATTACGGTGATTGTCTATATGTAGAAATCATCAGATGTCGAAAACCTTTGATTTAAATATTCATTTATGGTGTGCCTTTTCAAAAGAATGCAATATTTACAAAGCGTATCATATAGAGGTCAAATACCTCGCAATGAAATCGATGAATGACGTGTTCGTCCATATGAATTTGGAGCGATCGTCACAAATAAACATAGGTATTAATGTGTAGTCACGAGTAAATACATATATCACGGGTATAATAATTGGGTAAACACGGGTATTACTGTATAGTCGCGGGTTATAATTAAATTTTGATATGTTAACTAAAACCCAATGTATTTTACCTTAATATGATTCAATAATTGATTATGTATTTATAAAAATACACATATATATATTGTTAGAAACCTTTTTAATTCTTGATATCATACCTAGTTGATGTGTTTCATAAAATGCTTATTTATTATATTTTTAAATTAAATAATATATGACTTTTACTGAAAATGTGAGTGTTTAAACTAATTTTTCTCGGGTTTAATTTAAGAATATCCTACTTAATTAAAATGATTTTAAAATTCAATTATTATAAAATATGATATATAATATTTATAATAAGTACTGATACGTTTTGTTGTCTGAATAAATATTTTTCATGGTTTCAGTAACCGTAGTGTTTTATATAACACCTATAAAACTAATGTAATAATAAAATAAAAAAATAAAAAAAATTGGTGTGGTTAAACATTGAATTTAACAAATGGTTGTTAAGTATTTAACGGAAAAAATCGCGTTATTACACAAATCGTATTATAATTTTTTTGCGAAGCACTTTTTAAAGTTATTATAGCTGCTTAAAATCTATCTTATGACCTGTAGTTGATACTTGATAAACCAACTTTTGCAAAAAAGTTGTTAACCTTGGTGATAAAATCGATTGTCGGATATAATCGGTTATTAAAAGTGTATTAAGATAAAGTAGATAAATATAAATACGAGGACTATTTAATCAATATTCTATTTTAAAATTCATTAATTTCCAAATCAATATATCAATATATATATATATATATATATATATATATATATATATATATATATATATATATATATATATATATAGAATGATTTCAAATTGGATTTTAATTGAGTTTTTACTGTTCATTAATTTCCAAATGAATATATATAGAATAGAATAGAATATTACATTTAAAACACTTTGTTGTTGCAATTGCATTCCGTTCCCTAAAAAAATGGAAACCCTAAAACATGAACAGTCGATAGCTGCGTTCGATCGATTAGTGCGTAAATCAAAGGTTTCGTTCCCAATTGAAATCATTCAAGAAATCATGTCCAGACTTCCGGTTAAATCCATACTCCAATTTCGATCGGTTTCTAAACCATGGCTATCTCTCATTTTCGATCCATCATTCACCAAATTACACCTCACTCGATCCACCGCTAGCCACCGCATTGCGCTGTTGATCACCACTTTCGACACCGATACTCAAAAATATCACCTTCTCTCCGTCGCACCTGACGGTGGAGTCCTCACTCACCTCACGACACTTCCTAACCCAGCAACATCACCTTCTCCCTTCTTAAGACGCCCGCCACCTCTGGTAATGAACTTGGCGTTGAACATTTCGCTTTTGTTGTTAACCCTAGCACGCGTGAAATCTATAAACCCCCTTGTCCGTACCTAAAGCCTGATTATACTTTCAGTAATAATTTGCGTCCCTCTTACATGTTTGGGTTTGATGAGTTAAGAAATGAACATAAGATTTTATACATTAGGTTTCAATTGGTAATGCCTTTTACTAAACTGACTATCATTGAGTGTATGGTCTTCTCTTTGTTGAGTTATTCATGGAAGAAGATTAATGTGGATCCTCCTTTTGATATTGGTGGGAAAAATTACCGTTATACCAGAAAACACAGTATTTGTATCAATAGCATGATACATTTGATGCTTCATGATCCATGTGAAATTTTGGCGTTTGATTTAAGATCGGTGAAGTTTTCGATCATCAAACTTCCCAATGATGCTATTCCCATTAAAGATGGTACGAGCTACATTAAGAAAGGCAATAATGCATACAAAAGTAACGGTCCCGATTTCATAAAAATCAATGGTTTGTTGGGAGTTGTTTGTCATGATCGTGTAGTGGAAAGCAATGAAATGCACATCTGGATATTACAAGACTATGAAAAGCTTGTTTGGATTAGGGAAACCATTACATTCCCCAAGTCTTGGATTGATTTAGATGAGCCTTTCCCGTTAGATTCAGTTGATATGGATAAAATTGTTTTTTCTTCTCAAAAGGTGTCCGATGCTGCGATTAATGTGCCTATCTATGACTTGAAGACTAAGCGTTTTGAATTTTCACAATGCACTATTGATCATCAATTTCTACGCTCCGAGACAACTCAGTTTAATCATGTTACCAGTTATGTTGAAACTATCTTGCCTATAAAGAAAATGTAACAAGGAAATATTTGATGTTATAGATGTTGCTCGATAAGGAGAAAATATACCTATGAAAAAAGTGTTTTCTGGCTTGCACTTTGTATCTTTCTGGTTGTGTTTATTGTATTTTCTCGTAGACTTGCAGATGCTAAATGTTAAGTAGTTGTATCTATAGACTAGTTAATGAAATCTATGATCGACAATACATATATTTTGGAAGAATGCAATGTTATGACGGTTTTGGCCTTTTGGGAAATCATAACATGATGTTAATTGTCATGACTGTTTTGTTTAGTTTATTGCTACAGAGCTGCTACTCTAAACATGGGTGCTTGTGGGTGATGTTTATGGTAGGTAAGTAGACTAAGGTTATAAATTTATGAATGTTGCTTGACTTTTGACAGCCACAATCAATTTAATTATGTTTGATTGTTGTAATCTCAAAAAGTATGTAAGCTACGATGATTGAAGTCATACACATATTGCTTCTTGGTGATTTTCATCACTAATTTCAAATTTGAAGTTGATGCTATATGTTACGCTCTTATAAGAAGTTAACTATGACACTAACAAGTTATTAAATCCGACTGTAGTGCTTTCCGTTTACTTATTATACGTTTTAGGTAATTAGTGCTGATGATCATGATCATCTACCTCTTATGTCAAGTTAAGGTTCAAAACATGTATTATGATCCCTGAAGTTCAGACATACTTTGGCTGTTGTATACAGTGATTACATGTTTACATCTCTGAATCAAAAAAATTTAATGCGATGCTGTCTCTTTCTCTGCATCAGATCTTTGTTAATTTGCTATGTCACAGGTAAGTAAAATGGGCAGGGCCAAAAGGATTGGGTCAAGTAGGTAACTTTTGGTGTGTGTCAACACTGGTCTATTTGGATTCATTGACCCTATAATACCTAAGCATTGGCAGCACGGGTGGCTCTAGCAGGTTGTTCAACTGCTCAAAACATTTAATTATTTAACGTTGGTTCATATGTGTGGGGTCGGTTTTGTCCCTTTAGAGTTGAAGCACGACCTGAATAGACCCCATTTATGATAAATAAGTTGAAATTATCTCTATATGATACAGATGATGCTAATTGACTTTAATCAGGCTAACTTTGTGTTGGGTGACAATCTAATGAAGAGTTATCTTGTCAATGGCTTAATTCGGATCAACCTAATCCTAACGTTGCAAATGGAGCACTTGGTGTACCTTTCTTAAACGAGTCTTATGTAGATTCACGTAATATATTTTTGTACATAATTTTCATACACCTTTACGACAATCTCTCTCTTTAATGACTTAACTCGAATACGGAGTGTAAACGAGTCTTGGTCTTGGTCTTGGTCTTGGTCTTGGCATTGTGTTCGACTTACTCGGACATGATTTTTGGGATTGGCTATTGGCGTGATGTTTTATTTACTGTCCACTCCACGTTGATCTATAACGATAATACCTTGTTTTTTGCATTAAACACAGGTACTCAGTAGAACAAGATTCTTCCTTGAAAGTTCAAACATTTTTATTTGAGAGTTGTCATTTGAGTCCAAGCTGGTCGGTTAAACCTTTCCTTGCGGTGCTTAGACATTAACAATATTATGTACCCCTCTTGTTTCGGTGGATTTGAAGGTTATGCTCACATGCATGGTGCGACATGGATACAATTATTTGGAGTAAAATTCGAATCTGGACGAATGTCAATATGCCTTCGTTTAGAGATTGGCCAGAATGGATTACATGATATGAAGATCACCACGTGTCTAAAGATTGCAAAGACAAGTTGTTCGTGACTGTTGCTTCTTGTTAACACTCTTTCTTTGAAGAACCATCTTTGATTCTCTTTGTACCTTTTATTTTGAAGGTACTCGGCCACCACACAAGCAGTGGCGAATGTACATTGAGGGAAGTGGGGTCCTTTGACCCCACTAATTAAACTTTTATATATTTGAGATACTACAAATTTGTATAGGATATCATTAAATTTATAGATAGGACCCTATATTTTTAAAATTAGTGGTTTTTATGAAAATAAATGGCTATTCTTTAAAAAAAATTACAAAAGTACCACTCAAATTGTACAGGACCCCGTTTAGTTTTGATTAAAAATTGCCACTGCAGACAAGTCTAGAGGTGTTTTTAGACGGCTTTGGTTTTGTATCGATTTGGTTTTGTGGTGTTTTTCTGATTTGCTTTGGTTATGTGGATAGCTAGGTTGTTGTTGCATGATTTGTTTGTTCTTGTTGTATTTTGATCCTTGGTTAGGCGAGACTCGCTGTTAGTTTAGTTTTGGTTATGTTGTTTTGTCGAGCCTTTTCGATTTCTCTTTGTTTGTTCTCCTGGTTGATTCGTGCTCTTCCCTTTTTTGTTGGAAGTACTCGTGTTTATATATAGTTATCGTTTTTTCAAGGAGAAAAAAAGCTTGTTATAATCTACTTTTAGCGCCTTACTATAAATTTTCTTTTTTTATATATCTACAGTTCTTTTATTTTTTATAAAATATAACTATTAAAGTTATTGCTATTCTATATTACTCTCTGTACTTTTTTATATCAAGCATTGTTGAATGTAAATGATAAAATTGACATATCCCTAACATTAGTATTAAAATTTTGATAGTATACATTTAGTCACAAAGTGATATTTTATTTATTTATTTATTTATTTATTTTGATCATTATTATACTAATTTTCTTTTTTTTGCAAAGCACTTTTTGAGTTATTATATCTGCTTAAATTTATCTAAGACCTGTAACTGATAAACCAACTTCTCCAAAAACGATGTTAACCTTAGTGATAAAATCGTTTGTCGGATATAATCGGTTAATAAATGTAATACCAACGTCTAACATTGAAAATGAAAAGAAACTAATGTATGTATAAAGGACTTTGATACCTTATTTCGTGTATCCATTAAACTCATGTATCCTTGGCGTCCCACTTATTTCTTCCCGTCTTTTATGTAGTGACTGTAAAATTCTTGTTGAACGGGTGAAGCACAAAGTGGAGGATTGGAAGAATAAATTCTTGTCCTTCGCTGGGAGACTGCAATTGGTTATCTCTGTTGTATCCTCGATGCAAGTGTATTGGTCTTCTGTTTTTATTCTTCCGGATGCCATCATTAAAGACATAGAGAAGATCCTAAGAGGCTTTCTATGGTGTCAAGGGGATATGAAAAAAGGCAAAGCGAAGGTCAAATGGGATGTTGTGTGTTTACCAAAAAATGAAGGTGGTTTAGGCATTAAGCGTTTAAAAGGTTGGAATACATCTCTTATGTCGTATCACTTATGGAGTATAATTACTCATAAGCAATCGCTTTGGGTGCAATGGATACACGAATATCGCTTACGATCAAAAAATATTTGGACAGTGTCTTTGGCTTTTAATGTGAGTTGGGGATGGAGAAAGCTATTGCGTATGCGGGACTCGATCAGACCTTTATTTATTCACGAGATTGGCAATGGTACGTCTACTTCTGCTTGGCATGATAACTGGAGTTCGATTGGCCCTTTAGACAATATTATCTCGACTCGTGATATATATGCTGCTGGCTTCACGTTAGAATCGAAAGTATGCGATATTATTGATCAATCTGGTTGGAAATGGCCAGCTCTATGGCCTCATAAGTATCCTACGTTGCTTGATATTTCACCCCCTGTTTTATCTAACAACGAAGACAGAATTCGATTGAAGGATGTTTCAGGTGTAAGTCACGATTTCTCTGTTAATAGAGTGTGGAATAATATTAGACCTCATGCTGCTATGGTCCCTTGGTACCATGTTGTCTGGTTTACTCAATGTGTCCCAAGACATTCGTTCTTGGTATGGTTACTTGTTGGTGAAAAGCTCAAGACTCAAGACAAGTTAAAGGCGTGGGAAATATCGGATGACTCATTGTTAGTTTGCACTTTATGCAAAAAACAATTGGACTCGCACAACCACCTTTTCTTTAAGTGCTCATATTCTCAATATGTATGGCAAAAAGTTACTGATCTATCTGATATTTTAGTTGCATGTAATAAATGGAGGGACGTGATCAGTAGGCTGAGTCCTATGGCACATAGAAAAACTGCAAGAAATGTGGTCGCTAAGTTGTTATTTGGTGCATCCGTTTACTTCTTATGGCAAGAAAGAAATAACATGCATTTCAAAGGTAAGTCGCGTACAGGAGATCAACTTTATGAAGTTGTGTTCTCAACTGTTAGATTGAAATTGCTTTCTTTGAAGTTTAAAGACTCGGAGCAAAGTGAGGAAGCTAAAAGACAGGCTTGTTGCCTGAAGTCGTTTTGTTCTTTTTGTATATTTTTCATTTATAAAATTTTCCGGGTGAAACCCTTTACCCAAAAAAATAAATATATAAGTAGTATATTTCATATGAAAATATGTAATATGTTATTGGGTTATGATACGATAAATGATATTATTATATCTATATATGAATATGAAATATAAAATTGAAGGGCTACACATGATTTTTAAATAAACAGGAGGACTATTTATTCAATATTTTTTTTGAAATGAAGGTGATATTCACACTCTAGTTTTTGATTCATACACACTTTTTATTATGAAAACCTACAATTATATCCTTAATTTTATTTTTATCTTGGGGGTTGAACCTCCATTATTGTAAGTAAAGATATAATACTCCCTCCGTCTCATTACAAGTGTTCACTTACTTTTTGCACACAGTTTTAGGAAATCCCACTAACTTCATTCTCCACCAATCAGAAATCTTCTCTCTCCAGAATAACCTCTTCTCATTGGTTGATACACAAAGTGGACACTTGAAATGGGACATCCCAAAATAAAAAAGTGGACACTTGTGGTGGGAAGGAGGTAGTAGTAAATTAGTTGTGTATAGATTAATAATGGTGTGTGTGTGAGTATTAAAATAGATAAACACGAGGACAACTTTCTTATCTATAATAAGAAAACTTTTATGATGTCATTAAAAATGTTAAAAACACACATGGCAAAATTATAACTGTTAGATGAGTTTTCAACTTTTTAATCTCAGCCTTTTAATATCCTGATGGTATCATTAAGGATTTTAATCGGCAGTTAGGAGACCTAATTACCCCGTTGCCCATGATGCAGTTACGAGTAACTGTACCTTCACACATACACCTCATTTTAATATTTTTAGGGCTGATTTCTTTGTTTTCTCAGTCACAAGTTCATTATCTCCATTCAGTCATAAAATTCTCCGCTTCCAATCTACGTAATTGAATGTTTTGCATCGAATGATGTCAACAAAACATGGGTTAGTCTTAGATATCCATCTATTTTTTATGGTTCTGATTATGCCTTATGATAGTTCAATAATCCAAAATCGATAAGCATTCAATATACAATCAAAGTCTACCAGATGAAACACCTTCACAAGATTTTGTACCATAACCCAAAATATAAGCGTGTTCATCAATCATCAATCTTTGAATACAACGATGTGTAATTGTGTAAACGTTAGACAAATAGTATTTTAGTGGATTTTACAATTCTGTATCGTAAACTCTCGCTGCATAATCATAAGGTATCGATTCAATCATATTACTTGTGTTAAGTATCATATAATAAGTGATTTCCTCATTGTTATTTTTTTCATTTTGTAGTGGGTTTTTAAGATTTATTGAATTCTAATTGAATAACACAATCCAAAGCTGGCGTCAGTTGTTGAGAAGAACTGAATGTTGAATACCACAAAGTTGCGTTCCAGTATCGAATTAATATTAGTGCTCTTCGTGTATGGTAATATTGAGGTTTAATGACTATGTTTGATGTATAATAACATGTTCATCACCTGCTTAGTAAAACATAGAATGATCGTATTTTTGCATTTCACTTTGTTTTTAAACTGATTAGCAGCTATATATCATTCTTCCAATGTATGGTAATATTGAGGTTTAATGACTATGTTTATGTTTGTGATGTATGTAACATGTTCGATGAAATGCCTAAATGTGAATTTTGAAGTTTGTATATCAAAGTTTGTATGGATTCTCATATTTTTGGTTCTTGTGTAATTAAAATTTAGTTGACTTTTATATACTTAGGAAGTTATCCTTCTTTTTCGTCATAGTGATTCAATCATTAACACTGAAATCCTTTACAATGGTTTTTTGTAGTGAGTTATTCGAAGAGCACGTTAAATAGTTTGTCGTGGTATCTATGGGTTTTTTGATATTTTTGCAGAAAGGGTCCAGTTTGATGCTAAAAAGTTGCAATAAAGATAAAGGTATGTGTGTCTTCAAATTACTTTGTCATTAATGTTACACATCATGAATTTTGTTAATACATATTTTATATTATGCCTTTAAGCTTAAATTTCCGTGTCCATAAGGTTTGGAAAATGTAAGTTGCCGGATTCTGTTGGATCATCTCTTCTACATGTTAACCTCTATCCTTTATTTATTTTTTTATTTTTTACAAAAGTAGTAGAGTAGTTTATTTAGAGAAGTAATCTCAAGTTTTCAATTAATAGTGTCAACTGAGCATTTATTATCAACTGTAAAACAAGTAGACGCCTGCACCTGTTCGGCTTCAATGTCTGCTATACTTCTCAAGGTATAAAACTTTATCCCTATTTGACTCGTGTTAAGGGAGAGTTATACATTTTACGTCTTTGATAATTTATAAGACCTTGACCTGGCTGCTCAGAAGGTAATTTCAGGCATTTAAAACATACTTTGTGTTTTAGCGAATGTTCTATGTTTATGCACATGTTATATGCCTTTGATCATGCATCCCTGTTCAGGTGATGGTGGGTACTGTGCACTGTTAACAAATGTTTTTCATGGTATGCACATATTCTGACATAAGTGATTCATTTACAAATTTATCCTATTTGAAAGAATAGTTTATCAGGTTCTGGTGTGAATATATAAGTCTACTTTACAACTATGGTGGCCATGTTTTACACATTTACTTATGACTGGGTCAAATTGGGTGATTTTTACCTCTAACCAAAACAAAAGGTTTTAGTGGAAACGGATCAGTTGAATTGGAAGTTTTCTGAACCATAGTTTGAATGCATAGAGCTCCTAATAATTTTATATCGTAATATGTTGATCCACATAACATTAAAGTGATGGAAGTATATGGGGTATGACATTAGTTTGAGGTATGACTATGCATCAAATAAGCTCAGTCATACACCAATTTTACATTGAAGGTCGTAGCATTTGTTCCTAAAACTAACCTTTTGTAACCAATGCTATCTTTAAGTCCTTGGTGAAAGAAAACCTGGTACGTTAAGAGGAAATTATAGGCACCATAAATGTGATGAGACTTTGTTGATTCGGGGTACTTAAACGATGTATCGGTTAGAAAATAATGGGACTACAAAAGGTTATGCTCAAGTGAATTATCTGCAAATGATGTTGCAACTGCTGTTAGCCCAGTTGGTACTGCTCATGCTTTACATAAGATCGACTCGAAAAAAAAAATACGTTTATTCTTAGTTGTCAAGATAAACTGATTACTTATAATAAGTGTACCTCTGAATTTAATGTTTGAATTTTAAGTGATTACTTATAATAAGTGTACCTCTGAACAAGCAACCACGGATTTCCCAATCATCGATCAATATCGCAGCTTTCATGATAATTATACTTAATCTTATACATCGATTATTATTCTTACTAACCATCGTTAAGTGTTAAGCATCGCTCAAGTTGTTAATGTTCAGATTTTGAGGTAGTATATTCAAGTTGCGGTATGTATGGGCTATAACTTCTTTTGCTGATTGCTGATTAATGATGAACACCTCCTTAGATGTAAGTATTAGATATAACTTCTTCTGACTTTTTATGGTCAAAATGCATTTTTTTTGGCAGTGTCCGATTCCTGGGTTTTGGTACTCTTTTAGGCTACTTTGGGGTCTGTTTAATGTCATGCAAAATACCTCATTAACTGATTTCAGTATTATGGGTCAAAGTCAACATTTTGACATTTATACTTTTAGTGATTATGTAGAAATTTTAGTGTTTAACTTGGTGTGCTTAATTGCCCAAGTGCATTATAGCCGGAAGGTCACTCGAGGGTTAAAAAAACATGATATGATTTTTGTGTAGGAGATGTAGAATATAATATCATTTTTCTGATTGCTTTGACTTTTTTGAGTTGACTAGGTCCTCATTATTGGATTTAACCGGTTTGATGATTTATTTGTCTGACTCCAATAAATTAGGTGTTAGATTTAACATTGTGGTGTATTTAGTTGCCCTTAATGTTGCTAAAACATTGTGCTGGGATGATTGGTGGGTCTTAATACGGCTGTGACAGTTTGTAATTGGTATGAAGTATGATAAAAGTAACAGAAATGAAGAAAACAGGAAACTCTTTTTGGTTATAGTTGGTATAGTTGTTGGAATGTGCAGGTTTGGTTTGTGTGAAGAATTGAAGATGGAAAGAAAGGAAGAAAGGAAAGAAAGAAGAATCTGAAGAAGAAAAGGTCACAGAGTTTTAATGTTTGAAGATTAATGGACATTAAGATTTAAAGGTTCGTGGGCTAGGCGGGATTATAGTTCGTATCAGACTCGAATAGATCTGCCGAACTATTGCGAGAAAGATAAGATAAAAACTTATTTGAAAAATGGTGTTCTTTTAATCTCTACCGTCCATTGCTGCAACTATTGTCCAAAGCAATTGCAAACACATTATTTTTAAATAACATTTGCTTGTGAACTAATAATCATAATCATAATAGATAATACTACATAATAATGTTGGTTGGAGTAACGGCAGAAGCATTTGAAAAATATAATAGGTGACTGTACAAAAATAGTAGGAAGAAGCTTCCTCATAAGTTTGTTCATGGACTTGCTTTTCTCTCTAAAGGTTTTCTTTCATTACATATTACCTAAATTATGAAAACTATGAACGTTTTACTTTTTTTTAGCAAATCATAGTTTGCACAAAAATACAAATGTTGAGTAAATAAATGAAACGTTAACATATGGCGTTTGGCTTAGTTGAAAGCGTTCTCATTAGTCTATTTTAATGAATATTTTTAACCAAATACAGCCTCCAAATTGTTTCTACTCAAATGTTGGTGGTATAATATTATCGTTTTATCTCTATTGTTCATCAATATAAATAATTACGTAAATGAGCAAGAATCATGTATGATCAACACATTTGGTTCTAACTGGGTCTACTTCAACCCGTTTTAAAAAATCAAGCATTTCGACCCCAGTTGGTATTGAATTGTAGTATAATCTGCCCGACCCGCCCAGATTACCACTCTATAATTTGATTCTTATTATTAACTGTTTTACTTTAAGTGAAACTGGGTTCATGGTACGGACCCGTTAAAACTATCAATATACCAAGAACCACTAGCAGCTAAACAACTCATGTCAACAAAAAAATTTAGTCGAGCGTGTAACAACAGTTTATATTCACGATGACATTTATTTACTATACTAAAGGCGCTATTTGTAAGTGACATTACATTGTCTTCTTCGGCATATTTATTTTAAAAATTCCGCGAATACGCGGGTTATAAGCTAATTTATTTTTAATTTTTTATTCAACATTCTATATGAAGTATTATTACCCTGTAAAACACTTTGCTGTTGGGGGATTGATATTTCCACCATGAATTTTACTATATCCACCCAGATGTACTAATTTACCTTTAATGATGGCTTGTACAAAATTGTTGTTATAGTTTTTTTAGGGATATTGTTGGAATAGAAGCATGAAATGATGGTGGAAGGATACTCTTGTTGTTGCAATTGCATTCCGTTCCCCAAAAAATGAAAACCCTAAAACATGAACAGTCGATAACGGCATTCGATCGATTAGTGCGTAAATCAAAGGTTTCGTTCCCAATTGAAATCATTCAAGAAATCATGTCCAGACTTCCGGTTAAATCCATACTCCAATTTCGATCGGTTTCTAAACCATGGCTATCTCTCATTTTCGATCCATCATTCACCAAATTACACCTCACTCGATCCACCGCTAGCCACCGCATTGCGCTGTTGATCACCACTTTCGACACCGATACTCAAAAATATCACCTTCTCTCCGTCGCACCTGACGGTGGAGTCCTCACTCACCTCACGACACTTCCTAACCCAGCAACATCACCTTCTCCCTTCTTAAGACGCCCGCCACCTCTGGTAATGAACTTGGCGTTGAACATTTCGCTTTTGTTGTTAACCCTAGCACGCGTGAAATCTATAAACCCCCTTGTCCGTACCTAAAGCCTGATTATACTTTCAGTAATAATTTGCGTCCCTCTTACATGTTTGGGTTTGATGAGTTAAGAAATGAACATAAGATTTTATACATTAGGTTTCAATTGGTAATGCCTTTTACTAAACTGACTATCATTGAGTGTATGGTCTTCTCTTTGTTGAGTTATTCATGGAAGAAGATTAATGTGGATCCTCCTTTTGATATTGGTGGGAAAAATTACCGTTATACCAGAAAACACAGTATTTGTATCAATAGCATGATACATTTGATGCTTCATGATCCATGTGAAATTTTGGCGTTTGATTTAAGATCGGTGAAGTTTTCGATCATCAAACTTCCCAATGATGCTATTCCCATTAAAGATGGTACGAGCTACATTAAGAAAGGCATTAATGCATACAAAAGTAACGGTCCCGATTTCATAAAAATCAATGGTTTGTTAGGAGTTGTTTGTCATGATCGTGTAGTGGAAAGCAATGAAATGCACATCTGGATATTACAAGACTATGAAAAACATGTTTGGATTAGGAAAACCATCACATTCCCAAATTCTTGGATTGATTTGGATGAGCCTTTTCCGTTAGATTCAGTTGATATGGATAAAATTGTTTTTTCTTCTCAAAAGTTGTCTGTGGATGCGATTAATGTGCCGATTTATGACGTGAAGACTAAGAATTTTAAATTTTCACAATGCACTATTGATCATCAATTTCTACGCTCTGAGACAACTCAGTTTAATCATGTTACCAGTTATGTTGAAACTATCTTGCCTTTGAAGAAAATGGAGCAAAGAAATGTTGATCCGATAAAGGTTTCTCGATTGGGGAAATTCGAAAATGGTACCTGGAAAAGTCTTACAGAAAGTGTTTCACTGTGCGGAAGTAAACAATGAACTCCACTCATACACATCCGTTTGCTTTACAAGGCCAAGTTTGCATTTTGTATCTCGCTGGTAGTGTTTATTGTATTTTCTTGTAGACTTGCAGATGCTAACTGTTAAGTAGTTGTATCCCTAATATTGTGTGACGGGATCTGTTTGTGTAGGTTTAGTGAAATCCACGTTAGAAATCCAACTTATGTGACGGTTTTTGTAGGCTTAGCGAAATCTGCGTTAGATATATAAAACTTATGTGATGAGTGTATATAGTATTAGCTGCCTTGCTTGTTATCAAATGACTTTTGATTTGAATCATACGCTGTTATATGATACTCCCTATTATATTTCGTAAAACTTTGTGTTGGATGTCCAAAGTTTTTTTATTTTAAGCACTTTGAGAAAACGCAAGCTTGTTATCAAATGACACATTTTATGCTTCAAGATCCATATGAAATTTTGGTGTTTGATTTGAGATCAGACTTCCGGTTAAATCCATACTCCAATTTCGATCAGTTTGTAAACCATGGCTATCTCTAATTTCTGATCCATCATTCACCAAATTACACCTTACTCGTTCCACTGCTAGCCACCGCACCGCCCTATTAGTAACAGCTTACGGCGTTGATACTTTCGAGAATCACCTTCTTTCCGTCGCAGCTGACGGTGGAGGCCTCACTCACCTCATGACACTCCATAAGGGTCCATTTATGACTGGAAAATTCTCAGTATCGGAACATTTAAAAGGGTTAGTGTTATTTAAATCCGATAATAGATCTGTTTTTAGCAATTCCGCTTTTATTGTTAACCCTAGCACACGAGAGATCTGTAAACTTCCATGTCCTCCTGACCTAAACCCGGGTTATACTTGCAGTAGGGTGTTTACCTTCTACCTGTTGGGTTCAATGAGTTAAGAAATGAACAGATGATTTTAAACATCAGGATGCTTACTCCACCGATAACGCCTACTAAAATTTCTGTAGAGTTTATGATCTTCTCTTTGTTGAATTATTCGTGGAGGAAGATTGATTTTGATCTTCCTTTTGATATTAGTATGTCTCGTCTGCGTTGTTGCAAAATAAGTATTTGTGTCAATAGTGTGTGATACACCTGTTGCTTTACAATCCGTCTGAAATTTTGGCGTTTGATTTGAGATCTGAGAAGTTCTCAATTATCAACCTTCCAGGTGATGTTGTTCCCATTAGAATTGGTACCAGCTACACCAATAAAGGCGAAAGTATGTACAAGAGTAACTATCCCTATTTTATAAAAATCAATGGTTTGTTGGGAGTTGTTTGTCATGATCGTGTGGTGGAAAGCAATGAAATGCACATCTGGATATTACATGACTATGAAAAACGTGTTTGGATTAAGGAAACCATTACATTCCCCAAGTCTTGGATTGATTTAGACGAGCCTTTCCCGTTAGATTCAGTTGATATGGATAAAATTCTTTTTCTCTCTTCAAGAAACTTGTCTTTGGCTGCGATTAATGTGCCAATCTATGACATGAAGACTAAGATTTTTAAATTTTCACATTACACTAATGATCCTCAATTTCTACACTCTGGGACACCTCGGTTTAATAATGTTTCGACTTATGTTGAAAGTCTTTTGCCTTTGAGGAAAATGGATTTAAGGAATATTTGACCTGAGAGAGGTTGCTCGATAAGGGGGAATCTCTATCAATGAAGAAAGTGTTTTAACTGTGTGAAGTGATTAATGAACTCCCGCACAATCGTATACCATCCATTTGCGTTGCAAGTTAAGCATGCATTTTGTATCTTACTGGCAGTATTTATTGTA
Organism: Rutidosis leptorrhynchoides; assembly: GCF_046630445.1. Lineage (NCBI taxonomy): Eukaryota > Viridiplantae > Streptophyta > Magnoliopsida > Asterales > Asteraceae > Rutidosis > Rutidosis leptorrhynchoides. The sequence goes on from NC_092341.1 coordinate 304,961,970, forward strand.
TTGTGAAGTAGTTGTATCTCTAATCAAGCTAATGAAATTTATGATTGACGAATGACGTATATATTGAGCTGCTACTCGTGCTAAACATGGGTGCTCTTGGGTGATGTTTATGGTAGGCTAGTATATTAAGGTTATTAATTTTTATGAATATTGCTTGACTTTTGACAGTCACAATCAATTTAACTATTGTAATTTATGTCTGATTTTTGTAACCTAAAAAGTATGTAATCTCCGATTATCAAAATCACTCATATTGCTTATGTTGATATTTATCACTAATTTCAAATTTGAAGTTGATGCTATATGTTATGCTCTGATTTCAAGTCAATTATCAACGCCAAATCATGTACTATGCATTTCTATGGTCAAACACACATAACCCATTTTGCAGATCACACCAAACCGGTGACTTCTGGGTTTATATAATCACTACAAACCTATACAATTAGGGCACCAAACCTGCTCGTACTGCCGCAACCCCAATGGCGGCCTTACTTCTTTTGTTGATGATCATACACCTTCCATCCCCTACTATGACCCAACCCAATTTACCACCAACTCCCACCATTGCAGAATGTGGCCCACGTATTCTTCCATTAGCCACTTGTGCACCATTTGTTCAGGGTGTGTCCTCAATACCGACACAATCATGTTGTGATAGCTTGAGGCACGTTAATGAGCAGCAGCCTCGTTGCCTGTGTCTATTGCTAAATAACTCAGCTTTGAGCTCTAGCTTCCCTATTAACACAACTCTTGCTCTGCGACTTCCACTTATGTTGTAGAGACCCGTCCTAATCCATCTGGACGAAGTCCATATCGATTACAAATGGTTCACAATAGTTGATTACATAGCGAGGTACTTGACCTCTATATGATATATTTTACAAACATTGCATTCGTTTTTAAAAGACAACTTGCTTTACATCGAAAGTTGATGGCATGCATACCATTTCATAATATATCCAACTATAATTGACTTAGTAATAATCTTGACGAACTCGACGACTCGAATGCAACGTCTTTTGAAATATGTCATGAATGACTCCAAGTAATATCTCTAAAATGAGCAAATGCACAGCGGAAGATTTCTTTCATACCTGAGAATAAACATGCTTTAAAGTGTCAGCCAAAAGGTTGTTGAGTTCATTAGTTTAACATAAATAATCATTTTCATCATTTTAATAGACCACAAGATTTTCATTTTCAGTTCTCATAAATATACGTCCCATGCATAGAGACAAAAATCATTCATATGGATTGAACCCTGGTAACCGACATTAACTAGATGCATATAAGAATATCCCCTATCATTCCGGGAAATCCTTCGGACATGATATAAAACAACATCGAAGTACTAAAGCATCCGGTACGTTGGATGGGGTTCGTCGGGCCCATAGATCTATCTTTAGGATTCGCGTCAATTAGTAGATCGGTTTACTAATTCTTATGTTACCAATCAAAAAGGGGCATATTCGGCTTCGATCATTCAACCATATAATGTAGTTTCGATTACTTGTGTCTATTTCGTAAAACATTTATAAAAATTGCGCATGTATTCTCAGCCCAAAAATATAAAGGGTAAAAAGGCAACTGAAACTCACCATACTGTATTTTGTAGTAAAAATACATATGACGACATTGAACAAGTATAGGGTTGGCCTCCGATTTACGAACCTATATCATTTGTGTACTTATGAATATACATAATTGTAATCGAACAAATTTATTTATTATATCTTAATTTATACAATATATATATTTAATTTGCGTATATATTAAAAATAATTTATATTTATATAGTTATATTAATATATCTATATTTATATATATAATTGTTTAGTGTTATTTTTTTTAAAAAAATCAATAGTTTGTGATATGCAAATATTTATATAAATAATATTAATAGGTTTGATAAAAAAAATTATTATCTATACATTTAGTTATATTACCACATCTATATATATCTATTATTATTAGATTTAAAGTTTAATAATTTGTTATATATAAATATTTATATAAAAATATATTATGTTTGATATATGATTATAAAGCTAGGATATATATATTAAGTATATTCTATGTACATTATTTATCGTTTAAAAAATGATAGTTATGATAATAATAATGATAATAATGAAAACAAGGATATTACAAATTTTAAATATGTTAATAATACTAATAAAAATGATACTAATACTAATATTATTGAAGATAATAATAAATTTTATTCTAGTTTTTATATTTGTAATAATAACATTTATAGTACTTAACAATATTGATATTGATAATACTAGTAATAATTTTATGTTCATAACACTTAGTAATAATAACAATACTAATAATAATAATAATAATAATAATAATAATAATAATAACAACTAAAATAATAATAATAATAATAATAATAATAATAATAATAATAATAATAAATAATAATAATAAACAATAAAAGGCTACCTCACTAGAACTAGCTCCAAAAATAACAGTCCACGCAGGGACTCGAACCCGCGATCTCCCGAACACTCGCACCAACACCCTACCATTGAGCTGCTGCCCATTATCCGTTTTAAAACCCAGACCGAAATTACATAACCATTATTTCTGTTTATCGTTCTTCCTCTTCAGTTTATCAATCGAACAGAATCAATACTCTCACCATTCTTTTATTAAACTTATTTAGATTTTAGATTATTCCATAATATTATAAATAATCCTTGTTATTTATTTGTAAAAAAAAAAAAAAAAACAACAGCACCTGGGTTTGCTGTGCGACGAGTAAAAACAAAACAAAAGAAAAGTTGATTTCGAGATTAAGATCATTTCAGAGAAACCTTATAACATAAATTGTGTTCCAGTTGCTTCGTATAAACATTATTAGTTATCAATTTGAACAGAAACATTAACACGAAATCAAATTTCTTCATGAATCAAACAGTTGACTTTTTAGATTAAAGGTTTGATTTCAAAAATTAACAATCAATATAATGAATTGGAACTTCAAATTTTGGAGAAAGATTTAGTATTAGATTCCTAACAACTTTGCATTTACAGTTTTTGAAATTAAATTCAAATTCGAGTTATTGCTTATCACTGTCAAAGATACGATGAACTCCAAATCGAATTTCAAATTTTTGATCGTTTTAGATTAAAGTTATAGCATGAATTATGTTGTAAATACTTCCTTGAAACTTTAGGAATAATCAATTTAATCAGAAACATTAAGAAAATTACGAATTTCTTGATGAACAAAATGTTTGACTTTTTAAATTTTAAGTTTGACTCTAAAATTCATAATCAATAGAAAAAATGGAGATCTGAAAACTTACAGATAGCATAATTTGACAATTTCTAACAATCTTGCATTCTTAGATTTTGGAATGTGATTCGGTTTCGAGCTTTTGATTCAAAAGTGAATACACATAGGTAACGAGCTGTGAAAACATAATTTTGTTTTAATTTGGCTAATAAAAATAAGTGTAATTGATAAGTGTTAATTGGTTGATTACTTGATTGTCTTATAGCAGAAAATATCGACAAGTTTCAATCAGGAGCAGAAGATTAAAGAAAAAATTCCAACACCGATAGAGATAGGTAACAGAATACTCTTTTATATAATTATATATATATATGTATTTTAATCCTATAAATATATATTGGTATACATATATATATATATATATATATATATATATATATATATATATATATATATATATATATATATATGTATATATATATATATATATATATATATGTATTTATAAAAATCTGTTTATTTATTTGATTATTATATAATTCATATATTAAGATATTAATACTAATAATAATAATAATAATAATAATAATAATTATTAGTAATACAATCAAAAATTTAATAATAATACTAATAATTATATTAGTAATAATAATAATGATATCAAAATAAATGACAATAATAATACAGATATGATAAAATTAGTAAATTTAATAATAACTAATAATAATCTTTATATCAATAATAAAAATGATAATAAAAATCTTATTTATTAATAATAATAATAATAATAATAATATGAATAATAATAAATATATATATATGTATTTATAAAAATCTGTTTATTTATTTGATTATTATATAATTCATATATTAAGATATTAATACTAATAATAATAATAATAATAATAATAATTATTAGTAATACAATCAAAAATTTAATAATAATACTAATAATTATATTAGTAATAATAATAATGATATCAAAATAAATGACAATAATAATACAGATATGATAAAATTAGTAAATTTAATAATAACTAATAATAATCTTTATATCAATAATAAAAATGATAATAAAAATCTTATTTATTAATAATAATAATAATAATATGAATAATAATAATATAACTTATACATGTCAAATTTTATATATATATATTTATATCTCATATTAGAATTAATAATATTAAAAATACAAATATTAATATTAGTATTAACCTTAGTAATATTAATGAAAGTAATATTGATATATCATTTATATTCAATCTTGTAATTTCAAATAATGTAATTAACTTTACATTTCACTACTTAGATAATACATATTCTATAAAACAATATATTAGAAAATTTAATATTTATATATATTACTATATTCATATAATATTAATTGTGTACATAATTCATATACATATATATCTATATATATATTTATTTTAATAACATCTTACTTATTTTGTATATTGCTTTACACATTTACTTCAGATGATTAAATGGTATTATATTCATTAAATTTTATTTATATTTTTATCTACATATTTAATTACACATAATTGTTCGTGAATCGTCGGGAATAGTCAAAGGTTAATTGAATTTATGAAAATAGTTCGCAAGTTTTGAGACTCAACAGTACAGACTTTGCTTATCATGTCGGATTTCATATAAAGATTAAGTTTAAATTTGGTTAAAAATTCCCGGGTCATCACATATGTGTGGTGTCCATTTCGAAATTGCCTCTTGTACAGGTTTGATTTGTCTACTCAAACTAAATTTAATATTATTGCCTGATTATATTTAATGACATGTTAATATATTGGTTTTGTGAAGTAGCACCCTTACCAGCGATTTCACCTACACCTCAAGTTTTTCTAGGGTCGACTACCAATTCTAATGTTGCTTGTAAGTAACTCTTGAAAGCGTAAAGTTAAACATAAATTCTTAACATAATAGGTAGTAAAGTGTTATAATGATAAATTGTTATAAATTCTTAACATAATAGGTAGTAAAGTGTTATAATGATAACTTGATATGTTGTTATGTAATTGTAAAAGCTTCCCCTGTCGCAACAAGTACTTATAAATCTGGCTTCATGGTACTAGGATCTCACCGCAATGACGCCATGAAGTTGAATGGATCATTGCAGATGTCGATGACAGTTGTTTTGGCCATGTTCACTTTCATATCGACTCGCACACTATCTTGAAGATTTGGTATGTGTGGCTTGAATAGAGTTAGCTATTTGCTATAACTATAAGTAAATAAATTATGTAATTTTGATTTAAGATATAATTTATCTAAATAAGCGGTAGTTATAACATTATGGTGATTATCCGTGTTTATATTGTTGTCATCATCTGCATGTGCTCTTTGATCCTCTTAACCTTACTCATTAGATCACTTGTAACGTGCGTTATAAGCAACGAAATCATCCCAACACGCTAGGTATCAGGTCGTAGCGCTGGCGTGCTGGCCAAAACTTTTCTATCGTGTTGAGCTGCATCACGCGAAGATGGTCCAGCGTGTTGCTTATTTATTACGTTTTTAGTATTATTTTAATATATTTATTTAATATTTAATACTTTGTTATCCCCATTTCACCCCACATTTTAATCATATTTCAACACATCTTACCATCACGCCACCCCACTACTCACCTTCATCCCGTCAATAGCAACGTCACTGCTAACTACCCACTCCACCCCTCATAACGTCAAAAAAAACCCACCACCACTATATAATTGCGTTAAAATTAACAAGTAACATTCAACTTAGTAACCAATTGCTTGAACCATACGGCTTTGGGTCATATGAGAATTAGGAGCTCAAATTCAAAAAGGAAAAGTAGAGTCAACCACATCAAAATATTGTTAGATCGGTCTTATAGTTTAATTTTGATCAAGATTAAACGTTACTATGACTTCAAAACGAGTAAGTTTATTCACTACCTTTTTTGTATAATTTTTGTTTGTTTTTCAGTTTTATCATTTACTTTTATATTACTCCGTACATACATTTGATAAGTTCATCGGGGTTGGAATTAGATTTCTCTATTTTTATGCCCTTTCCCTTATTATTTTCTTTTGCCTTTTTAAATTCAGTTGGGGTAATTTCTATAACATCATCGGAATTCTCGTCGGAATCCGATTCATCGGAGAATTGGTAATCCTCCCAATATTTTGCTTCCTTGGTGGAAACACCATTGACCATAATTAACCTTGGTAGGTTGGTTGGGGATTTTCTTTTACTTAACCGTTTTATTATTTTCCCCACCGGTTCTATTTCTTCATCCGGTTCCAATTCTTCTTCCGGTTCCGATTCTTCTTCCGGTTCCGACTCTTCTTCCGGTTCCTCTTCGGGAACTTGTGAATCAGTCCACGAATCATTCCAATTTACATTTGACTCTTCATTATTATTAGGTGAGTCAATGGGACTTGTTCTAGAGGTAGACATCTATCACATAATATCAAACGCGTTAAGAGATTAATATATCACATAATATTCACATGTTAAAAATATATAGTTTCCAACAAAATTTGTTAAGCAATCATTTTTCAAGTAAACACGGTCGAAGTCCAGACTCACTAATGCATCCTAACAAACTTGATAAGACACATTAATGCAAAATTCTGGTTCTCTAAGACCAATGGCTCTGATACCAACTGAAATGTCCCGTTCTTATTGATTAAAAACGTTCCATATTAATTGATTTCGTTGCGAGGTTTTGACCTCTATATGAGACGTTTTTCAAAGACTGCATTCATTTTAAAACAAACCATAACCTTTATTTCATCAATAAAGGTTTAAAAAGCTTTACGTAGATTATCAAATAATGATAATCTAAAATATCCTGTTTACACATGACCATTACATAATGGTTTATAATACAAATATGTTACAACAAAATAAGTTTCTTGAATGCAGTTTTTACACAATATCATACAAGCATGGACTCCAAATCTCGTCCTTATTTAAGTATGCGACAGCGAAAGCTCTTAATAATCACCTGAGAATAAACATGCTTAAAACGTCAACAAAAATGTTGGTGAGTTATAGGTTTAACCTATATATATCAAATCATAATAATAGACCACAAGATTTCATATTTCAATACACATCCCATACATAGAGATAAAAGTCATTCATATGGTGAACACCTGGTAACCGACATTAACAAGATGCATATATAAGAATATCCCCATCATTCCGGGACACCCTTCGGATATGATATAAATTTCGAAGTACTAAAGCATCCGATACTTTGGATGGGGTTTGTTAGGCCCAATAGATCTATCTTTAGGATTCGCGTCAAGTACCATTTCTCTCATATCTCCAAATTTTGGTACCCAAATGCTTTCAGCCCTATACCGGGTTCCGTCTTCCCGAATATTAAGATGCTTCTCCGATCCTTTGGGTATTTCATCCTTTAAATTTCCCTCTTTTAAAACTCCTTGTTGTGCCTCCTTTATTTGAGTAGTAAGGTTATTATGAATCATTATATTCATAGATTTTACTCGAATGGGTTCTCTGTCCTTCCTGCTCAAGGCATCGGCTACCACATTTGCCTTCCCCGGGTGGTAACGAATCTCAAAGTCGTAATCATTCAATAATTCAATCCACCTACGCTGCCTCATATTCAGTTGTTTCTGATTAAATATGTGTTGAAGACTTTTGTGGTCGGTATATATAATACTTTTGACCCCATATAAGTAGTGCCTCCAAGTCTTTAATGCAAAAACAACCGCTCCTAATTCCAAATTATGCGTCGTATAATTTTGTTCGTGAATCTTCAATTGTCTAGACGCATAAGCAATCACCTTCGTTCGTTGCATTAATACACAACCGATACCTTGCTTTGATGCGTCACAATAAATCACAAAATCATCATTCCCTTCAGGCAATGACAATATAGGTGCCGTAGTTAGCTTTTTCTTCAATAACTGAAACGCTTTCTCTTGTTCATCATTCCATTCAAATTTCTTCCCTTTATGCGTTAATGCAGTCAAGGGTTTTGCTATTCTGGAAAAGTCTTGGATGAACCTTCTGTAGTAACCAGCTAGTCCTAAAAACTGGGGTATGTGTTTCGGAGTTTTAGGGGTTTCCCACTTTTCAACAGTTTCTATCTTTGCCAGATCCACCTTAATACCTTCTTTGTTCACTATGTGACCGAGGAATTGAACTTCTTCCAACCAAAATGCACACTTTGAAAACTTAGCGTACAATTCTTCCTTCCTCAATACTTCTAACACCTTTCTCAAATGTTCACCGTGTTCTTGGTCATTCTTTGAGTAAATAAGTATGTCATCAATGAAAACAATGACAAACTTGTCAAGGTATGGTCCACACACTCGGTTCATAAGGTCCATGAACACAGCTAGTGCATTAGTTAAATCAAACGGCATGACCATAAACTCGTAATGACCGTAACGTGTTCTGAAAGCAGTCTTTGGAATATCATCTTCTTTCACCCGCATTTGATGATACCCGGAACGTAAGTCAATCTTTGAATAAACAGACGAGCCTTGTAGTTGATCAAATAAGTCGTCGATTCTCGGTAGTGGGTAGCGGTTCTTGATGGTAAGTTTGTTCAACTCTCGGTAGTCGATACACAACCTGAATGTACCATCTTTCTTCTTGACAAACAAAACAGGAGCTCCCCACGGTGATGTGCTTGGTCGAATGAAACCACGCTCTAAAAGTTCTTGTAATTGGCTTTGCAGTTCTTTCATCTCACTGGGTGCGAGTCTGTAAGGAGCACGAGCTATTGGTGCAGCTCCTGGTACAAGATCTATTTGAAATTCAACGGATCGATGTGGGGGTAATCCCGGTAATTCTTTCGGAAATACATCGGGAAATTCTTTTGCAATGGGAACATCATTGATGCTCTTTTCTTCAGTTTGTACTTTCTCGACGTGTGCTAGAACAGCATAGCAACCTTTTCTTATTAGTTTTTGTGCCTTCAAATTACTAATAAGATGTAGCTTCGTGTTGCCCTTTTCTCCGTACACCATTAAGGGTTTTCCTTTTTCTCGTATAATGCGAATTGCATTTTTGTAACAAATAATCTCTGCTTTCACTTCTTTCAACCAGTCCATACCGATTATCACATCAAAACTCCCTAACTCTACTGGTATCAAATCAATCTTAAATGTTTCGCTAACCAGTTTAATTTCTCGATTCCGACATATATTATCTGCTGAAATTAATTTACCATTTGCTAATTCGAGTAAAAATTTACTATCCAAAGGCGTCAATGGACAACTTAATTTAGCACAAAAATCTCTACTCATATAGCTTCTATCCGCACCCGAATCAAATAAAACGTAAGCAGATTTATTGTCAATAAGAAACGTACCCGTAACAAGCTCCGGGTCTTCCTGTGCCTCTGCCGCATTAATATTGAAAACTCTTCCGCGGCCTTGTCCATTCGTGTTCTCCTGGTTCGGGCAATTTCTAATAATGTGGCCCGGTTTTCCACATTTATAACAAACTACATTGGCATAACTTGCTCCGACACTACTTGCTCCGCCATTACTCGTTCATACACCATTTGTTCCTTTCGTTCTATTAACCCCTGGTCCGTAGACCTCACACTTTGCCGCGCTATGACCATTTCTTTTACACTTGTTGCAAAATTTGGTGCAGAACCCCGAGTGATACTTTTCACACCTTTGGCATAGCTGCTTCTGATTGTTGTTGTTGTTGCGGTTATTATTGTTATTGGGATGATTGTTGTAGTTGCTATTGTTGTTGTTGTTGTTGTTGTTGTTGGGCCGTTTGTTGTAGTTGCGATTGATGTTGCGATTGTTGGGATAATTGTTGCGATTATTGTTGTAATTGCTGTTGTTGTTGTATTGGTGATTCTTATCACCGTTTTCCTCCCACTTTCTTTTGACTTGCTTCACATTGGCCTCTTCAGCAGTCTGTTCTTTAATTCTTTCTTCAATCTGGTTCACTAGTTTGTGAGCCATTCTACATGCCTGTTGTATGGAGGCGGGCTCGTGTGAACTTATATCTTCTTGGATTCTTTCCGGTAATCCTTTCACAAACGCGTCGATCTTCTCTTCCTCATCTTCGAATGCTCCCGGACACAATAGGCACAATTCTGTGAATCGTCTTTCGTACGTGGTAATATCAAATCCTTGGGTTCGTAACCCTCTAAGTTCTGTCTTGAGCTTATTGACCTCGGTTCTGGGACGGTACTTCTCGTTCATCAAGTGCTTGAATGCTGACCACGGTAGTGCGTACGCATCGTCTTGTCCCACTTGCTCTAGATAGGTATTCCGCCATGTTAACGCAGAACCTGTGAAGGTATGCGTAGCGTACTTCACTTTGTCCTCTTCAGTACACTTACTTATGGCAAACACCGATTCGACCTTCTCGGTCCACCGTTTCAATCCGATCGGTCCTTCGGTTCCATCAAATTCCAAAGGTTTGCAGGCAGTGAATTCTTTGTAGGTGCATCCTACACGATTTCCTGTACTGCTAGATCCAAGGTTATTGTTGGTATGTAGCGCAGCCTGTACTGCGGCTATGTTTGAAGCTAGAAAAGTACGGAATTCCTCTTCATTCATATTCACGGTGTGTCGAGTAGTCGGTGCCATTTCCTTCAAAATAATCAAATGGAACAAGTTAATCATACAGAATATTAAGAGTAGTTAATAGTATTTCGTAGCATAATATGAACTCATTTATAAAAGCTTTTTCTTCATATTAGCGTTTTATAAGTTTAAATTCGGGTAGTACCTACCCGTTAAGTTCATACTTAGTAGCTAATATACAATTCAACTACTACAATTCTATATGAAAAACTGATTATAATAATATTTCGCGTTCAAACTTTTACACAATATTTTACAAACTTACAATACCGCTTATTTTACAGATAGCATGAAATATAGCACACAATAAATTTGATACAAGATGGTTGTGAAGATGATTCTAGCTAGTACACAAGTCGTTCAGCAAAGGCAATAAAGACACGTAATTCATACGTCCAGAAACAAGTCATGCATTCTGGTTTTACTAGGATTACTTCCCATCCTTGGTCTTGTGGAACATAACCGTTATGGCCGTTGATAAGACAGCGTGTTGTAACGTTGTCAAAGGGACGAGGGTTACGTAATGTCCAACAGTCCCGTAACAATCTAAAAACCTCATTTCTTACCCCAATTACCGACTCCGTCACTTGTGGGAACGTTTTGTTTAATAGTTGTAGCCCGATGTTCTTGTTCTCACTTTGGTGAGAAGCGAACATTACTAATCCGTAAGCATAACATGCTTCTTTATGTTGCATGTTAGCCGCTTTTTCTAAATCAAGAAGTCCAATATTCGGATATATTGAGTCAAAATAATTTCTTAACCCATTGCGTAAAATAGCATTTGGGTTCCCCGCAATATATGCGTCAAAGTAAACACATCGTAACTTATGGATTTCCCAATGTGATATCCCCCATCTTTCGAACGAAAGCCTTTTATAAACCAAGGCATTCTTAGAACGTTCTTCGAATGTCTTACAAACTGATCTCGCCTTAAATAGTTGTGCCGAAGAATTCTGACCGACTCTAGACAAGATTTCATCAATCATGTCTCCGGGTAGGTCTCTTAAAATATTGGGTTGTCTATCCATTTTGTGTTTTTATACTGTAAAATAGACAAGAGTTAGATTTATAAAAGAAAAATACTTATTAATACAAGCAATTTTTACATATATCATAAAGCATAAGCACACTATATTACATATATTACACCACACGAATACAACTATCTTATTCCGACTCGCTTGTTTCTTCTTCTTCTTCGGTTTTGGTTCGTTTTGCCAAGTTTCTAGGGATATATGATGTTCCCCTAATACGAGCAGTCGTTTTCCACATTGGTTTAGAAAAACCTGGTGGTTTAGAGGTTCCCGGGTCATTGTTACAACTTAAGGACTTCGGGGGTTGACGATACATATAAAGTTCATCGGGGTTGGAATTAGATTTCTCTATTTTTATGCCCTTTCCCTTATTATTTTCTTTTGCCTTTTTAAATTTAGTTGGGGTAATTTCTATAACATCATCGGAATTCTCGTCGGAATCCGATTCATCGGAGAATTGGTAATCCTCCCAATATTTTGCTTCCTTGGTGGAAACACCATTGACCATAATTAACCTTGGTAGGTTGGTTGGGGATTTTCTTTTACTTAACCGTTTTATTATTTTCCCCACCGGTTCTATTTCTTCATCCGGTTCCAATTCTTCTTCCGGTTCCGATTCTTCTTCCGGTTCCGACTCTTCTTCCGGTTCCTCTTCGGGAACTTGTGAATCAGTCCACGAATCATTCCAATTTACATTTGACTCTTCATTATTATTAGGTGAGTCAATGGGACTTGTTCTAGAGGTAGACATCTATCACATAATATCAAACGCGTTAAGAGATTAATATATCACATAATATTCACATGTTAAAAATATATAGTTTCCAACAAAATTTGTTAAGCAATCATTTTTCAAGTAAAAACGGTCGAAGTCCAGACTCACTAATGCATCCTAACAAACTTGATAAGACACATTAATGCAAAATTCTGGTTCTCTAAGACCAATGGCTCTGATACCAACTGAAATGTCCCGTTCTTATTGATTAAAAACGTTCCATATTAATTGATTTCGTTGCGAGGTTTTGACCTCTATATGAGACGTTTTTCAAAGACTGCATTCATTTTAAAACAAACCATAACCTTTATTTCATCAATAAAGGTTTAAAAAGCTTTACGTAGATTATCAAATAATGATAATCTAAAATATCCTGTTTACACATGACCATTACATAATGGTTTATAATACAAATATGTTACAACAAAATAAGTTTCTTGAATGCAGTTTTTACACAATATCATACAAGCATGGACTCCAAATCTCGTCCTTATTTAAGTATGCGACAGCGAAAGCTCTTAATAATCACCTGAGAATAAACATGCTTAAAACGTCAACAAAAATGTTGGTGAGTTATAGGTTTAACCTATATATATCAAATCATAATAATAGACCACAAGATTTCATATTTCAATACACATCCCATACATAGAGATAAAAGTCATTCATATGGTGAACACCTGGTAACCGACATTAACAAGATGCATATATAAGAATATCCCCATCATTCCGGGACACCCTTCGGATATGATATAAATTTCGAAGTACTAAAGCATCCGATACTTTGGATGGGGTTTGTTAGGCCCAATAGATCTATCTTTAGGATTCGCGTCAATTAGGGTGTCTGTTCCCTAATTCTTAGATTACCAGACTTAATAAAAAGGGGCATATTCGATTTCGATAATTCAACCATAGAATGTAGTTTCACGTACTTGTGTCTATTTTGTAAATCATTTATAAAACCTGCATGTATTCTCATCCCAAAAATATTAGATTTTAAAAGTGGGACTATAACTCACTTTCACAGATTTTTACTTCGTCGGGAAGTAAGACTTGGCCACTGGTTGATTCACGAACCTATAACAATATATACATATATATCAAAGTATGTTCAAAATATATTTACAACACTTTTAATATATTTTGATGTTTTAAGTTTATTAAGTCAGCTGTCCTCGTTAGTAACCTACAACTAGTTGTCCACAGTTAGATGTACAGAAATAAATCGATAAATATTATCTTGAATCAATCCACGACCCAGTGTATACGTATCTCAGTATTGATCACAACTCAAACTATATATATTTTGGAATCAACCTCAACCCTGTATAGCTAACTCCAACATTCACATATAGAGCGTCTATGGTTGTTCCGAAATATATATAGATGTGTCGATATGATAGGTCAAAACATTGTATACGTGTCTATGGTATCTCAAGATTACATAATATACAATACAAGTTGATTAAGTTATGGTTGGAATAGATTTGTTACCAATTTTCACGTAGCTAAAATGAGAAAAATTATCCAATCTTGTTTTACCCATAACTTCTTCATTTTAAATCCGTTTTGAGTGAATCAAATTGCTATGGTTTCATATTGAACTCTATTTTATGAATCTAAACAGAAAAAGTATAGGTTTATAGTCGGAAAAATAAGTTACAAGTCATTTTTGTAAAGGTAGTCATTTCAGTCGAAAGAACGACGTCTAGATGACCATTTTAGAAAACATACTTCCACTTTGAGTTTAACCATAATTTTTGGATATAGTTTCATGTTCATAATAAAAATCATTTTCTCAGAATAACAAATTTTAAATCAAAGTTTATCATAGTTTTTAATTAACTAACCCAAAACAGCCCGCGGTGTTACTACGACGGCGTAAATCCGGTTTTACGGTGTTTTTCGTGTTTCCAGGTTTTAAATCATTAAGTTAGCATATCATATAGATATAGAACATGTGTTTAGTTGATTTTAAAAGTCAAGTTAGAAGGATTAACTTTTGTTTGCGAACAAGTTTAGAATTAACTAAACAACTGAAATCTTGTGATTCACCTTTATGTACAGATTATGCAAAACATTAAAACTATGAACTCACCAACCTTTGTGTTGACACTTGTTAGCATGTTTATTCTCAGGTTCCCTAGAAGTCTTCCGTTGTTTGCTTATATGTTAGGCAAGCTATGTGCATGGAGTCTTACATGGCATATTTTTCAAGTAAACGTTGCATTCACCAAATCATCACCATGTATCTTATTTTGACTGCATTGTCAACGGAAGTACTATTGTAAACTATTATATTACGGTGATTGTCTATATGTAGAAATCATCAGATGTCGAAAACCTTTGATTTAAATATTCATTTATGGTGTGCCTTTTCAAAAGAATGCAATATTTACAAAGCGTATCATATAGAGGTCAAATACCTCGCAATGAAATCGATGAATGACGTGTTCGTCCATATGAATTTGGAGCGATCGTCACAAATAAACATAGGTATTAATGTGTAGTCACGAGTAAATACATATATCACGGGTATAATAATTGGGTAAACACGGGTATTACTGTATAGTCGCGGGTTATAATTAAATTTTGATATGTTAACTAAAACCCAATGTATTTTACCTTAATATGATTCAATAATTGATTATGTATTTATAAAAATACACATATATATATTGTTAGAAACCTTTTTAATTCTTGATATCATACCTAGTTGATGTGTTTCATAAAATGCTTATTTATTATATTTTTAAATTAAATAATATATGACTTTTACTGAAAATGTGAGTGTTTAAACTAATTTTTCTCGGGTTTAATTTAAGAATATCCTACTTAATTAAAATGATTTTAAAATTCAATTATTATAAAATATGATATATAATATTTATAATAAGTACTGATACGTTTTGTTGTCTGAATAAATATTTTTCATGGTTTCAGTAACCGTAGTGTTTTATATAACACCTATAAAACTAATGTAATAATAAAATAAAAAAATAAAAAAAATTGGTGTGGTTAAACATTGAATTTAACAAATGGTTGTTAAGTATTTAACGGAAAAAATCGCGTTATTACACAAATCGTATTATAATTTTTTTGCGAAGCACTTTTTAAAGTTATTATAGCTGCTTAAAATCTATCTTATGACCTATAGTTGATACTTGATAAACCAACTTTTGCAAAAAAGTTGTTAACCTTGGTGATAAAATCGATTGTCGGATATAATCGGTTATTAAAAGTGTATTAAGATAAAGTAGATAAATATAAATACGAGGACTATTTAATCAATATTCTATTTTAAAATTCATTAATTTCCAAATCAATATATCAATATATATATATATATATAGAATGATTTCAAATTGGATTTTAATTGAGTTTTTACTGTTCATTAATTTCCAAATGAATATATATAGAATAGAATAGAATATTACATTTAAAACACTTTGTTGTTGCAATTGCATTCCGTTCCCTAAAAAAATGGAAACCCTAAAACATGAACAATCGATAGCTGCGTTCGATCGATTAGTGCGTAAATCAAAGGTTTCGTTCCCAATTGAAATCATTCAAGAAATCATGTCCAGACTTCCGGTTAAATCCATACTCCAATTTCGATCGGTTTCTAAACCATGGCTATCTCTCATTTTCGATCCATCATTCACCAAATTACACCTCACTCGATCCACCGCTAGCCACCGCATTGCGCTGTTGATCACCACTTTCGACACCGATACTCAAAAATATCACCTTCTCTCCGTCGCACCTGACGGTGGAGTCCTCACTCACCTCACGACACTTCCTAACCCAGCAACATCACCTTCTCCCTTCTTAAGACGCCCGCCACCTCTGGTAATGAACTTGGCGTTGAACATTTCGCTTTTGTTGTTAACCCTAGCACGCGTGAAATCTATAAACCCCCTTGTCCGTACCTAAAGCCTGATTATACTTTCAGTAATAATTTGCGTCCCTCTTACATGTTTGGGTTTGATGAGTTAAGAAATGAACATAAGATTTTATACATTAGGTTTCAATTGGTAATGCCTTTTACTAAACTGACTATCATTGAGTGTATGGTCTTCTCTTTGTTGAGTTATTCATGGAAGAAGATTAATGTGGATCCTCCTTTTGATATTGGTGGGAAAAATTACCGTTATACCAGAAAACACAGTATTTGTATCAATAGCATGATACATTTGATGCTTCATGATCCATGTGAAATTTTGGCGTTTGATTTAAGATCGGTGAAGTTTTCGATCATCAAACTTCCCAATGATGCTATTCCCATTAAAGATGGTACGAGCTACATTAAGAAAGGCAATAATGCATACAAAAGTAACGGTCCCGATTTCATAAAAATCAATGGTTTGTTGGGAGTTGTTTGTCATGATCGTGTAGTGGAAAGCAATGAAATGCACATCTGGATATTACAAGACTATGAAAAGCTTGTTTGGATTAGGGAAACCATTACATTCCCCAAGTCTTGGATTGATTTAGATGAGCCTTTCCCGTTAGATTCAGTTGATATGGATAAAATTGTTTTTTCTTCTCAAAAGGTGTCCGATGCTGCGATTAATGTGCCTATCTATGACTTGAAGACTAAGCGTTTTGAATTTTCACAATGCACTATTGATCATCAATTTCTACGCTCCGAGACAACTCAGTTTAATCATGTTACCAGTTATGTTGAAACTATCTTGCCTATAAAGAAAATGTAACAAGGAAATATTTGATGTTATAGATGTTGCTCGATAAGGAGAAAATATACCTATGAAAAAAGTGTTTTCTGGCTTGCACTTTGTATCTTTCTGGTTGTGTTTATTGTATTTTCTCGTAGACTTGCAGATGCTAAATGTTAAGTAGTTGTATCTATAGACTAGTTAATGAAATCTATGATCGACAATACATATATTTTGGAAGAATGCAATGTTATGACGGTTTTGGCCTTTTGGGAAATCATAACATGATGTTAATTGTCATGACTGTTTTGTTTAGTTTATTGCTACAGAGCTGCTACTCTAAACATGGGTGCTTGTGGGTGATGTTTATGGTAGGTAAGTAGACTAAGGTTATAAATTTATGAATGTTGCTTGACTTTTGACAGCCACAATCAATTTAATTATGTTTGATTGTTGTAATCTCAAAAAGTATGTAAGCTACGATGATTGAAGTCATACACATATTGCTTCTTGGTGATTTTCATCACTAATTTCAAATTTGAAGTTGATGCTATATGTTACGCTCTTATAAGAAGTTAACTATGACACTAACAAGTTATTAAATCCGACTGTAGTGCTTTCCGTTTACTTATTATACGTTTTAGGTAATTAGTGCTGATGATCATGATCATCTACCTCTTATGTCAAGTTAAGGTTCAAAACATGTATTATGATCCCTGAAGTTCAGACATACTTTGGCTGTTGTATACAGTGATTACATGTTTACATCTCTGAATCAAAAAAATTTAATGCGATGCTGTCTCTTTCTCTGCATCAGATCTTTGTTAATTTGCTATGTCACAGGTAAGTAAAATGGGCAGGGCCAAAAGGATTGGGTCAAGTAGGTAACTTTTGGTGTGTGTCAACACTGGTCTATTTGGATTCATTGACCCTATAATACCTAAGCATTGGCAGCACGGGTGGCTCTAGCAGGTTGTTCAACTGCTCAAAACATTTAATTATTTAACGTTGGTTCATATGTGTGGGGTCGGTTTTGTCCCTTTAGAGTTGAAGCACGACCTGAATAGACCCCATTTATGATAAATAAGTTGAAATTATCTCTATATGATACAGATGATGCTAATTGACTTTAATCAGGCTAACTTTGTGTTGGGTGACAATCTAATGAAGAGTTATCTTGTCAATGGCTTAATTCGGATCAACCTAATCCTAACGTTGCAAATGGAGCACTTGGTGTACCTTTCTTAAACGAGTCTTATGTAGATTCACGTAATATATTTTTGTACATAATTTTCATACACCTTTACGACAATCTCTCTCTTTAATGACTTAACTCGAATACGGAGTGTAAACGAGTCTTGGTCTTGGTCTTGGTCTTGGTCTTGGTCTTGGCATTGTGTTCGACTTACTCGGACATGATTTTTGGGATTGGCTATTGGCGTGATGTTTTATTTACTGTCCACTCCACGTTGATCTATAACGATAATACCTTGTTTTTTGCATTAAACACAGGTACTCAGTAGAACAAGATTCTTCCTTGAAAGTTCAAACATTTTTATTTGAGAGTTGTCATTTGAGTCCAAGCTGGTCGGTTAAACCTTTCCTTGCGGTGCTTAGACATTAACAATATTATGTACCCCTCTTGTTTCGGTGGATTTGAAGGTTATGCTCACATGCATGGTGCGACATGGATACAATTATTTGGAGTAAAATTCGAATCTGGACGAATGTCAATATGCCTTCGTTTAGAGATTGGCCAGAATGGATTACATGATATGAAGATCACCACGTGTCTAAAGATTGCAAAGACAAGTTGTTCGTGACTGTTGCTTCTTGTTAACACTCTTTCTTTGAAGAACCATCTTTGATTCTCTTTGTACCTTTTATTTTGAAGGTACTCGGCCACCACACAAGCAGTGGCGAATGTACATTGAGGGAAGTGGGGTCCTTTGACCCCACTAATTAAACTTTTATATATTTGAGATACTACAAATTTGTATAGGATATCATTAAATTTATAGATAGGACCCTATATTTTTAAAATTAGTGGTTTTTATGAAAATAAATGGCTATTCTTTAAAAAAAATTACAAAAGTACTACTCAAATTGTACAGGACCCCGTTTAGTTTTGATTAAAAATTGCCACTGCAGACAAGTCTAGAGGTGTTTTTAGACGGCTTTGGTTTTGTATCGATTTGGTTTTGTGGTGTTTTTCTGATTTGCTTTGGTTATGTGGATAGCTAGGTTGTTGTTGCATGATTTGTTTGTTCTTGTTGTATTTTGATCCTTGGTTAGGCGAGACTCGCTGTTAGTTTAGTTTTGGTTATGTTGTTTTGTCGAGCCTTTTCGATTTCTCTTTGTTTGTTCTCCTGGTTGATTCGTGCTCTTCCCTTTTTTGTTGGAAGTACTCGTGTTTATATATAGTTATCGTTTTTTCAAGGAGAAAAAAAGCTTGTTATAATCTACTTTTAGCGCCTTACTATAAATTTTCTTTTTTTTTATATATATCTACAGTTCTTTTATTTTTTATAAAATATAACTATTAAAGTTATTGCTATTCTATATTACTCTCTGTACTTTTTTATATCAAGCATTGTTGAATGTAAATGATAAAATTGACATATCCCTAACATTAGTATTAAAATTTTGATAGTATACATTTAGTCACAAAGTGATATTTTATTTATTTATTTATTTATTTATTTTGATCATTATTATACTAATTTTTTTTTTTTGCAAAGCACTTTTTAAGTTATTATATCTGCTTAAATTTATCTAAGACCTGTAACTGATAAACCAACTTCTCCAAAAACGATGTTAACCTTAGTGATAAAATCGTTTGTCGGATATAATCGGTTAATAAATGTAATACCAACGTCTAACATTGAAAATGAAAAGAAACTAATGTATGTATAAAGGACTTTGATACCTTATTTCGTGTATCCATTAAACTCATGTATCCTTGGCGTCCCACTTATTTCTTCCCGTCTTTTATGTAGTGACTGTAAAATTCTTGTTGAACGGGTGAAGCACAAAGTGGAGGATTGGAAGAATAAATTCTTGTCCTTCGCTGGGAGACTGCAATTGGTTATCTCTGTTGTATCCTCGATGCAAGTGTATTGGTCTTCTGTTTTTATTCTTCCGGATGCCATCATTAAAGACATAGAGAAGATCCTAAGAGGCTTTCTATGGTGTCAAGGGGATATGAAAAAAGGCAAAGCGAAGGTCAAATGGGATGTTGTGTGTTTACCAAAAAATGAAGGTGGTTTAGGCATTAAGCGTTTAAAAGGTTGGAATACATCTCTTATGTCGTATCACTTATGGAGTATAATTACTCATAAGCAATCGCTTTGGGTGCAATGGATACACGAATATCGCTTACGATCAAAAAATATTTGGACAGTGTCTTTGGCTTTTAATGTGAGTTGGGGATGGAGAAAGCTATTGCGTATGCGGGACTCGATCAGACCTTTATTTATTCACGAGATTGGCAATGGTACGTCTACTTCTGCTTGGCATGATAACTGGAGTTCGATTGGCCCTTTAGACAATATTATCTCGACTCGTGATATATATGCTGCTGGCTTCACGTTAGAATCGAAAGTATGCGATATTATTGATCAATCTGGTTGGAAATGGCCAGCTCTATGGCCTCATAAGTATCCTACGTTGCTTGATATTTCACCCCCTGTTTTATCTAACAACGAAGACAGAATTCGATTGAAGGATGTTTCATGTGTAAGTCACGATTTCTCTGTTAATAGAGTGTGGAATAATATTAGACCTCATGCTGCTATGGTCCCTTGGTACCATGTTGTCTGGTTTACTCAATGTGTCCCAAGACATTCGTTCTTGGTATGGTTACTTGTTGGTGAAAAGCTCAAGACTCAAGACAAGTTAAAGGCGTGGGAAATATCGGATGACTCATTGTTAGTTTGCACTTTATGCAAAAAACAATTGGACTCGCACAACCACCTTTTCTTTAAGTGCTCATATTCTCAATATGTATGGCAAAAAGTTACTGATCTATCTGATATTTTAGTTGCATGTAATAAATGGAGGGACGTGATCAGTAGGCTGAGTCCTATGGCACATAGAAAAACTGCAAGAAATGTGGTCGCTAAGTTGTTATTTGGTGCATCCGTTTACTTCTTATGGCAAGAAAGAAATAACATGCATTTCAAAGGTAAGTCGCGTACAGGAGATCAACTTTATGAAGTTGTGTTCTCAACTGTTGTAACGACCCGTCCTTACCCACCTGGACGAAGTCATCAACATTTGGTCCCATTGCGATGATCGACTCCAAGTAATGTCCTTAAATTGAGCAAATGCACAGCGGAAGACTTAATTCGTACCTGAGAATAAACATGCTTTAAAGTGTCAACCAAAAGGTTGGTGAGTTCATAGGTTTATCATAACAATCATTTCCATATGTTAATAGACCACAAGATTTCATGTATACAAACGTTTTAATAAAAATATTCTAAGTGGTTGAGCACTTGGTAACCATACTTAACATTTAATCAACGTCGCATATTCCCTTTATTATGAAATTTCACTACACCGTACCAAGTGTATTCACCAAAACGAAGTACTGTGCAACCGTTGAATACTGGTCGTCCAGTCCGATTGGGGTTGTCAGGCCCGATAGATCTATCAACAGGATTCGCGTTTACAATACCACATGTAAATAGTAATTACCAAGCTACAGGGAAATATGCCAGTGGTACAACTCAACGTAGAATATATTTTTAAGTACTTGTGTCTATTTTGTAAACATTTATAAAAGCAGCGCATGTATTCTCAGCCCAAAAATATATATTGCAAAAGTAATTAAAAAGGGAGCAAATGAAACTCACCATACTGTATTTCGTAGTAAAAATACATATAACATCATTGAACAAGTGTAAGGTTGGCCTCGGATTCACGAACCTATATCATTTGTATATCTATTAACACCAATAGTAATCGAACAAGTTTATATATATTATTATTAATTATATTCTTGTTATTTTATACGTTATATCGATAGATTTATATTTAATCTATACAATATATATAACTAATACTTATCATATTAAGTTTTAATTTAGTAATTATTCATTAAAATATTATTTAATATGATACGTAATATTGATATTGATGTAGTCATGTTTTATATCATAAATATATTTTATATAGAAAACTTTTATTAGATGTATTAATAATACTTAATACTAATAATAAAAATAATACTAGTTATGATAAAAATTATGATAATTCTAATAGTGATAATTTTTAATAATAAAAATGATACTTTTTAATAAAAATGTAAATTTCAATAAAAATATAAATTTTAACAAAAATGATAAATTTGAAAATAATGATACTTTTAGTAATATTTATAATAAAAATAATACTACTTACATCAAAAATAATAGTAATAATAATAATAATAATAATAATAATAATAATAATAATAATAATAATAATAATAATAATAATAATAATAATAATAATAATAATAATAATAATAATAATAATAATAATAATAATAATAATAATAGAAATGAGAAATCAGTAAACTACCTGAAGGAAGAAATCCTAAAAATATGCCCAATTCCGGGTTCGAACCCGCTAACCCGATAATATCATTAACCGTTTCTTTATGCCTTACTTTTCTAATCATATATGCATCCTAATTCAATTTAACACAGGTCTCTTATTTCATCTTCTTCATAGCATTAATCGAATCAATCATAAACATTACCATTTTCATAATCCTTATCTAATCTAATCATAATATCATCTAGTAATCGTTATCAATATCATTCGATCATGCTATCATCATCATATATCTATATTATCATGATCTCTTCATCTTCATCAAAATCCTAACTCTAATTGTCATCATAATTTCCAAACCATCATGCTTATCATCATACTCATAAAATCGTATTATTATTATCTTAATCTTGTATCTTTATCATAATCCCCATTATCCTTATTACCCCGTCATTATACAATCGTTATCATCATTCTTTTTCACATCATCCTCTCCATTGTGTTTAATACTAGATATGAGATATAGAAATTGATACGTATAGTTGTAGCAAAAATTGTAGTTCTCATATGAAAACAATCGACCATCAAATGCAACTGGGTTATATCAGAAACTGAATCCACGGCCCCATACCCCCAATTAAGTTCACGACCCAATGAGTGAACTGAGTATCGGCCCAAACAACAACCTTAACAGCCCATCTTGCTCCCCAAGCCCTTTTAACGATTTATGGCCCAAAGGAAATAAGGAGTGCTGTCCGATTTTGAAACAAAAATATAAAACAGGAAAACCAACTTGATTCCTTTTAATATTCCAATGGTTTATTGGTCCTGGTTGTCGGCCACTAGATAGAAAGGAGAAAAGAATAGCATAGCAATAGTGACGTGTATCCTAAGTGGGTTTCAAGTTTAAAAACGCAAATTAGAAAATATGGAGTTGCAGGTATTGATGAAAAGAAAACAAAAGGAGGAGAGGGAGAGGAGAGAGAGTAGGCCGGTGGTGGTGACTGCAGCAGACGGCAGTGGTGGTGGCCGCGTTAGGTGATGATACAGGTGTGGTGTGGTTTTCGAAGGGAAACGTTAATCGTAGCAGTAGGAGTAATGGGTTATTGGTGGTTTTGTGGTTAACGGTAAGAAACAGAAAATGGCTGCAACCAGGAACTGCTGGACAGCAGTCTATAATTGTTGAGAACAAACTGAATTAACAGAAAACAAGTACGAGCAGTGGTATTTCGTTTGGGTTGTTCGAATAGCAGAAACAATTATAGGAACAAAGTTGGGTGGTTTGTAAATGGAACGATAGGGTGGCAATGGTGATTAAATAGTTGTCAATGATTGATCATGGTGGTGTTAGAGACCAAAGGTGGTGGTTGATCGATGATGGATGAAGGTGGTTGATGAAGGTGGTTTTCAAATAGAGGGAGAGAAGAAAGAGAGAGGAGGGTGGCGGTCATGGTGGTAGGCGGTGGTGACCGGTGGTGGTACAAAGTGGCGGTGGGAGAGTGATGCTTGGTGGTGACGGATAGATTGAAGAAGAGGAAGTGAGAGTTGATCTAGTAGGTTTATGTATATATATTGACATAGAATTACTTATATAATATAAATAATAAATTAATCAATAATAATTTCAATCATTCACTTAATCAAATGTGTAAACCCAGCTGTCTCCTTACCGACACTTTTAACGTGATTGTTATATCGTGCTACATTGCTAAACAGTTACGGATAAAAGTTCTCCGAAAAATCCTAAATTTTTAATTTAAATGTCTTTATTTATTATGGTATAAATTTGTTCATTAACTTATTAAATAAATATTACATTAATTAATCACTCTCAACCCCTAAGTAAAATATAAAAAAAAAAATTAACATTTGATATATAGCTTCTAAATATATTTTTATTAAGCCTGTAATTTATAAAATCCATTTTCAGATCACCGTTTATTTTAAAATCAAATAAGTTCGTTTTTAATTTGTCTAATATCAATTGAATGATAATCGAGTGTTTCTATCGTTTTCTAAATAGATTCGAAATCACAAAATATATATTTACTATACTTTATTTATATATATGGATGTGTTTTAAATAATAACTATTATGATGTCATATTTTTAATTCATATGATCACTAAATCATATTATACATTTTAAATTATTATATATATATATATATATATATATATATATATATATATATATATATATATATATATATATATATATATATATACATCTATTTACAACTAGTCGTCCTTGAATCGTCGAGAACCGTCGGGGGTCAAATGAATATATGAAACAGTTCAAAATTTTTGAGACTAATCCTAACAGACTTGGCTTATTTTGTCAAAAATATTAAATTGTATTGAGAGTTTGGTTTAAAATTAGTCGAAATTTTCCGGGTCGTGACAGTACCTACCCGTTAAAGAAATTTCGTCCCGAAATTTGATCGAGGTCGTCATGACTAACAATAAAAATATTTTTATGACGAATATGAATTGATAAATAGAGTTTTATCATCATTGAGTAATATGGATAAAACAATTCGATTACTTGAAGCGTATGAATGGAGCTATCACAAAAGATCGATATAGAGATTTAACTTTTGACGTAGTCACGGTGGATTTTCGAAATTCTAGGAATTTAAAGATAATCTTCGAAATCTATAAAAGATTTGATTTTTCGGTAATTAAGGAATTAGTATCCTATATAATTGAATGCGATAATCTGTCTTGATTACCACGTCTGACATTTTGTTATAAATCAACCTCTTTCGTTCCATTCTTTTCACCGTTCCTTTACTCAATTCATATTTCCAAAAGATTCTGGAAATGCTTTATCCAATTCTAATACTTTGTATTTTCCTGACTATCGCTTCTGTCATTCTTCTCTTTCATTTATCACTAGAGGAATCTGTTTACTTCTATGATTACCTTGGGGTTATAATGTTTTTTAATTCTCCCGTGTCTTTACGTTGCGATACGTATTGATATATACGGTTTGTAATTTCGGTGTTGTTGTCGGACTTTATATTTTCCCTTATATTTAGTAGTTCCATGCGTTTGTTTTCTCTTTCCGACTTCAAGTCAAGCGAATAATGATCCAGAATTCATAGATATAGAGTTTTGAATGATCATAATATTCTAAGCAGGAAGGACCGTGATAGCACGATTTGATTTGTCAAATTACCAGAATCACTGAGAATAGAACTATCAAGAATATATTTTCTTGATATGTTCAGAAGTTAAGCAGAATGAAAGAGTTATGTAACATGGCACATGATGACGTTATGACCTGTGAATCATCATGTCCCATTAGAAACTCAGCATGACTTACTGTAATATAATCACGTGGGCCAAGCGTCATTATATTATACTAACTCGTGCTTCAATTCCCAACACTTCTCCACAATTCATTCATAATTTATACTTAGATTTTACTGAAGTTTCCAATATAATGAAATACTGAAAACACGAAGATGTAGAAAATTTTCGGACAAGAATATTTATGAAAATATCCTCAGAAATATCGAAGATATTTATGGTGATATTTTGGAATTTCTAAGTTCGAAGGTTGATGGAAAAAAAAATTCGCAAGATTTTAACATGACTTCGGAGCAAGATATTCTCTAAAGATTTCATCGGATTCAGAATTACCTGGATTCTCTGAATATAGGGTTTGGTCCTTGTATTTGTCCTTGGTCTCCTTCATGGTTAGCTCAATCCGTTTTTCAGTACCAAATTTTCTATCGAGTGTTCCCAACACTCCATTCTTTATTATCAAACTCTTGGCCGTTTAGACCATCTACAATTTTACTGTTTCCTTTGCATTTAATGCAGCCATATCTGAATCGTCGGTTATCAATCCGAGGTGGTTTCAAGAGAATTGTGCATTTTAGATGATTAAACGCTGATGGTAATATGGTGAAATATAAATGGTTCCCCGGTAACAATAAAAAAAAACACACATATATATCAAGGTTATGATAAGGTTGTTTCGAAAGAAAGATCGAAATTATCTTGCTGGAGCTGTGACAAAATTTGCTACTTTGAAAAAGAACTGCAAAGTTATTTTGGGTAATAATAACACTAAAGGAATTAGCACAGCTACTTGTTAAACGTTTACTCAGGTTCTAAGAGTTTTTCAGGTGTATGCCCATATGCATAAGTTCTTCCTTTCATAGGTATTGTGTGGTTGGATCATCCTCTCGATTGAGGTGTTTTCAAGAGTCATGAAAAGTTTGAGCGCAGATTGTAATCGTCAGGATACAAATGAGGTTTAAGATGAAATCAAGTGGCAAACTTGAAGAATTATTTAGTTTCATATGTTATAATCAGTATTTTAATTCATTTTAATTGTCCAATATTATTCGTCCACAGTCGATAGTCCACATTTAACAGTCCAATAGTTCATATATAGTTTAATATATAACATTCGAATTAATTAATACGTATCGTGACCCGTGTACCGGTCTCAGTATTGATCACAACTCAAACTATATATATATTTTGGAATCAACCTCAACCCTGTATAGCTAACTCCGTCATTTGCATATAGAGTGTCTATGGTTGTTCCAAGATAAATATATAGATGGGTCAATATGATATGTCGAAACCTTGTATACGTGTCCCGTTATTTAAAGTGCGTAAAATAAATACAGAAATTAAATGATGATAAATAAAATTGCGAGAATGTAAATTGCGGTAATTAAATTGAGATAAATAAAATGTAACCAGTTAGCTAGGAACAGTTAGCTAGGAACAGTTAGCGTGGATTCTTAACAATATTTCAATTAGTTAGTTCGTTTGTTTCTAACAAATTTTACTTTGTCCGATGTTTTCTTCATTATGCCACTTGTTGGATTCTGATAGGTCAAAATCCAAATATGAAATTTGAATGGAAATGGTTATTTTGTGGTGAACGGATCTGTATATCGATGAATGTAAGTAGGATAGTAAATGACTGTTGAATCAGATTCAAAGAATGTACAGTGTAACTTATTAAGGTGAAATCTAAATATTCCTCGGGTATTACCTACCCGTTAAAATATTTTCACCATTAACAGTTTGTACAAAAGAATTTTTAATTACAATCTTTATGAAAATATACATACATATATATTTTCTTCAGATATAATCATGGATTTAATGAGTCAATAAGATATTAAACTCATTTGATTTATCGTTAATACTAGATTACATAATCTCTAAAACTTTAGAAATTACATAATCGCCATGTCGAACGAAGATAATCGATGTAGAACGATATGTAGAACGAAGATAAAGTAGGTAGAACGATACGTAGAATGATGATTATGCTGCTGGTGCTGCTGATGGTGTTTGTAATCCTTGCACCATGTGTTTCAATGCTACTACTCAAGTGCGAAGTTCGTTAACTTCTGCTAGTACACCGGGACGATTGTCGGTCGGAACGAGCGAATGAATAAGGTTTAGAATTTTAGATAGAAGATAATCGTGATGAGATACTCTGGAAATGAGTGTGAAAATGGTGTTTCGAATTGGTTCGCCGGTAAGTGCTTCAGGTTCATCGCCAAAAGGGAAATTTGGTTGGTGAAAAGGATCTCCTTCTTCTCGTCTCCATTGATTAAGTCGACTACGAACACATCAGATGAATTGGGGATGGATGACTGGGTGATTCATTTTGGTGACGCTGCTTTCGGAGCTTAGGTGAAACTCCATATCAGAATAACTGTCGGAATAACTATCGGAATAGCTATCGAAATCTGAGGGACTCGAACTGGTTGAGGGATTCATCTCATACGATCAGATGAAGTATTTTCGATAAGAAATAGATTATAGGATGTAGATTAGTACCCTGAAGTACATAATTCACTTATGCATATATAATACTAAAATCCCATAAGTTACGGATGAATCTACGGAAGTTATCAGGCAAAGGTAACAATAACAGATACGCTAAGATATGAATTTATCTATACACTGTCTATGCAATAGAGACAGTAAGACGTGTCTAGACTTTAAGGATGCTAAGCAAATAATTTTCGACACTAAATGATAAGCAAAACTTTTGACATGCAGACACGGTCGAAGTCCAGACTCACTAATGTATCCTAACTACTTATCAGTTATACACACTAATGCAGACCTGGTTCGCTAAGACCACCGCTCTGATACCACCTGTAACGACCCGTCCTTACCCACCTGGACGAAGTCATCAATATTTGGTCCCATTGCGATGATCGACTCCAAGTAATGTCCTTAAATTGAGCAAATGCACAGCGGAAGACTTAATTCGTACCTGAGAATAAACATGCTTTAAAGTGTCAACCAAAAGGTTGGTGAGTTCGTAGGTTTATCATAACAATCATTTCCATATGTTAATAGACCACAAGATTTCATGTATACAAACGTTTTAATAAAAATATTCTAAGTGGTTGAGCACTTGGTAACCATACTTAACATTTAATCAACGTCGCATATTCCCTTTATTATGAAATCTCACTACACCGTACCAAGTGTAGTCACCAAAACGAAGTACTGTGCAATCGTTGAATACTGGTCGTCCAGTCCGATTGGGGTTGTCAGGCCCGATAGATCTATCAACAGGATTCGCGTTTACAATACCACATGTAAATAGTAATTACCAAGCTACAGGGAAATATGCCAGTGGTACAACTCAACGTAGAATATATTTTTAAGTACTTGTGTCTATTTTGTAAACATTTATAAAAGCAGCGCATGTATTCTCAGCCCAAAAATATATATTGCTGATAATGCTAAAAACGAACATATATTTCATAGCATTATTCCTCAAGAAAGACAAGCTTTTAGTTGCAATTGTTCTATTTACAAGTGATATTCGTTTAAATAATAAAAGGTGAAGACAAAAGACAGATTCGACGATTTGAAGACGCAAACGACCAAAAAGCTCAAAAGAACAAAAGACAATCAAAGAGGTTCCAATTATTGATAAGAAACGTCTCGAAATCACAAGAGTACAAGATTCAAAACGCAAAGTACAAGATATTAAATTGTACGCGAGGACGTTCGAAAATCCGGAACCGGGACCAGAGTCAACTCTTAACGCTCGACGCAACGGACTAAAAATTACAAGTTAACTATGTATATAAATATAATATAATATATAATTAATTATATTAATTATATATATATTATATATATATATATTAAAAACCGTCGGCAGAGAAAACTCCAAGGACTGAGCTGTAATTTCTATCTCCGCGACTCGCGGAGTTTGAAGGGGTTTTTGCCGCGAGTCGCGGAGCCCCAATTTTCAACTCTGGCTATAAAGCAAACCGAATTCTGATCAAATTTCATATATTATTTCTCTATCTCTCTCAATATATACGATATATATATATATAATTTATATTTTAATTTTAATTTTAATTTTAAATCCTAATAATAAGGGTATGTTAGCGAATGTTGTAAGGGTGTAAGTCGAAATTCTGTCCGTGTAACGCTACGCTATTTTTAATCATTGTAAGTTATGTTCAACCTTTTTATATTAATGTCTCGTAGCTAAGTTATTATTATGCTTATTTAAAACGAAGTAATCATGATGTTGGGCTAATTACTAAAATTGGGTAATTGGGCTTTGTACCATAATTGGGGTTTGGATAAAAGAACGACACTTGTGGAAATTAGACTATGGGCTAATAATGGGCTTTATATTTGTTTAACTAAATGAAAGTTTGTTAATGTTAATATAAAGATTTACAATTGGGCGTCCCTATAAATTACCATATACACTCGATCGGACACGATGGGCGGGGTATTTATATGTACGAATAATCGTTCATTTAACCGGACACGGGAATGGATTAATAGCCACTAGAATAATTAAAACAGGGGTGAAATTACATTCAAGGGTAATTGGTGTAATTGTTAACAAAGTGGTAAAACCTTGGTTTACACGCAGTCGATAACCTGGTGTATTCATTAAACAAAGTATTAAAACCTTGTTACAATTCGAATCCCCAATTAGTTGGAATATTTAACTTCGGGTATAATAATAATTTGACAAGGACACTTGCAATTTATATTTATGACTGATGGACTGTTATGGACAAAAACCAGACGGACATATTGAATAATCCAGGACAAAGGACAATTAACCCATGGGCATAAAACTAAAATCAACACGTCAAACATCATGATTACGGAAGTTTAAATAAGCATAATTCTTTTATTTCATATTTAATCTCCTTTATTTTATATTTAATTGCACTTCTAATTATCGCACTTTTATTATTTGTTATTTAATCGCACTTTTAATTATCGTACTTTTTAATTATCGCAATTTTATTTTATCGCATTTTTATTATTCGCAATTTCATTATCGTTATTTACTTTACGCTTTAATTTAAGTCTTGTATTTATTTTATATTTTACATTAGGTTTTAACTGCGACTAAAGTCTTAAAATCGACAAACCGGTCATTAAACGGTAAAAACCCCCCTTTATAATAATAATATTACTTATATATATGTTTGTATTTTTATAAATGTAAACTAATATAGCGTTGAGCTTTGTTTAAAGATTTCCCTGTGGAACGAACCGGACTTACTAAAAACTACACTACTGAACGATTAGGTACACTGCCTATAAGTGTTGTAGCAAGGTTTAAGTATATCCATTCTATAAATAAATAAATATCTTGTGTAAAATTGTATCGTATTTAATAGTGTTTCTGCTAAAATTTAATAGTATTTTATACCCCTCTGCTTTGACATCAAGTATTTTTGGCGCCGCTGCCGGGGAACTATCTTAAAAGCCGGAAGCGCAACGCTAATATAAAAAGAAAAAAAAAAGATTTTTATCTACTTTTATTAAAATTCGTTTTTGTAAAAATACGTTTTAATTATTGAAAAATATAAAAAGAAAAACAAAAATATAAGCATTTTTAAGATTTTGTTAAATATTTAAGTTTTATAAGTTTCTTTATCTTTATTTTAGTTTATAATAATATAAATTTTATTAAACATCTTTCATTTATATAAAAATTAAAAACAGAAAATAAAATAAAAAAATAAATAAAAAAAATAAAGAAAAACGCGTAAAAATTGAAAGCTGTCAACAGAATTTCTGAACCCCGCGACTCGCGGGGTTTTCTTCTTTAATTGCCGCAACTCGCGGAGACCATCTGACATGCGGACAGGAAGCCCTAATCGAGCATTAATTACGGGATTTAATTAATTATAATTATTATTATTACCTAATTATTATTATTATTATTATTAGTTTTAGTTTTATTTTTACTTTTTATTTAATTTATGTATTTTGTTTAATTAGTTTTATTAAAATTATAAAATTAATAGTTTTATTAAATAAATAATATAAAAATAATATTTTTATAAAAATTGTACTTTTTACAACTTTTTGTATATTTTTATATTTTGTACCTTTTTAATCGTTGTAGCGTAATATTTGTATTTTTTAGCTCATATTTAATTTTAAACTTAGTTTTTGCTATAGTCATTTTTACTCCTAGATTTTTAGGCTTTGCCGTAGAATTCCTTAAGTGCTTTTTCTTTAGACTAAGATTTAGGTGCTTTAGAATTTTGCGACGCCTTTTTAAGTTTTAGTTTCTTTTTAAGTTATTTCCATTTGGGATTTAGTTTTTCATGTAAGCTTTAATATTTTTAGACACCTTTTACTATGTACCAATTATCATTCCAATTAGTAATTTCAATTTGCGATTATAATTTTAAGTTAGTTGTAGTAATAAGGTTAGGTTAGTAAAGTATTTTTAAGTTTTTATAAGTTTCTTTTATTTTTCCGTCACCTTTTATTTTTCAACCATTTTTTTTTCTTTTTCGACCTTTTGCGACGAACTCTTTTTCTCTCTTATTTCTCGCTATTCTAGTTTTTAGGACTTAGAATTTTTTCTACTTCTTATCTAAATTTCTTAAAATTACGAAAATTTATTTTAAGTGGTTAAATTAATAGACATCAAAATTTTCTGGTTCGTAGTAATAGTTGGATTTGTACGTGGACCGGGTTATTGGATCCAAACAGTCCTCAATTATATTGAGACCAAACGAATCCTGCCCCTCTGCTGCATCTTTTGGCTATTCGAAACGTGGGCAAAATCAGAAAAGTCTATTGATTGGATAACTTATTATAATTTTTCTTTCATTTTAAAAACTAATAGGATATTCAGTGAATGCACCGAGCAAGACGTTCATCACCTTTTGTACGTTCACCACCTGTAACTCGATCAAGACATCGTTTAACAAATATAACCGCCGTTGATTTTTCTTTAGAATCGTCATCCAGCCGACCAAGTACTTCAGTTCAAATTTCCGATAATCCATTTTTTGAACCCAACCTCACAATTGAGAATCCAGAAAATATTCAGGAACGATTCATAGATCCTGAACCATTAAACTTTCCTCCGGAACCACCAATCATTCAAACAGAGATTGTTGAGGAACGAACCATTAAATCAGAATCATCTAGTGATACCGATTCAACAAATTCAATTATGGAGAATCTGGAACCTTTAAGTATGGAAGACCGAATGAGAGCTAAACGCACTGGCCAAGGTCACGCAATTACTCATCCAGACATTAATGCGCCAGATTATGAAATCAAAGGACAAATTCTACACATGGTGACTAATCAATGCCAATTTAGTGGTGCGCCGAAGGAAGATCCAAATGAACATCTACGTACCTTTAATAGGATCTGCACACTATTTAAAATACGAGAAGTGGAGGATGAACAGATATATCTCATGTTATTTCACTGGACTTTAAAGGGAGAAGCCAAAGATTGGTTGGAATCGTTACCTGAAGGAGCGATTGATACATGGGATGTTTTAATTGACAAATTTCTTAAACAATTCTTTCCTGCATCTAAAGCCGTAAGACTTCAAGCAGAAATTGTTATGTTTACACAGAAGCCAAATGAAACTCTATATGAGGCATGGACAAGATATGGAAAGTTGTTAAGAGGATGTCCGCAACATGGTTTAGACACCTGTCAAATAGTACAAATATTCTACCGAGGATGCGACATCACTACAAGAAAAGACATAGATATAGCAGCTGGTGGTTCTATTATGAAGAAAACCGAAACTGATGCTTACAAAATTATTGATAACACTGCTTCCCACTCACATGAGTGGCACCAAGAAAAAGACATCATTAGATCATCTAAAGCAGCTAGAGCCGATTCTAGCCATGACTTAGATTCCATTTCCGCAAAGATAGATGCTTTCGAGAGACGAATGGAAAAGATGACTAAAGATATTCATGCTATACGAATTAGTTGTGAGCAGTGTGGAGGACCACATTTGACAAAAGATTGTCTCAGTATTGAATTAACAATGGAACAAAGAGAGAATATTTCATACATAAACCAAAGGCCTGGAAATAATTATCAGAATAATTATCAACCGCCAAGACCGATTTACAATCAAAACCAGAATTATAACCGAAATATTCCATACAACAACCAACAAGGTCCTAGCAATCAACAAGTATCCAATAATACTTACAATCAGCAAAGACCTAATTTTCAAAACAAACCACCACAACAAACCGATGATAAAAAGCCGAATTTAGAAGATATGATGACAAAGCTAGTTGAAACTCAAACGCAGTTTTTCACATCTCAGAAACAAACAAATGAACAAAATGCTCAAGCATTTAGAAATCAACAAGCTTCTATTCAAAATCTGGAACAAGAAGTGAGTAACCTAGCAAGGTTAATAGGTGAAAGAAAACCGGGAAGTCTACCTAGTGATACAAATGCTAACCCCCGGAGTGAAACAGCTAAAGCCATTACCACAAGAAGTGGCACAACACTTAAACCACCTGAAATACCTGTAACTTCTGATGAAGCCATTCCTACTCTACAAGAACCACAACCTGATCAAGATAAGGAAAAAGAACCGGTAGTTGAAAAGGTTAATGAAGATAACACAGTTAAGGATAAACCTTATGTTAAACCATATCAACCACCACTTCCTTACCCGAGTAAAATGAAGAAAGAAAAACTTGAAGCCGAGCAATCCAAATTCTTGGATATGTTTAAACAGATAAATGTAAATCTTCCTTTCATTGATGTGATTTCAGGAATGCCAAGATATGCTAAATTCTTGAAAGATCTAATCTCAAATAGAAAGAAAATGGAAGAACTCTCGGCTGTTACTATGAATGCTAATTGTTCAGCAGTGCTGTTGAATAAGATACCAGAAAAATTATCTGATCCAGGAAGTTTCACAATTCCATGTTTTCTGGGTAGTCTTAGTTCAATAGAAGCATTGGCAGACTTAGGTGCTAGTATAAATCTAATGCCGTATTCACTATACACTAAACTAGACCTTGGAGAATTGAAACCAACCAGAATAAGCATACAACTAGCCGATAGATCAATAAAATATCCTAGAGGGATAATGGAGAACATGCTAGTTAAAGTTGGTACTTTAGTATTTCCAGTAGATTTTGTTGTTTTGGACATGGAAGAAGATTCTCAAGTTCCTCTCATATTAGGAAGACCATTCTTAAACACGGCTAAAGCAATGATAGACGTGTTCGGTAAGAAACTGACCCTAAGTATAGAGGATGAGAGTGTTACCTTTTCAGTTGATAGAGCAATGCAACAACCACAATCTGCAGATGATACATGTTATTATATTCAAACTATAGATGCACATGCAGAATTATTAGAAGAATTTCCAGAATTACAAGGAACAGGAGAATGTTCTTTAGGAGAAGGTAATGAACCAATTGATGAAGCTGAAATGTTAGCTACACTTATAGCTAATGGATATGAACCAACAACAGAAGAAATTCAAATGCTAAAAGAAGAAGACAGATATCGATATAAATCATCAATAGAAGAACCTCCGAAATTAGAGTTAAAGCCACTTCCAAACCATTTGGAATACGCTTATTTACATGGTGAATCTGAATTACCTGTAATAATATCGTCTTCTCTTACTGAAAATGAGAAATCACAACTCATTTCTGTGTTGAAAGCTCATAAACCAGCCATTGCATGGAAGATTCATGATATTAAAGGAATAAGTCCTTCGTATTGCACACATAAAATCCTTATGGAAGAAGGTCATAAAACGTATGTGCAACTCCAACGAAGACTAAATCCTAATATGCAAGATGTAGTTAAGAAAGAGATTATTAAACTGCTAGATGCAGGTTTGATATATCCAATTTCTGATAGTCCATGGGTAAGCCCAGTTCAATGCGTACCTAAGAAGGGTGGCATGACTGTCATTACAAATGAGAAAAATAAGCTTATTCCTACTAGGACTGTAACAGGATGGCGTGTATGTATTGATTATAGAAAATTAAATGACGCCACCAGAAAAGATCACTTTCCCTTACCTTTCATAGATCAAATGTTGGAAAGATTAGCCGGAAATAGTTACTATTGTTTTCTAGATGGATTTTCCGGATATTTTCAAATTCCAATAGCACCCGAGGACCAAGAGAAAACCACATTCACGTGCCCTTATGGTACTTTTGCTTACAAACGCATGCCATTTGGACTTTGCAACGCCCCTGCAACCTTTCAAAGGTGTATGATGGCAATTTTTCACGACATGATAGAAGAATGCATGGAAGTATTCATGGATGACTTTTCAGTCTTCGGTGATACATTTAAATCATGTCTAGTTAATCTGGAACGAATGCTAATTAGATGCGAAAAATCAAATCTAGTACTTAATTGGGAGAAATGCCATTTCATGGTTAAAGAAGGCATCGTTCTTGGACATAAAATTTCAAAAGAAGGAATTGAAGTGGATAGAGCTAAAGTAGATGTAATTGCTAAACTTCCACATCCCACAAATGTTAGAGGAGTTAGGAGTTTTCTAGGGCATGCCGGTTTTTACCGACGTTTTATAAAAGATTTTTCTAAAATTGCCACTCCTATGAATAAACTCCTAGAAAAGGATGCGCCATTCATCTTTTCAGATGAGTGTATCAAATCTTTTAATATTCTTAAAGAAAAACTCACTAATGCACCGATCATGATAACACCAAATTGGAATCTACCATTTGAACTAATGTGCGATGCAAGTGATTTTGCAATGGGAGCCGTTTTAGGACAAAGGATTGAAAAACGATTTCAACCTATATATTATGCTAGCAAGACATTACAAGGAGCACAAACGAACTATACAACTACTGAAAAAGAACTCCTTGCTATTGTCTTTGCTTTTGACAAATTTCGATCATATCTCGTTCTAGCAAAAACGGTGGTCTATACCGACCATTCTGCTCTTAGATACCTATTTTCAAAACAAGATGCTAAACCAAGATTAATCCGTTGGATCTTACTCTTACAAGAGTTTGATATTGAAATCCGAGATAAAAGAGGAGCAGAAAATCTCGCCGCTGATCATCTTTCTCGTCTTGAAAATCCCGAATTAGAAGTTCTGAATGAATCGGCCATACAAGACAACTTTCCTGATGAATATCTATTGAAGATAGATTATAAAGAAATCCCATGGTTTGCAGACTATGCAAACTACTTAGTTTGTGGATTCCTTGAAAAAGGATTATCGTACCAAAGACGAAAGAAATTCTTCAGTGATATAAAACACTATTTCTGGGAAGATCCACATCTGTTTAAAAGTTGTCCCGATGGAATAATACGCCGATGTGTATTTGGAGATGAAGCTAGTAAAATTTTAAACCATTGTCACACAGGACCAACAGGAGGGCATTATGGGCCTCAACTAACAGCAAGAAAAGTTTATGAAGCTGGATTCTATTGGCCTACAATTTACAAAGACGCACACCTTCTTTGCAAATCCTGTGATGCATGTCAAAGGGCCGGAAAAATAAGTCAACGTGATGAAATGCCACAAAATGTCATCCAAGTATGTGAAGTATTTGACATTTGGGGTATTGACTTTATGGGTCCATTTCCAAAATCTCATAATAATCTATATATACTCGTAGCCATTGATTATGTATCTAAATGGGCGGAAGCACAAGCTCTCCCAACTAACGATGCACGAGTTGTAGTCAACTTTTTAAAACATCTTTTTGCAAGGTTTGGAACACCGAAAGCTTTAATAAGTGATCGGGGTACTCATTTCTGTAATAATCAACTTGAGAAAGTTCTTAAAAGATATGGAGTAACTCATAAAATCTCCACCGCATATCATCCACAAACAAGTGGACAAGTTGAAAATACCAACCGAGCTTTAAAACGTATTCTAGAGAAAACCGTAGGATCAAATTCAAAGGAATGGTCCATTAAATTGGAGGATGCACTCTGGGCTTTTAGAACAGCCTACAAAACTCCAATTGGAACCACACCTTTTAGACTTGTTTATGGAAAAGCATGTCATATTCCAGTAGAAATTGAACACAAAGCATTTTGGGCTTTGAAGACATGTAATCTTGATTTACATGAAGCCGGACGTCTACGATTAAGTCAACTAAATGAATTAGAAGAATTAAGACATGAAGCATACGAAAATTCGTTAATCTATAAAGAAAGAACGAAGAAATGGCATGATAAAAGAATCAGAAGTTCAAAAGAATTTAAAGAAGGAGACAGAGTTCTTCTTTTCAATTCACGATTCAAGCTATTTCCTGGAAAATTGAAATCAAGATGGTCTGGACCATTCATAGTCAAAAGAGTTTTCCCATACGGAACGATAGAATTGATAAATTCAAATGGGATTGAATTTAAAGTTAATGGTCACAGAGTTAAACATTACATACATGGTCCGATGGAAGTCGACAACGAAGTTAATCACAATTTCGACACCACAGCTAACTAAGTGTGGGGAGAATCAAGTCTTTAAAGGATAATATGTATTTCTGTTAGAGTTAGATTGTCTGTTTTCGTGTAGTTCTCGAAAATGGAACACGTATGGTCTTTCTCTAGCAGACCCTAAAGAACTAGTCTTCTCCCCCCATTCTGAATTTTTATTTTTTTTTTAGGTTTTTACGAAATGAAGACTGCCTGTGAACTAAACCATGGTCTAATGCTACACGCTTTGATCACTAAAAGAAATAATGACATACTACCGAGTGAATTAGTATCAGTAATCAGAGAAAGAATGGACGGAGTTAGAAAAGGATCCAGATGCGAAGATAATAAGTTACAATTTGGTAAAGGAAAATCAAAATCCGCAGCGAAAAGAAGAGCACGACACCTAGAACGATGTCACAAATGCGGAAAATGGTCACATGGAGGTAAATGTTCAAATAATCAAACCTATTCAAATACCGAATTTGTTACTTTATGCAGAGACGGACCGTTCATATGTTTAGAAGAAAAGACACTGAATGCTCGAGGTTACGCCTATGTAGCCATGGAAAATCAATTAAACCGACTATCTTATGAATGGAATAGATCATATAACTAAGAAATCTATTTCACAGAATGAAAGGGGTGAATCTTCATCCCAAGCCCGACATGCTCCTGCTGAGAACTTGGAACAACAGGAGGTAGATAACTACTACAAGCAGGATGTACCTCATCCAGTCATGACCTTTTCCGATATGCACTTGGAAGAGTTGCACCCGAACCTGAGATTTGACAGACTTTGGATAGATTATCCAAAATATCAACGGGGTTTGCATACTCTTCATTCCAAGGTTGTTGAGGTACCGAGGGTCATAGAATGGGGACCCTTAGAAGCTGTAGAATTGGCCGGGCCAATTAGGGAATTACTTGTACAGAGGTATGGTAATTCTTCTTTTAATGACTGGATATGTTTATTCACCATACGCAGACCTGTATATAAAGTATGGTGTGAAGAGTTGTTATGTAGTATAGAGTTGAATGATCGGGTAGCTAGTTTAACCGATCGTTCTTTTATTAGATTTTTGTTAGGCGGTTCGATGCGCCACATGTCTTTACTGGACATGGCTCAGGCTTTACGTATATATACGCCTGAGGAGTTAGCGTCTGCCGATTGTAGAGGATTGATACTAAACGGTAGAAAGATAGATGAGAATTTTGATACACACGGTGTGTGGAGTCAAATGACAAGCCATCACCGTTTCAAAGGGGGAAACTACTCTTATTTGGATATAGATAGAGCCGAATTAAGAGTAATACATAGGTTTTTAGCTAATTCGATTACACAAAGGGGTAAAAACAAAGAAAAGGTAAATGAACAAGATTTGTTTTACCATATGTGTATTCGAGACCCACAGAGCGCTGTAAGTATACCATATTGTGTGGGTTATTATTTATCAGCTATGGTTCGGGGGATGCGACCACATAGCATAATAGGAGGTGGTATTTTTATTACTTTGATTGGTGAATATCTCGGTGTGGATATAAGTCGGGGGGGATTATTACTAGAAGAGCCGGAACCCCGCGATACTATAGGTTTAAATGTATACCATGGTGCGAAAGTTTTGAAGCGGCGAAATAACGCCGCAGTACGATACCATGGTAGACATCCACAGGTGGAGAGAAACCAACAACAAGGTAATGTAGGAGGGGGGAATGAGATGCAAGAAATGCATAGGTTTATAGCTTCTCAGGAATACGAAAATGCTAGACAGAGAGCATTTGAAGATTGGCAAGTTCATCAGAACCAGATCATAGCGCATTGCCAACATATAGGTAGAAACTATATTCCTACACCGAAACCCGTCTTCTCTCCTTGGTCGATAGAGATGCAGCCACCATATCCTACGTATGACCCTGCCGAAGCATTCTATAGCACTTATGGTTATGCCTGGAACCCCTATTGGTACCAATATCATCCTTAGTTTACTTATTATTATTTATTTTTTTTTATTTTGTAATTTGTAATTATTAATACATTTAATATTTTTGTTAATATTGTAATCATTTTTATAATTATCTAACTTTTATTCTTAGATTTTAATAATTTTTGAATGTGGGGTAATAAACCAAACTTCAAAAATATGTATATATGTTTGCAGTTTATCTTATGTACACAACAGGGTAAAACAACGCATTTTCAAAGACTGGCATTAAGTTCAGCAAAAGCAACTAATTTTGACGACAAGATGTAAAATATATGTGAAATAACAACAAGACGGAATGAACAAATGATGTGCACCATTTATCATTCAGCAAATAAACGCCAATATATTTTGGAAACTTTGGTAAAAATTTAATCATTTTCACACAAATCACCCTCAATAATTTAAATTGTTACTGATTTCTTGCAAATGAGGGCATTGCAAGATCTTAAGTGTGGGAAGGGGTTAAATTCTTTCGGATTTTAAATTTTTTTACTTTATACATTTGGTTACCATTAAAAATACTAGTAAAGCAGTAGTTGTATTAGAATCTAGTGCTCTCTGATAAAAAAGAACAGCCCTAGTCTTATATACTGACTACCCAATTCTAGTAAAAATTTTCAATTAAATGAATTCAAATCATGTTTATACATATTTATGAACGATAAAACTAGGTTTTAACACCAAAATTATTGTTACCTCGGAAAGGACATAAATTGAGAAACAAACTAAAATGTTAAAATTCATTTAAAATGGAATAGAGGACGATAAAAAGAAAAATAAAAAGCCAAGTGTGGGAAAATTTACCAAGTTATTTTAAACATATGCCACATATATCTGTAACAAATAACTGAAAATACTTTTGCTTTGAACTAAACTAAACTGTTTTACCCAATGAAAGAAAAGAAGAGATGGATCTACACGATGAATCAATTCCATCATTAAAAGGAAGTAAAGTCTTCCGAAAAAGAAACGCGCTTCTTGATTTAGGTCATGAAGTTGTCGTTCAGACCAGCTGTAGGTTGACGAAAAATCTAGAAAAGTCATCACTAAAATCAGCAGGAAATCCACGGACCTCAGTATTAAACAGGGTCGCCATGTGGTCAGATTTATCTTAACCATGAGAAGGATTTATCTTGTACAATGGGGGGGCACCATGCAAATTAGCTGGATAAGACTAATGAATCAGATCCCCAGAAAGGATAATCTCCTTAAAGATTAAAAATCAGCTTTTAAGACTGATATTACTCAATCCTAGAGATTGACCTTAAAGATTGAGAATTACAAACTCATGGAATTCAATGATATCTAAACACGAGCTTAAACGAGAAAATATTTTGATCAAAATTATAAACCGATTTGTTTTCTGAAAACCCTATTTTCAATGCGTTCATTACCATTGAACGTAAAATCCTAGGAATTCACCTGGAATTCATTAGGTCACCTGAACTAAATCTGGTGTCAACCGTAAGAACGGTGGTTGCATAGTGGTCGAAGACAGGACCTTGTGCCAGACCGACAAATTATAAGGGTGAGCTTTACTATTGCTCCTACCAAGGATAGTAATTGCGTCCGACACGTTATAGACCATAATCAAAAGCATGTCACGGGACATTGCCTTAACAGTTGCTTGTTCAACGCTTTCCTTTACAACCGGACGGTAGTTTGCCGAAAGGTAATATACGGAACAAGTAAACTGGACGTGTTGCTTTCCAAATACAAGGTTAGCAAGTGGGTGACACAAAACAGCAAGTTTTGAGCTAAAATTTTCAAATCTAAAACCCACCAAACCCACAAAAATATTTTGCAAACACCGGTAAAGGGTTATTCCGGAAAACTTATCTAGGGTAAAAAACTAGATTTCAAAAGATCAAATGTTTTCATAAAGATCCAATTTCCTTAATGGATCTAAATTTTTATAGTCATGTGGGACTGTAAACCATATCGTTACTACCATTGTTTATACCGCCGTATAGAAATCACTGATGTACAAAGTGTGAAGAATAAAGAAGTGATTCTAGTATTTCAAGACGATATTGCTTGAGGACAAGCAACGCTCAAGTGTGGGAATATTTGATAATGCTAAAAACGAACATATATTTCATAGCATTATTCCTCAAGAAAGACAAGCTTTTAGTTGCAATTGTTCTATTTACAAGTGATATTCGTTTAAATAATAAAAGGTGAAGACAAAAGACAGATTCGACGATTTGAAGACGCAAACGACCAAAAAGCTCAAAAGAACAAAAGACAATCAAAGAGGTTCCAATTATTGATAAGAAACGTCTCGAAATCACAAGAGTACAAGATTCAAAACGCAAAGTACAAGATATTAAATTGTACGCGAGGACGTTCGAAAATCCGGAACCGGGACCAGAGTCAACTCTTAACGCTCGACGCAACGGACTAAAAATTACAAGTTAACTATGTATATAAATATAATATAATATATAATTAATTATATTAATTATATATATATTATATATATATATATTAAAAACCGTCGGCAGAGAAAACTCCAAGGACTGAGCTGTAATTTCTATCTCCGCGACTCGCGGAGTTTGAAGGGGTTTTTGCCGCGAGTCGCGGAGCCCCAATTTTCAACTCTGGCTATAAAGCAAACCGAATTCTGATCAAATTTCATATATTATTTCTCTATCTCTCTCAATATATACGATATATATATATATATAATTTATATTTTAATTTTAATTTTAATTTTAAATCCTAATAATAAGGGTATGTTAGCGAATGTTGTAAGGGTGTAAGTCGAAATTCTGTCCGTGTAACGCTACGCTATTTTTAATCATTGTAAGTTATGTTCAACCTTTTTATATTAATGTCTCGTAGCTAAGTTATTATTATGCTTATTTAAAACGAAGTAATCATGATGTTGGGCTAATTACTAAAATTGGGTAATTGGGCTTTGTACCATAATTGGGGTTTGGATAAAAGAACGACACTTGTGGAAATTAGACTATGGGCTAATAATGGGCTTTATATTTGTTTAACTAAATGAAAGTTTGTTAATGTTAATATAAAGATTTACAATTGGACGTCCCTATAAATTACCATATACACTCGATCGGA
This sequence comes from Rutidosis leptorrhynchoides, assembly GCF_046630445.1. NCBI lineage: Eukaryota > Viridiplantae > Streptophyta > Magnoliopsida > Asterales > Asteraceae > Rutidosis > Rutidosis leptorrhynchoides. The sequence continues at coordinate 305,005,668 of NC_092341.1, forward strand.
CACGATGGGCGGGGTATTTATATGTACGAATAATCGTTCATTTAACCGGACACGGGAATGGATTAATAGCCACTAGAATAATTAAAACAGGGGTGAAATTACATTCAAGGGTAATTGGTGTAATTGTTAACAAAGTGGTAAAACCTTGGTTTACACGCAGTCGATAACCTGGTGTATTCATTAAACAAAGTATTAAAACCTTGTTACAATTCGAATCCCCAATTAGTTGGAATATTTAACTTCGGGTATAATAATAATTTGACAAGGACACTTGCAATTTATATTTATGACTGATGGACTGTTATGGACAAAAACCAGACGGACATATTGAATAATCCAGGACAAAGGACAATTAACCCATGGGCATAAAACTAAAATCAACACGTCAAACATCATGATTACGGAAGTTTAAATAAGCATAATTCTTTTATTTCATATTTAATCTCCTTTATTTTATATTTAATTGCACTTCTAATTATCGCACTTTTATTATTTGTTATTTAATCACACTTTTAATTATCGTACTTTTTAATTATCGCAATTTTATTTTATCGCATTTTTATTATTCGCAATTTCATTATCGTTATTTACTTTACGCTTTAATTTAAGTCTTGTATTTATTTTATATTTTACATTAGGTTTTAACTGCGACTAAAGTCTTAAAATCGACAAACCGGTCATTAAACGGTAAAACCCCCCCTTTATAATAATAATATTACTTATATATATGTTTGTATTTTTATAAAAGTAAACTAATATAGCGTTGAGCTTTGTTTAAAGATTTCCCTGTGGAACGAACCGGACTTACTAAAAACTACACTACTGAACGATTAGGTACACTGCCTATAAGTGTTGTAGCAAGGTTTAAGTATATCCATTCTATAAATAAATAAATATCTTGTGTAAAATTGTATCGTATTTAATAGTGTTTTCTGCTAAAATTTAATAGTATTTTATACCCCTCTGCTTTGACATCAATTGCAAAAGTAATTAAAAAGGGAGCAAATGAAACTCACCATACTGTATTTCGTAGTAAAAATACATATAACATCATTGAACAAGTGTAAGGTTGGCCTCGGATTCACGAACCTATATCATTTGTATATCTATTAACACCAATAGTAATCGAACAAGTTTATATATATTATTATTAATTATATTCTTGTTATTTTATACGTTATATCGATAGATTTATATTTAATCTATACAATATATATAACTAATACTTATCATATTAAGTTTTAATTTAGTAATTATTCATTAAAATATTATTTAATATGATACGTAATATTGATATTGATGTAGTCATGTTTTATATCATAAATATATTTTATATAGAAAACTTTTATTAGATGTATTAATAATACTTAATACTAATAATAAAAATAATACTAGTTATGATAAAAATCATGATAATTCTAATAGTGATAATTTTTAATAATAAAAATGATACTTTTTAATAAAAATGTAAATTTCAATAAAAATATAAATTTTAACAAAAATGATAAATTTGAAAATAATGATACTTTTAGTAATATTTATAATAAAAATAATACTACTTACATCAAAAATAATAGTAATAATAATAATAATAATAATAATAATAATAATAATAATAATAATAATAATAATAATAATAATAATAATAATAATAATAATAATAGAAATGAGAAATCAGTAAACTACCTGAAGGAAGAAATCCTAAAAATATGCCCAATTCCGGGTTCGAACCCGCTAACCCGATAATATCATTAACCGTTTCTTTATGCCTTACTTTTCTAATCATATATGCATCCTAATTCAATTTAACACAGGTCTCTTATTTCATCTTCTTCATAGCATTAATCGAATCAATCATAAACATTACCATTTTCATAATCCTTATCTAATCTAATCATAATATCATCTAGTAATCGTTATCAATATCATTCGATCATGCTATCATCATCATATATCTATATTATCATGATCTCTTCATCTTCATCAAAATCCTAACTCTAATTGTCATCATAATTTCCAAACCATCATGCTTATCATCATACTCATAAAATCGTATTATTATTATCTTAATCTTGTATCTTTATCATAATCCCCATTATCCTTATTACCCCGTCATTATACAATCGTTATCATCATTCTTTTTCACATCATCCTCTCCATTGTGTTTAATACTAGATATGAGATATAGAAATTGATACGTATAGTTGTAGCAAAAATTGTAGTTCTCATATGAAAACAATCGACCATCAAATGCAACTGGGTTATATCAGAAACTGAATCCACGGCCCCATACCCCCAATTAAGTTCACGACCCAATGAGTGAACTGAGTATCGGCCCAAACAACAACCTTAACAGCCCATCTTGCTCCCCAAGCCCTTTTAACGATTTATGGCCCAAAGGAAATAAGGAGTGCTGTCCGATTTTGAAACAAAAATATAAAACAGGAAAACCAACTTGATTCCTTTTAATATTCCAATGGTTTATTGGTCCTGGTTGTCGACCACTAGATAGAAAGGAGAAAAGAATAGCATAGCAATAGTGACGTGTATCCTAAGTGGGTTTCAAGTTTAAAAACGCAAATTAGAAAATATGGAGTTGCAGGTATTGATGAAAAGAAAACAAAAGGAGGAGAGGGAGAGGAGAGAGAGAGTAGGCCGGTGGTGGTGACTGCAGCAGACGGCAGTGGTGGTGGCCGTGTTAGGTGATGATACAGGTGTGGTGTGGTTTTCGAAGGGAAACGTTAATCGTAGCAGCAGGAGTAATGGGTTATTGGTGGTTTTGTGGTTAACGGTAAGAAACAGAAAATGGCTGCAACCAGGAACTGCTGGACAGCAGTCTATAATTGTTGAGAACAAACTGAATTAACAGAAAACAAGTACGAGCAGTGGTATTTCGTTTGGGTTGTTCGAATAGCAGAAACAATTATAGGAACAAAGTTGGGTGGTTTGTAAATGGAACGATAGGGTGGCAATGGTGATTAAATAGTTGTCAATGATTGATCATGGTGGTGTTAGAGACCAAAGGTGGTGGTTGATCGATGATGGATGAAGGTGGTTGATGAAGGTGGTTTTCAAATAGAGGGAGCGAAGAAAGAGAGAGGAGGGTGGCGGTCATGGTGGTAGGCGGTGGTGACCGGTGGTGGTACAAAGTGGCGGTGGGAGAGTGATGCTTGGTGGTGACGGATAGATTGAAGAAGAGGAAGTGAGAGTTGATCTAGTAGGTTTATGTATATATATTGACATAGAATTACTTATATAATATAAATAATAAATTAATCAATAATAATTTCAATCATTCACTTAATCAAATGTGTAAACCCAGCTGTCTCCTTACCGACACTTTTAACGTGATTGTTATATCGTGCTACATTGCTAAACAGTTACGGATAAAAGTTCTCCGAAAAATCCTAAATTTTTAATTTAAATGTCTTTATTTATTATGGTATAAATTTGTTCATTAACTTATTAACTAAATACTACATTAATTAATCACTCTCAACCCCTAAGTAAAATATAAAAAAAAAATTAACATTTGATATATAGCTTCTAAATATATTTTTATTAAGCCTGTAATTTATAAAATCCATTTTCAGATCACCATTTATTTTAAAATCAAATAAGTTCGTTTTTAATTTGTCTAATATCAATTGAATGATAATCGAGTGTTTCTATCGTTTTCTAAATAGATTCGAAATCACAAAATATATATTTACTATACTTTATTTATATATATGGATGTGTTTTAAATAATAACTATTATGATGTCATATTTTTAATTCATATGATCACTAAATCATATTATATATTTCAAATTATTATTATTATTATATATATATATATATATATATATATATATACATCTATTTACAACTAGTCGTCCTTGAATCGTCGAGAACCGTCGGGGGTCAAATGAATATATGAAACAGTTCAAAATTTTTGAGACTAATCCTAACAGACTTGGTTTATTTTGTCAAAAATATTAAATCGTATTGAGAGTTTGGTTTAAAATTAGTCGAAATTTTCCGGGTCGTGACAACTGTTAGATTGAAATTGCTTTCTTTGAAGTTTAAAGACTCGGAGCAAGTGAGGAAGCTAAAAGACAGGCTTGCTGCCTGAAGTCGTTTTGTTCTTTTTGTATATTTTTCATTTATAAAATTTTTCGGGTGAAACCTTTTACCCAAAAAAAATAAATATATAAGTAGTATATTTCATATGAAAATATGTAATATGTTATTGGGTTATGATACGATAAATGATATTATTATATCTATATATGAATATGAAATATAAAATTGAAGGGCTACACATGATTTTTAAATAAACAGGAGGACTATTTATTCAATATTTTTTTTGAAATGAAGGTGATATTCACACTCTAGTTTTTGATTAATACACACTTTTTATTATGAAAACCTACAATTATATCCTTAATTTTATCTTTATCTTGGGGTTTGAACCTCCATTATTGTAAGTAAAGATATAATAGTAAATTAGTTGTTAATAGATTAATAATGGTGTGTGTGAGTATTAAAATAGATAAACACGAGGACAACTTTCTTATCTATAATAAGAAAACTTTTATGATGTCATTAAAAATGTTAAAAACACACATGGCAAAATTATAACTGTTAGATGAGTTTTCAACTTTTTAATCTCAGCCTTTTAATATCCTGATGGTATCATTAAGGATTTTAATCGGCAGTTAGGAGACCTAATTACCCCGTTGCCCATGATGCAGTTACGAGTAACTGTACCTTCACACATACACCTCATTTTAATATTTTTAGGGCTGATTTCTTTGTTTTCTCAGTCACAAGTTCATTATCTCCATTCAGTCATAAAATTCTCCGCTTCCAATCTACGTAATTGAATGTTTTGCATCGAATGATGTCAACAAAACATGGGTTAGTCTTAGATATCCATCTATTTTTTATGGTTCTGATTATGCCTTATGATAGTTCAATAATCCAAAATCGATAAGCATTCAATATACAATCAAAGTCTACCAGATGAAACACCTTCACAAGATTTTGTACCATAACCCAAAATATAAGCGTGTTCATCAATCATCAATCTTTGAATACAACGATGTGTAATTGTGTAAACGTTAGACAAATAGTATTTTAGTGGATTTTACAATTCTGTATCGTAAACTCTCGCTGCATAATCATAAGGTATCGATTCAATCATATTACTTGTGTTAAGTATCATATAATAAGTGATTTCCTCATTGTTATTTTTTTCATTTTGTAGTGGGTTTTTAAGATTTATTGAATTCTAATTGAATAACACAATCCAAAGCTGGCGTCAGTTGTTGAGAAGAACTGAATGTTGAATACCACAAAGTTGCGTTCCAGTATCGAATTAATATTAGTGCTCTTCGTGTATGGTAATATTGAGGTTTAATGACTATGTTTGATGTATAATAACATGTTCATCACCTGCTTAGTAAAACATAGAATGATCGTATTTTTGCATTTCACTTTGTTTTTAAACTGATTAGCAGCTATATATCATTCTTCCAATGTATGGTAATATTGAGGTTTAATGACTATGTTTATGTTTGTGATGTATGTAACATGTTCGATGAAATGCCTAAATGTGAATTTTGAAGTTTGTATATCAAAGTTTGTATGGATTCTCATATTTTTGGTTCTTGTGTAATTAAAATTTAGTTGACTTTTATATACTTAGGAAGTTATCCTTCTTTTTCGTCATAGTGATTCAATCATTAACACTGAAATCCTTTACAATGGTTTTTTGTAGTGAGTTATTCGAAGAGCACGTTAAATAGTTTGTCGTGGTATCTATGGGTTTTTTGATATTTTTGCAGAAAGGGTCCAGTTTGATGCTAAAAAGTTGCAATAAAGATAAAGGTATGTGTGTCTTCAAATTACTTTGTCATTAATGTTACACATCATGAATTTTGTTAATACATATTTTATATTATGCCTTTAAGCTTAAATTTCCGTGTCCATAAGGTTTGGAAAATGTAAGTTGCTGGATTCTGTTGGATCATCTCTTCTACATGTTAACCTCTATCCTTTATTTATTTTTTTATTTTTTACAAAAGTAGTAGAGTAGTTTATTTAGAGAAGTAATCTCAAGTTTTCAATTAATAGTGTCAACTGAGCATTTATTATCAACTGTAAAACAAGTAGACGCCTGCACCTGTTCGGCTTCAATGTCTGCTATACTTCTCAAGGTATAAAACTTTATCCCTATTTGACTCGTGTTAAGGGAGAGTTATACATTTTACGTCTTTGATAATTTATAAGACCTTGACCTGGCTGCTCAGAAGGTAATTTCAGGCATTTAAAACATACTTTGTGTTTTAGCGAATGTTCTATGTTTATGCACATGTTATATGCCTTTGATCATGCATCCCTGTTCAGGTGATGGTGGGTACTGTGCACTGTTAACAAATGTTTTTCATGGTATGCACATATTCTGACATAAGTGATACATTTATAAATTTATCCTATTTGAAAGAATAGTTTATCAGGTTCTGGTGTGAATATATAAGTCTACTTTACAACTATGGTGGCCATGTTTTACACATTTACTTATGACTGGGTCAAATTGGGTGATTTTTACCTCTAACCAAAACAAAAGGTTTTAGTGGAAACGGATCAGTTGAATTGGAAGTTTTCTGAACCATAGTTTGAATGCATAGAGCTCCTAATAATTTTATATCGTAATATGTTGATCCACATAACATTAAAGTGATGGAAGTACATGGGGTATGACATTAGTTTGAGGTATGACTATGCATCAAATAAGCTCAGTCATACACCAATTTTACATTGAAGGTCGTAGCATTTGTTCCTAAAACTAACCTTTTGTAACCAATGCTATCTTTAAGTCCTTGGTGAAAGAAAACCTGGTACGTTAAGAGGAAATTATAGGCACCATAAATGTGATGAGACTTTGTTGATTCGGGGTACTTAAACGATGTATCGGTTAGAAAATAATGGGACTACAAAAGGTTATGCTCAAGTGAATTATCTGCAAATGATGTTGCAACTGCTGTTAGCCCAGTTGGTACTGCTCATGCTTTACATAAGATCGACTCGAAAAAAAAAATACGTTTATTCTTGATTGTCAAGATAAACTGATTACTTATAATAAGTGTACCTCTGAATTTAATGTTTGAATTTTAAGTGATTACTTATAATAAGTGTACCTCTGAACAAGCAACCACGGATTTCCCAATCATCGATCAATATCGCAGCTTTCATGATAATTATACTTAATCTTATACATCGATTATTATTCTTACTAACCATCGTTAAGTGTTAAGCATCGCTCAAGTTGTTAATGTTCAGATTTTGAGGTAGTATATTCAAGTTGCGGTATGTATGGGCTATAACTTCTTTTGCTGATTGCTGATTAATGATGAACACCTCCTTAGATGTAAGTATTAGATATAACTTCTTCTGACTTTTTATGGTCAAAATGCATTTTTTTTGGCAGTGTCCGATTCCTGGGTTTTGGTACTCTTTTAGGCTACTTTGGGGTCTGTTTAATGTCATGCAAAATACCTCATTAACTGATTTCAGTATTATGGGTCAAAGTCAACATTTTGACATTTATACTTTTAGTGATTATGTAGAAATTTTAGTGTTTAACTTGGTGTGCTTAATTGCCCAAGTGCATTATAGCCGGAAGGTCACTCGAGGGTTAAAAAAACATGATATGATTTTTGTGTAGGAGATGTAGAATATAATATCATTTTTCTGATTGCTTTGACTTTTTTGAGTTGACTAGGTCCTCATTATTGGATTTAACCGGTTTGATGATTTATTTGTCTGACTCCAATAAATTAGGTGTTAGATTTAACATTGTGGTGTATTTAGTTGCCCTTAATGTTGCTAAAACATTGTGCTGGGATGATTGGTGGGTCTTAATACGGCTGTGACAGTTTGTAATTGGTATGAAGTATGATAAAAGTAACAGAAATGAAGAAAACAGGAAACTCTTTTTGGTTATAGTTGGTATAGTTGCTGGAATGTGCAGGTTTGGTTTGTGTGAAGAATTGAAGATGGAAAGAAAGGAAGAAAGGAAAGAAAGAAGAATCTGAAGAAGAAAAGGTCACAGAGTTTTAATGTTTGAAGATTAATGGACATTAAGATTTAAAGGTTCGTGGGCTAGGCGGGATTATAGTTCGTATCAGACTCGAATAGATCTGCCGAACTATTGCGAGAAAGATAAGATAAAAACTTATTTGAAAAATGGTGTTCTTTTAATCTCTACCGTCCATTGCTGCAACTATTGTCCAAAGCAATTGCAAACACATTATTTTTAAATAACATTTGCTTGTGAACTAATAATCATAATCATAATAGATAATACTACATAATAATGTTGGTTGGAGTAACGGCAGAAGCATTTGAAAAATATAATAGGTGACTGTACAAAAATAGTAGGAAGAAGCTTCCTCATAAGTTTGTTCATGGACTTGCTTTTCTCTCTAAAGGTTTTCTTTCATTACATATTACCTAAATTATGAAAACTATGAACGTTTTACTTTTTTTTAGCAAATCATAGTTTGCACAAAATTACAAATGTTGAGTAAATAAATGAAACGTTAACATATGGCATTTGGCTTAGTTGAAAGCGTTCTCATTAGTCTATTTTAATGAATATTTTTAACCAAATACAGCCTCCAAATTGTTTCTACTCAAATGTTGGTGGTATAATATTATCGTTTTATCTTTATTGTTCATCAATATAAATAATTACGTAAATGAGCAAGATGAAATGTCCCGTTCTTATTGATTAAAAACGTTCCATATTAATTGATTTCGTTGCGAGGTTTTGACCTCTATATGAGACGTTTTTCAAAGACTGCATTCATTTTAAAACAAACCATAAACTTTATTTCATCAATACAGGTTTAAAAAGCTTTACGTAGATTATCAAATAATGATAATCTAAAATATCCTGTTTACACACGACCATTACATAATGGTTTACAATACAAATATGTTACAACAAAATAAGTTTCTTGAATGCAGTTTTTACACAATATCATACAAGCATGGACTCCAAATCTCGTCCTTATTTAAGTATGCAACAGCGGAAGCTCTTAATAATCACCCGAGAATAAACATGCTTAAAACGTCAACAAAAATGTTGGTGAGTTATAGGTTTAACCTATATATATTAAATCATAATAATAGACCACAAGATTTCATATTTCAATACACATCCCATACATAGAGATAAAAATTATTCATATGGTGAACACCTGGTAACCGACATTAACAAGATGCATATATAAGAATATCCCCATCATTCCGGGACACCCTTCGGATATGATATAAATTTCGAAGTACTAAAGCATCCGGTACTTTGGATGGGGCTTGTTGGGCCCGATAGATCTATCTTTAGGATTCGCGTCAATTAGGGTGTCTGTTCCCTAATTCTTAGATTACCAGACTTAATAAAAAGGGGCATATTCGATTTCGATAATTCAACCATAGAATTTAGTTTCACGTACTAGTGTCTATTTTGTGGATCATTTATAAAACCTGCATGTATTCTCATCTCAAAAATATTAGATTTTAAAAGTGGGACTATAACTCACTTTCACAGATTTTTACTTCATCGGGAAGTAAGAATTGGCCACTGGTTGATTCACGAACCTATAACAATATATACATATATATCAAAGTATGTTCAAAATATATTTACAACACTTTTAATATATTTTGATGTTTTAGGTTTATTAAGTCAGCTGTCCTCGTTAGTAACCTACACTAGTTGTCCACAGTTAGATGTACAGAAATAAATCGATAAATATTATCTTGAATCAATCCACGACCCAGTGTATACGTATCTCAGTATTGATCACAACTCAAACTATATATATTTTGGAATCAACCTCAACCCTGTATAGCTAACTCCAACATTCACATATAGAGTGTCTATGGTTGTTCCGAAATATATATAGATGTGTCGACATGATAGGTCGAAACATTGTATACGTGTCTATGGTATCTCAAGATTACATAATATACAATACAAGTTGATTAAGTTATGGTTGGAATAGATTTGTTACCAATTTTCACGTAGCTAAAATGAGAAAAATTATCCAATCTTGTTTTACCCATAACTTCTTCATTTTAAATCCGTTTTGAGTGAATCAAATTGATATGGTTTCATATTGAACTCTATTTTATGAATCTAAACAGAAAAAGTATAGGTTTATAGTCGGATAAATAAGTTACAAGTCATTTTTGTAAAGGTAGTCATTTCAGTCGAAAGAACGACGTCTAGATGACCATTTTAGAAAACATACTTCCACTTTGAGTTTAACCATAATTTTTGGATATAGTTTCATGTTCATAATAAAAATCATTTTCTCAGAATAACAACTTTTAAATCAAAGTTTATCATAGTTTTTAATTAACTAACCCAAAACAGCCCGCGGTGTTACTACGACGGCGTAAATCCGGTTTTACGGTGTTTTTCGTGTTTCCAGGTTTTAAATCATTAAGTTAGCATATCATATAGATATAGAACATGTGTTTAGTTGATTTTAAAAGTCAAGTTAGAAGGATTAACTTTTGTTTGCGAACAAGTTTAGAATTAACTAAACTATGTTCTAGTGATTACAAGTTTAAACCTTCGAATAAGATAGCTTTATATGTATGAATCGAATGATGTTATGAACATCATTACTACCTTAAGTTCCTTGGATAAACCTACTGGAAAAGAGAAAAATGGATCTAGCTTCAACGGATCCTTGGATGGCTCGAAGTTCTTGAAGCAGAATCATGACACGAAAACAAGTTCAAGTAAGATCATCACTTGAAATAAGATTGTTATAGTTATAGAAATTGAACCAAAGTTTGAATATGATTATTACCTTGTATTAGAATGATAACCTACTGTAAGAAATAAAGATTTCTTGAGGTTGGATGATCACCTTACAAGATTGGAAGTGAGCTAGCAAACTTGAAAGTATTCTTGATTTTATGTAACTAGAACTTGTAGAATTTATGAAGAACACTTAGAACTTGAAGATAGAACTTGAGAGAGATCAATTAGATGAAGAAAATTGAAGAATTAAAGTGTTTGTAGGTGTTTTTGGTCGTTGGTGTATGGATTAGATATAAAGGATATGTAATTTTGTTTTCATGTAAATAAGTCATGAATGATTACTCATATTTTTGTAATTTTATGAGATATTTCATGCTAGTTGCCAAATGATGGTTCTCACATGTGTTAGGTGACTCACATGGGCTGCTAAGAGCTGATCATTGGAGTGTATATACCAATAGTACATACATCTAAAAGCTGTGTATTGTACGAGTACGAATACGGGTGCATACGAGTAGAATTGTTGATGAAACTGAACGAGGATGTAATTGTAAGCATTTTTGTTAAGTAGAAGTATTTTGATAAGTGTATTGAAGTCTTTCAAAAGTGTATAAATACATATTAAAACACTACATGTATATACATTTTAACTGAGTCGTTAAGTCATCGTTAGTCGTTACATGTAAGTGTTGTTTTGAAACCTTTAGGTTAACGATCTTGTTAAATGTTGTTAACCCAGTGTTTATAATATCAAATGAGATTTTAAATTATTATATTATCATGATATTATCATGTATGAATATCTCTTAATATGATATATATACATTAAATGTATTTACAACGATAATCGTTACATATATGTCTCGTTTAAAAATCATTAAGTTAGTAGTCTTGTTTTTACATATGTAGTTCATTGTTAATATACTTAATGTTATGTTTACTTATCATAGTATCATGTTAACTATATATATATCCATATATATGTCATCATATAGTTTTTACAAGTTTTAACGTTCGTGAATCATCGGTCAACTTGGGTGGTCAATTGTCTATATGAAACATATTTCAATTAATCAAGTCTTAACAAGTTTGATTGCTTAACATGTTGGAAACATTTAATCATGTAAATATCAATCTCAATTAATATATATAAACATGGAAAAGTTCGGGTCACTACAGTACCTACCCGTTAAATAAATTTCGTCCCGAAATTTTAAGCTGTTGAAGGTGTTGACGAATCTTCTGGAAATAGATGCGGGTATTTCTTCTTCATCTAATCTTCATGCTCCCAAGTGAACTCTGGTCCTCTACGAGCATTCCATCGAACCTTAACAATTGGTATCTTGTTTTGCTTAAGTCTTTTAACCTCACGATCCATTATTTCGACGGGTTCTTCGATGAATTGAAGTTTTTCGTTGATTTGGATTTCATCTAACGGAATAGTGAGATCTTCTTTAGCAAAACATTTCTTCAAAGTCGAGACGTGGAAAGTGTTATGTACAGCCGCGAGTTGTTGAGGTAACTCAAGTCGGTAAGCTACTGGTCCGACACGATCAATAATCTTGAATGGTCCAATATACCTTGGATTTAATTTCCCTCGTTTACCAAATCGAACAACGCCTTTCCAAGGTGCAACTTTAAGCATGACCATCTCTCCAATTTCAAATTCTATATCTTTTCTTTTAATGTCAGCGTAGCTCTTTTGTCGACTTTGGGCGGTTTTCAACCGTTGTTGAATTTGGATGATCTTCTCGGTAGTTTCTTGTATAATCTCCGGACCCGTAATCTGTCTATCCCCCACTTCACTCCAACAAATCGGAGACCTGCACTTTCTACCATAAAGTGCTTCAAACGGCGCCATCTCAATGCTTGAATGGTAGCTGTTGTTGTAGGAAAATTCTGCTAACGGTAGATGTCGATCCCAACTGTTTCCGAAATCAATAACACATGCTCGTAGCATGTCTTCAAGCGTTTGTATCGTCCTTTCGCTCTGCTCATCAGTTTGTGGATGATAGGCAGTACTCATGTCTAGACGAGTTCCTAATGCTTGCTGTAATGTCTGCCAGAATCTTGAAATAAATCTGCCATCCCTATCAGAGATAATAGAGATTGGTATTCCATGTCTGGAGACAATTTCCTTCAAATACAGTCGTGCTAACTTCTCCATCTTGTCATCTTCTCTTATTGGCAGGAAGTGTGCTGATTTGGTGAGACGATCAACTATTACCCAAATAGTATCAAAACCACTTGCAGTCCTTGGCAATTTAGTGATGAAAGCCATGGTAATGTTTTCCCATTTCCATTCCGGGATTTCGGGTTGTTGAAGTAGACCTGATGGTTTCTGATGCTCAGCTTTGACCTTAGAACACATCAAACATTCTCCTACGTATTTAGCAACATCGGCTTTCATACCCGGCCACCAAAAATGTTTCTTGAGATCCTTGTACATCTTCCCCGTTCCAGGATGTATTGAGTATCTGGTTTTATGAGCTTCTCTAAGTACCATTTCTCTCATATCTCCAAATTTTGGTACCCAAATCCTTTCAGCCCTATACCGGGTTCCGTCTTCCCGAATATTAAGATGCTTCTCCGATCCTTTGGGTATTTCATCCTTTAAATTTCCCTCTTTTAAAACTCCTTGTTGCGCCTCCTTTATTTGAGTAGTAAGGTTATTATGAATCATTATATTCATAGATTTTACTCGAATGGGTTCTCTGTCCTTCCTGCTCAAGGCATCAGCTACCACATTTGCCTTCCCCGGGTGGTAACGAATCTCAAAGTCGTAATCATTCAACAATTCAATCCACCTACGCTGCCTCATATTCAGTTGTTTCGGATTAAATATGTGTTGAAGACTTTTGTGGTCGGTATATATAATACTTTTGACCCCATATAAGTAGTGCCTCCAAGTCTTTAATGCAAAAACAACCGCGCCTAATTCCAAATCATGCGTCGTATAATTTTGTTCATGAATCTTCAATTGTCTAGACGTATAAGCAATCACCTTCGTTTGTTGCATTAATACACAACCGAGACCTTGCTTTGATGCGTCACAATAAATCACAAAATCATCATTCCCTTCAGGCAATGACAATATAAGTGCCGTAGTTAGCTTTTTCTTCAATAACTGAAACGCTTTCTCTTGTTCATCATTCCATTCAAATTTCTTCCCTTTATACGTTAATGCAGTCAAGGGTTTTGCTATTCTGGAAAAGTCTTGAATGAACCTTCTGTAGTAACCAGCTAGTCCTAAAAACTGGCGTATGTGTTTCGGAGTTTTCGGGGTTTCCCACTTTTCAACAGTTTCTATCTTTGCCGGATCCACCTTAATACCTTCTTTGTTCACTATGTGACCGAGGAATTGAACTTCTTCCAACCAAAATGCACACTTTGAAAACTTAGCGTACAATTCTTCCTTCCTCAATACTTCTAACACCTTTCTCAAATGTTCACCGTGTTCTTGGTCATTCTTTGAGTAAATAAGTATGTCATCAATGAAAACAATGACAAACTTGTCAAGGTATGGTCCACACACTCGGTTCATAAGGTCCATGAACATAGCTGGTGCATTAGTTAAACCAAACGGCATGACCATAAACTCGTAATGACCGTAACGTGTTCTGAAAGCAGTCTTTGGAATATCATCTTCTTTCACCCGCATTTGATGATACCCGGAACGTAAGTCAATCTTTGAATAAACAGACGAGCCTTGTAGTTGATCAAATAAGTCGTCGATTCTCGGTAGTGGGTAGCGGTTCTTGATGGTAAGTTTGTTCAACTCTCGGTAGTCGATACACAACCTGAATGTACCATCTTTCTTCTTGACAAACAAAACAGGAGCTCCCCACGGTGATGTGCTTGGTCGAATGAAACCACGCTCTAAAAGTTCTTGTAATTGGCTTTGCAGTTCTTTCATCTCGCTGGGTGCGAGTCTGTAAGGAGCACGAGCTATTGGTGCAGCTCCTGGTATAAGATCTATTTGAAATTCAACGGATCGATGTGGGGGTAATCCCGATAATTCTTTCGGAAATACATCGGGAAATTCTTTTGCAATGGGAACATCATTGATGCTCTTTTCTTCAGTTTGTACTTTCTCGACGTGTGCTAGAATAGCATAGCAACCTTTTCTTATTAGTTTTTGTGCCTTCAAATTACTAATAAGATGTAGCTTCGTGTTGCCCTTTTCTCCGTACACCTTAAGGGTTTTCCTTTTTCTCGTATAATGCGAATTGCATTTTTGTAACAAACGATCTCTGCTTTCACTTCTTTCAACCAGTCCATACCGATTATCACATCAAAACTCCCTAACTCTACTGGTATCAAATCAAACTTAAATGTTTCGCTAACCAGTTTAATTTCTCGATTCCAACATATATTATCTGCTAAAATTAATTTACCATTTGCTAATTCGAGTAAAAATTTACTATCCAAAGGCGTCAATGGACAACTTAATTTAGCACAAAAATCTCTACTCATATAGCTTCTATCCGCACCCGAATCAAATAAAACGTAAGCAGATTTATTGTCAATAAGAAACGTACCCGTAACAAGCTCCGGGTCTTCCTGTGCCTCTGCTGCATTAATATTGAAAACTCTTCCGCGGCCTTGTCCATTCGTGTTCTCCTGGTTCGGGCAATTTCTAATAATGTGGCCCGGTTTTCCACACTTATAACAAACTACATTGGCATAACTTGCTCCGACACTACTTGCTCCGCCATTACTCGTTCCGACACCATTTGTTCCTTTCGTTCTATTAAGCCCTGGTCCGTAGACCTCACACTTCGCCGCGCTATGACCATTTCTTTTACACTTGTTGCAAAATTTGGTGCAGAACCCCGAGTGATACTTTTCACACCTTTGGCATAGCTGCTTCTGATTGTTGTTGTTGTTGCGGTTATTATTGTTGTTGGGATGATTGTTGTAGTTGCTATTGTTGTTGTTGTTGTTGTTGGTTCGTTTGTTGTAGTTGCGATTGATGTTGCGATTGTTGGGATAATTGTTGCGATTATTGTTGTAATTGCTGTTGTTGTTATATTGGTGATTCTTATCACCGTTTTCCTCCCACTTTCTTTTGACTTGCTTCACATTGGCCTCTTCAGCAGTCTGTTCTTTAATTCTTTCTTCAATCCGGTTCACTAGTTTGTGAGCCATTCTACATGCCTGTTGTATGGAGGCGGGCTCGTGTGAACTTATATCTTCTTGGATTCTTTCCGGTAATCCTTTCACAAACGCGTCGATCTTCTCTTCCTCATCTTCGAATGCTCCCGGACATAATAGGCACAATTCTGTGAATCGTCTTTCGTACGTGGTAATATCAAATCCTTGGGTTCGTAACACTCTAAGTTCTGTCTTGAGCTTATTGATCTCGGTTCTGGGACGGTACTTCTCGTTCATCAAGTGCTTGAATGCTGACCACGGTAGTGCGTACGCATCGTCTTGTCCCACTTGCTCTAGATAGGTATTCCACCATGTTAACGCAGAACCTGTGAAGGTATGCGTAGCGTACTTCACTTTGTCCTCTTCAGTACACTTACTTATGGCAAACACCGATTCGACCTTCTCGGTCCACCGTTTCAATCCGATCGGTCCTTCGGTTCCATCAAATTCCAAAGGTTTGCAGGCAGTGAATTCTTTGTAGGTGCATCCTACACGATTTCATGTACTGCTAGATCCAAGGTTATTGTTGGTATGTAGCGCAGCCTGTACTGCGGCTATGTTTGAAGCTAGAAAAGTACGGAATTCCTCTTCATTCATATTCACGGTGTGTCGAGTAGTCGGTGCCATTTCCTTCAAAATAGTCAAATGGAACAAGTTAATCATACAGAATATTAAGAGTAGTTAATAGTATATCGTAGCATAATATGAACTCATTTATAAAAGCTTTTTCTTCATATTAGCGTTTTATAAGTTTAAATTCGGGTAGTACCTACCCGTTAAGTTCATACTTAGTAGCTAATATACAATTCAACTACTACAATTCTATATGAAAAACTGATTATAATAATATTTCGCGTTCAAACTTTTACACAATATTTTACAAACTTACAATACCGCTTATTTTACATATAGCATGAAATATAGCACACAATAAATTTGATACAAGATGGTTGTGAAGATAATTCTAGCTAGTACACAAGTCGTTCAGCAAAGGCAATAAAGACACGTAATTCATACGTCCAGAAACAAGTCATGCATTCTGGTTTTACTAGGACTACTTCCCATCCTTGGTCTTGTGGAACATAATCATTATGGTCGTTGATAAGACAGCGTGTTGTAACGTCGTCAAAGGGACGAGGGTTACGTAATGTCCAACAGTCCCGTAACAATCTAAAAACCTCATTTCTTACCCCAATTACCGACTCCGTCACTTGTGGGAACGTTTTGTTTAATAGTTGTAGCCCGATGTTCTTGTTCTCACTTTGGTGAGAAGCGAACATTACTAATCCGTAAGCATAACATGCTTCTTTATGTTGCATGTTAGCCGCTTTTTCTAAATCACGAAGTCCAATATTCGGATATATTGAGTCAAAATAATTATTAACCCATTGCGTAAAATAGCATTTGGGTTCTCCGCAATATATGCGTCAAAGTAAACACATCGTAACTTATGGATTTCCCAATGTGATATCCCCCATCTTTCGAACGAAAGCCTTTTATAAACCAAGGAATTCTTGGAACGTTCTTCGAATGTCTTACAAACTGATCTCGCCTTAAATAGTTGTGCCGAAGAATTCTGACCGACTCTAGACAAGATTTCATCAATCATGTCTCCGGGTAGGTCTCTTAAAATATTGGGTTGTCTATCCATTTTGTGTTTTTATACTGTAAAATAGACAAGAGTTAGATTCATAAAAAAAATACTTATTAATACAAGCAATTTTTACATATATCATAAATCATAAGCACACTATATTACATATATTACACCACACGAATACAACTATCTTATTCCGACTCGCTTGTTTCTTCTTTTTTGGTTTTGGTTCGTTTTGCCAAGTTTCTGAAGGTTTTCGTATGCCCAAGAGACATATTGAATTAATGTGGCTAATATGTTATGATCCAAGTCGGGTCATACCCAATAACAAGCTTACCGACACCTTATACGTATTTAATCTTAACGGTTGGATCGTTAAATAAATACGCGACACTTGAACTTTAGAAAATCGGTTTTCTAAAGAATCATCACTTGGGATAAATTATTTGGATAATTTATATATAATTGTTTATAGGTTTAAATGATTATATTGTGTTATATTTTATAAAAGGTTTTATAAAATATATAAGTAACAAATTAATACATAAGTTTATAACAAGTTTTAAACCTTTTATAAACTTCATGTATTATTTATATATGGATATATTATGGGCAGTTTTTGGCTCTCCAAGACAACCCCATGCTCAATATTCTTGTTACTTTTTATAATACACATATACCAAGTGCATGCTAGTTGATATTAACCAAGCTTGACTCATTCTTTATGAGAGATAGTTTCAAAACACATAAAAAAAACTCCCTCTTGAAGCTGCTGGTCGATTTCAATCAGCTCAAAAGGGTAGTGTTCTTGCTTGGTTTGCTAGTTAATAAGTGTCTAAAATCCTAACCAATTATAAGGGTGGTGTTGGTGATCAAAGCTTGGGGTATGCTACACTTGAGGCTTCAAGTTAGAAGCTTAAATTCATTAATATTCATCAACATATAGCTGCTGTCCCTGGTTGATTTTTCAGCTCATTATAAGGGTTTTCAAGCTATATAACAAGGGTGTTAAGGTTATAAAGTCTAGTAAACTTAAGGGTGGTGTTGGAGGACAAAAGTCTTGAAGGTTCATACACTTAATCATCATCTTTCAAGCCCTTTTGGACAGCCCTCAAACTAGTTTTGAGGAGGTATAATCTCTATCCTTTCTTGTTAGTTTGTAAGTATTATTTCACAACTTGATCCATGGGGTTTAACTTTAAATTGGTTTAAAGATTAACAAGTTCAATTGGTAATTACACGCTTCCGTTTTTCTTATAATCATAAATGGTTTTAAGAGTATATGAACTTGTTATATCCCAACAATGGTATCTAGAGCCGAAGTTGTTGAAATATGCTTCGAATTGTTGTTTTAAACCCACTATATTTGCAATCTATGAACATGCATGAATGTAGATTGCAAAAACAAATGGGTTTGGGTGGGCTTATGATGAATGCCGAATTCAAAAGGGTCCAAAAGTGGGTTTGGGCTCTTCCATTTGGTTAATATTTGGTTGCATGTTAATGTTCACAATCTTAGCCTTGACCTTGTGTTGCATGCATGTATGTTTGGTTGATTTGTAATGTTATTTGGCTTGTAATATTATTCATTCATATGGCATGTAATAATTCATTCATTTGGCTATGTAATTTGTTTTACATTTGGTATGTAAAATAGAATAGGTTGTATTTTCATTTTCTAGATAAAAATGTATTAGGATACATATTTTGTAAAAATGAAGATACAAGATGATGAAGACTTGAAGAACACAAGGAGCATATGGATGCAAGGTTAAGTGGGAGATTTGAAATCTCCTACTTTATATTATTACCCCTTAACCCGGTGACATTTGTTTTCGGCTAAACAAATGTCCACCAAAATGGCTAGATTGTGAACATACTTGTTTTGCATGTGTGGTTGTTTGTTTGTTTATTGTATTGTATGTTTGGTTGATACAATTAATCACAAGATAACAACAAGCAAAACGACAATTTAAATGGTTAAATTAGATGTATTAATGACATGCAAAACGACAATTTAATTGGTTAAATTAAAAGCAACTAAAGACGTTAATAAATGGTTATTAAGAACAAGAAAAGGATCACATATATATAAAATGGTTTATATCAAGTAATTGGCAAATTACAAGACATGAAAATGGTTTTTCATAAGTACCATACACTAAATGCATGTTGGTGTATGGCATAAAAGTTTTCTCAAACTAGAATTAATGAAAACTTAAAATCCCTTTTACAAACAAGGTAAACAAGTTAAACGCCATCCTTTGTGGAAACACTTAGACATATTAGGAATCTCTTGATGGGATAAAGGTCACCTAACCGTCATGAGTGAACTAATATGAATAAGGTACACTTCGCATACATATGGGATAAAGGTCACCTAACCACTTGTATGTTAAGTCTACATGTTTTCACAAGTAGGACGACTTGATTTGGAAATCATGAACTTAGGGTCACCGAAGCATGATGAACAAATAGGCGTTGATGGGATAATATGTCATGTAAAAGGATTGCATGATCCCATAACTTAGAAGTTGCAAAAGGATTGCAATTGTCATATAATGACTACCTAGCTAAACCAAATGACGGGATAAAGGTCACCTAACCGAAATTTGGTTTACCGTTGGATTCTAAAATTTAATAAATATCAATTGGATTTAAAGGGTATTGATTATTAAATTAAAATTGATACTTAAACAACTTTGTTAAACTTTGTAGATGGCCGCCAATAACAACAACAACATACCAAACGCACCACTTAACCTAAACAACCTATCATTAAGGTCTCTCTTAGAGAAAGACAAACTCAACCATACCAACTTTATGGATTGGTTCCGCAATCTTCGGATTGTCCTCAAACAAGAGGATAAAGCGTATGTACTTGAGGACCCCATTCCCGATCAACCGGATGAGGATGATGAGGAGGCAATGGCCTTTTACGATAAGTATTGCCGCGACTCCCTTCAAGTCTCATGCCTAATGCTTGGGACTATGATTCTCGAACTCCAAAAGGATTTCGAGCATCATAGTGCATACGACATGATAACGCAATTGAAGGAGATGTTCCTTCAACAAGCGCGTGTCGAGCGTTTCGAGACCGTTCGGGCGCTACATGCTTGTCGTATGGACGATACCCAATCGGTTTCATCTTATGTGCTTAAGATGAAAAGCCTTATTGATCGTGCTAACCGTCTTAACCTAAACATATCAAATGAGTTAGCCACCGATCTTATCCTTAACTCCCTATCAAAAAGGTTTGATCAATTTGTAATTAATTACAATATGAATGGGATGGATAAAAGCATAGGTGAGCTTCACGGTATGCTTAGAACGGCGGAAACTAGCATGGGTAAAAGGGCTTTACCCGTGTTAGCAATCGATCAAGGTGGATCTAAAGGTAAGACCTCTAAGCCAAAGGTGGCTAAGAGAAAAGGACCCGCCTATCAAGGCAAAGGGAAGGGGAAGATGGTTACCCCAACCATCAACAAGGCTAAGAAGCAAAAGGTAGCTGAGAAGGCAAACCCCAAAGAAGACCCGTGTTTCGGTTGCGGTGAAATGGGTCACTGGAAGCGAAATTGCCCGGTCTATCTTAAGGAGTTGAAGGACAAGAGGGATGCAGGGCAAACCTCAGGTAACGTATATATGGTATATATTGAGCTTAATATTACTTCTTCTAATACATGGGTATTAGACACAGGATGTGGAACTCATATTTGCAATTCTTTGCAGGGGTTCAAAAGAAGTGATCATATGGCGGGAACATCAAGTCTCTATATGGGCAATGGTGCAAAGGTGCATGTTAAAGCTCAAGGAGATTTTGTTTTGAAGCTTCCAAGCGGATTGGAACTTATTTTAGAAAATGTTTTGTATGCTCCGGATTTGTGTAGAAACATTATTTCTATTTCTCGCTTAAAACAATGTGGTTTTTATCTTAATTTTGTTAATGATGATATCCACGTTTATTTAGATAATGTATTCTATTTTAAGGCTTCGCCTTCAAATGGAATTTATGAATTGGTTCATGATGACACATCATCTAGTAGCTCAATATACCATACTAGCACCAAGAAACTCAAAAGGGATTTGAGTGATTCCTACTTATGGCATTGTCGCCTTGGTCACATAAACAAGAACCGAATGCGTACACTTCAAATGTATGGACTTTTGAAATCAAATGAAATGGACTCATTTGATGTATGTGAATCTTGTTTACAAGGCAAAATGACTAAAGCGCCTTTCAAAGGGACCTATGAAAGGGCTAAGGACTTATTGGGATTAATACATTCGGATGTATGTGGACCCTTTAAGCCCATAGCTAGGAATGGTGAAAGATACTTCGTTACTTTCATTGATGACTTCAGTCGTTTTGGATATGTCTACTTGTTAAGACATAAGGATGAAACTTTTGAAGCATTCAAAGAATATCAAAGCGAAGTACAAAATCAACTCAATAAGACAATCAAGGTACTTCGTACCGATAGAGGAGGTGAATACCTAAGCGATGCTTTCCAAGATCATCTTAGGAGTTGTGGGATTATCTCACAACTTACTCCACCCGGAACACCCCAACTTAATGGAGTTTCCGAAAGGAGGAACCGAACCCTAATGGATATGGTTCGATCTATGATGGCTAGAAGCACGTTACCTCTATCATTTTGGGGTTATTGTCTATGCTCCGCGGCTTGTATTTTAAATATGGCCCCAACCAAGAAAGTGGAACGAACACCTCATGAGATGTGGTTTGGAAAACCTCCATCTCTATCATACTTAAAGGTATGGGGATGTGAAGCTTATCCTAAGCGTTACGTCCCTAATAAGTTGAATGCTCGATCCACGAAGTGTATCTTCATAGGATATCCCAAGGATAATATGGGATATTATTTCTATGATCCATCCGAGCAGAATGTATTTGTTGCTCGGAAGGCGGAATTCCTTGAAACTAAGTTCCTAATGGAAGGAAGTAGTGAAAGGAAGATAGATCTTGAAGAGGTTCAAGATCAAATAGATGATACACAATTGGTTGACACTAGCACTCAACATGAAAATGTTGATAGTGATCAAATGGATGATCAAAATACACAAGACATTCGTAGATCTGGTAGGATTAGCAATCCTCCTGAGAGATATGGTTTTCTCATAGATGGTTGCTATACGATTGATTTGGATGAACCAACAAACTACCAAGATGCTTTATCAAGGATTGATAAAGATAAATGGCAGGAAGCCATGAAATCTGAGATGCAATCCATGTATGACAACCAAGTTTGGGAACTTGTTACGCAACCTCCTGGCTCTAGGCTAGTTGATTGTAAATGGCTTTTCAAAATGAAAACCGACATACATGGAAACTTGGATACATACAAAGCTAGACTTGTAGCAAAAGGTTTCACTCAAACTCAAGGGATTGATTATGATGAAACTTTCTCGCCAGTGGCAATGCTAAAGTCTATTAGGATATTATTTGCCATTGCTGCTCACTATGACTATGAAATATGGCAAATGGATGTCAAAACTGCTTTCCTAAATGGATATCTTGAGGAAGATGTTTATATGGTACAGCCCGAAGGTTTTGTTGATCCGGAAAATCCTAAAAAGGTATGCAAGTTAAAGAAATCAATCTACGGATTGAAACAAGCATCTAGAATGTGGAATCATCGTTTTAATGAAGAGGCAAAGAAATTTGGCTTCATTAAAAATGGTGATGAAGCTTGTGTATACAAGAAGGCTAGTGGGAGCTCTATAATGTTCCTTGTGCTATATGTGGATGATATATTATTGTTTGGGAATGATATAACCACAATGCAAGAGGTCAAAACTTGGCTAAAAGGTTGCTTCTCCATTAAGGATCTTGGAGAAGCACAATACATATTGGGGATTGGGATCTATAGGAATAGATCCAAGAGATTGATAGGTTTAAGTCAAAGTACATACATTGACAAAATCTTGAAAAGGTTCAAGATGGAAAACTCTAAGAAAGGTTTGGTACCTATTCAAAGAGGAACTGTTCTCAGTTCATCTCAGTGTCCTACCACGAAAGATGAACAAGAGAGAATGAAGAAAGTCCCATACGCATCTGCTATTGGGTCTATCATGTATGCAATGATATGTACTAGACCGGATGTGTCATGCGCTCTAAGCTTGACAAGTAGATACCAGAATAACCCAGAAAACAGTCATTGGATTGCTGTTAAAAGTATATTGAAATACCTTAGGAGGACTAAGGATATGTTTCTAATATATGGGTCTGGTGAGGAGGAACTCGCTGTAAAAGGTTACGTGGACGCGAGTTTCCAAACTGATCGAGATGACTCTCGATCACAATCCGGCTATGTCTTCACATTAAATGGAGGTGCGGTCTCTTGGAAGAGTTCAAAACAGGATGTTGTTGCTCTATCCACTACAGAGTCGGAGTACATCGCCGCATCATTGGCAGCTCAGGAAGCTGCATGGATGAAGAAATTCATCAACGACTTAGGAGTAGTCCCTTCCATTCAGGACCCTCTTGAGATCTTTTGTGACAACGAGGGTGCGATTGCTCAAATCAAGGAACCTCGTGCTCATCAAAAGACCCGTCACATTGAGCGGAGATTCAACTACATAAGGGATGAAGTTGAAAAGGGGAAGATATGTATTCGCAAAGTTCACACAGATCTTAATATGGTGGATCCTCTCACGAAGCTCTTACATGGACCAAAACATGCAGGACATGTTTGTGCATTAGGGCTTCGATATTCTAGTGATTGGTCATGATCTATTTTAGGTATTGTAACGGAACGAAATTGTTCAAACTCATTAATATAATTATGGTATTAATTTATTTTGAGTTATGTTCCTATTTTGCATATTTTATCCATGAATAAGTAATTATTCTAAATTCCGTAGTCGATCACATTTGTGGGAGCAAATGTGAGGTTTAGACTATTGTGAACTTGGATTGGCATACATTCACGGGATGAATGTGGGGCAAGGTTGCAACCAAGGTTCATAGATATTTGTTGGATACAAATATTGGAAGACCCGCTCTCAAGATTTACTAAATGGAGCCTTTGTGGTTGATCACATGTAATCTTGAGTAAAGGCGAATATCATTGTATCCTCTGACCTGAGATACGTATTGGGTTCGGATATTTACCAGGTATTGTGCCTTGATTCTTTCTTTCGCTATTCTGAAATATGGTAGTTCATAAGAAAGAGCTCAGGTATAATGCATGGTATGTATTTAGGACATATGTAGTCAAGATGGAATTTGTCCCTCTTATTCGTTGAGAGTCAGATGTTTAAGGCCTGATAAAGTTAAATCTATAAGAGAGTGATCACTCTGTGTCTCTTGGATTTAACATGACATCTAGGACGAAAGGATACTATGAAAGATTTACCTATTCATATTCGAGATGGGAACTCGAAAGGGATGATGTTATTGAATGGCACAAAGTCATAACATATTGGGGGTGATGGACGGTCGTTAGGTGGTATCCATCACTTGCATTAATTCATATGTTTCTCGTGCAAGTGGGAGATTGAAGGTTTTCGTATGCCCAAGAGACATATTGAATTAATGTGGCTAATATGTTATGATCCAAGTCGGGTCATACCCAATAACAAGCTTACCGACACCTTATACGTATTTAATCTTAACGGTTGGATCGTTAAATAAATACGCGACACTTGAACTTTAGAAAATCGGTTTTCTAAAGAATCATCACTTGGGATAAATTATTTGGATAATTTATATATAATTGTTTATAGGTTTAAATGATTATATTGTGTTATATTTTATAAAAGGTTTTATAAAATATATAAGTAACAAATTAATACATAAGTTTATAACAAGTTTTAAACCTTTTATAAACTTCATGTATTATTTATATATGGATATATTATGGGCAGTTTTTGGCTCTCCAAGACAACCCCATGCTCAATATTCTTGTTACTTTTTATAATACACATATACCAAGTGCATGCTAGTTGATATTAACCAAGCTTGACTCATTCTTTATGAGAGATAGTTTCAAAACACATAAAAAAACTCCCTCTTGAAGCTGCTGGTCGATTTCAATCAGCTCAAAAGGGTAGTGTTCTTGCTTGGTTTGCTAGTTAATAAGTGTCTAAAATCCTAACCAATTATAAGGGTGGTGTTGGTGATCAAAGCTTGGGGTATGCTACACTTGAGGCTTCAAGTTAGAAGCTTAAATTCATTAATATTCATCAACATATAGCTGCTGTCCCTGGTTGATTTTTCAGCTCATTATAAGGGTTTTCAAGCTATATAACAAGGGTGTTAAGGTTATAAAGTCTAGTAAACTTAAGGGTGGTGTTGGAGGACAAAAGTCTTGAAGGTTCATACACTTAATCATCATCTTTCAAGCCCTTTTGGACAGCCCTCAAACTAGTTTTGAGGAGGTATAATCTCTATCCTTTCTTGTTGGTTTGTAAGTATTATTTCACAACTTGATCCATGGGGTTTAACTTTAAATTGGTTTAAAGATTAACAAGTTCAATTGGTAATTACACGCTTCCGTTTTTCTTATAATCATAAATGGTTTTAAGAGTATATGAACTTGTTATATCCCAACAGTTTCTAGGGATATATGATGTTCCCCTAATACGAGCCGTCGTTTTCCACATTGGTCTAGAAAAACCTGGTGGTTTAGAGGTTCCCGGGTCATTGTTACAACTTAAGGACTTCGGGGGTTGACGATACATATAAAGTTCATCGGGGTTGAAATTAGATTTCTCTATTTTTATGCCCTTTCCCTTATTATTTTCTTTTGCCTTTTTAAATTCAGTTGGGGTAATTTCTATAACATCATCGGAATTCTCGTCGGAATCCGATTCATCGGAGAATTGGTAATCCTCCCAATATTTTGCTTCCTTGGCGGAAACACCATTGACCATAATTAACCTTGGTCGGTTGGTTGAGGATTTTCTTTTACTTAACCATTTTATTATTTCCCCCACCGGTTCTATTTCTTCATCCGGTTCCGATTCTTCTTCCGGTTCCGATTCTTCTTCCGGTTCCGACTCTTCTTCCGGTTCCTCTTCGGGAACTTGTGAATCAGTCCACGAATCATTCCAATTTACATTTGACTCTTCATTATTATTAGGTGAGTCAATGGGACTTGTTCTAGAGGTAGACATCTATCACATAATATCAAACGCGTTAAGAGATTAATATATCACATGTTAAAAATATATAGTTTCCAACAAAATTTGTTAAGCAATCATTTTTCAAGTAAACACGGTCGAAGTCCAGACTCACTAATGCATCCTAACAAACTCGATAAGACACACTAATGCAAAATTCTGGTTCTCTAAGACCAACGCTCGGATACCAACTGAAATGTCCCGTTCTTATTGATTAAAAACGTTCCATATTAATTGATTTCGTTGCGAGGTTTTGACCTCTATATGAGACGTTTTTCAAAGACTGCATTCATTTTAAAACAAACCATAACCTTTATTTCATCAATACAGGTTTAAAAAGCTTTACGTAGATTATCAAATAATGATAATCTAAAATATCCTGTTTACACACGACCATTACATAATGGTTTACAATACAAATATGTTACAACAAAATAAGTTTCTTGAATGCAGTTTTTACACAATATCATACAAGCATGGACTCCAAATCTCGTCCTTATTTAAGTATGCAACAGCGGAAGCTCTTAATAATCACCTGAGAATAAACATGCTTAAAACGTCAACAAAAATGTTGGTGAGTTATAGGTTTAACCTATATATATTAAATCATAATAATAGACCACAAGATTTCATATTTCAATACACATCCCATACATAGAGATAAAAATTATTCATATGGTGAACACCTGGTAACCGACATTAACAAGATGCATATATAAGAATATCCCCATCATTCCGGGACACCCTTCGGATATGATATAAATTTCGAAGTACTAAAGCATCCGGTACTTTGGATGGGGCTTGTTGGGCCCGATAGATCTATCTTTAGGATTCGCGTCAATTAGGGTGTCTGTTCCCTAATTCTTAGATTACCAGACTTAATAAAAAGAGGCATATTCGATTTCGATAATTCAACCATAGAATGTAGTTTCATGTACTTGTGTCTATTTTGTAAATCATTTATAAAACCTGCATGTATTCTCATCCCAAAAATATTAGATTTTAAAAGTGGGACTATAACTCACTTTCACATATTTTTACTTCGTCGGGAAGTAAGAATTGGCCACTGGTTGATTCACGAACCTATAACAATATATACATATATATCAAAGTATGTTCAAAATATATTTACAACACTTTTAATATATTTTGATGTTTTAGGTTTATTAAGTCAGCTGTCCTCGTTAGTAACCTACACTAGTTGTCCACAGTTAGATGTACAGAAATAAATCGATAAATATTATCTTGAATCAATCCACGACCCAGTGTATACGTATCTCAGTATTGATCACAACTGTAACATCCCGCCTTTTTCCGTTTACTTTTCCGTTTAACTATTTAAATCCCGTTATATGTTTATAACATCTCCCGTTAATACGTGTTTTAAAAATATCTCGTCTAGGTAATTCACGCACCCGCAACCGAACTTGAGGGACTAGTTTCGCCAAAATGCCAAAGAGGTGACTAGCCTTTGACTAGTCAACCCCCACCCCCATCTTTTCTTTTTCATTTTCCCTTTTCTTCTTCTACTTCCATATTTTCTCTCAATTTCTCAAACAAGGAATCAGCATCTAAATCCAAGCTAGCGGGTGTCTTGCAAAACAAATTACATATTTGAAATCCTTGCAACTTCCTCTTCGATTCCATACCGACTTCATCAAGTTTGGGTAACTTTCTAAAATCACTAGATTTTGTGTTCTTGATATTTTTGAACTTATAAAGTTGTTAATTAGTGTCTATGGCTCAAGTCTAACATGAATATATGATTTATATGCTCGATTTCATTATTTGAAGTAACTAGCTTGAGTATGAACTTTGGTGTGTTTGATTTGGTGATTTGGTTGTTTGAATGTTGTTAAATGTTATAAATGCATGTATTAAATGTGTTCCTAGTATCACTAGCTTCAAATTGATGTGTAGGTTGCTTGAGAAAACTCCATAAACTTGATTAGTGATTTTGGTGAATTCGGGTTAGGGTTTGATAAGCTTGAAATGAATATTTGATGCATTGAATGACATAAATTGTAGTTAGTAAGTAGTTAGTTGTATTGTATGCTCGATTACCTACAAAACGGCATGTTATATGTATGCATTAAATGCCCGAATCATAAATGTGCACTTATCAAATTTGTGTATTAAATGTGTGCATTAATTGATCATTTACTTTGGAAAGCCGATTGTTACAAATAACATTTTTGGTTGGTGAAATGTATTTAGTTGTGTTCTTTGTCAAATTACCTTTCTAACGATATAAGATACGAGTTCTAAGTATTAGCGGTTTGCGAGTTATGCTTGAAAGTGTTTGGAATTGAGACTTGGACATTTGAGACTGACCAGGTACCAGTTCCCATGTATTGTCGCGGCGCGACAATTTGGGGCCGCGGCGCGGCCTAAGCCGTGTCCAGTTTCTGACCTCTTTGGTCAAAATACGAAAAATGTTTGGCACACTATGGACCTCCGATTCACATGAGACTTGTTCTAACATGCTTATATATGAATAAAAACCTCAGAAAAATAGTTCGGGACCCGACCCGAACGTGTTGACTTTCGTTGACTTTGACCGACCAAAGTTTGACTTTTTGTCAAACTTAACCAAATGATTATGCAACCTTCCTAACTTGTTTCTGTACTTGTATCTTGCATGAAACTTGACAATTTGATTCACATGCTACATAATCGAGTCGTAACGAGCCATAGGACTAATTAAACATCTTTAACCTATCGTGTTTACCGTTATTGATACGACCTATTGGTTTAGGTCAAGACTAGCACTATCCTTCGCACACGTTACTTTGTGAAGTACTTTTCATACGTGCACTCAAGGTGAGATCATAGTCCCATCCTTCAAACAACTTTTATGCTTTAAACTATGGGATGAGAAACATATACGTATCATACTTTTACACTTTAAACACAAGTACGAAAACGAACATTCCACGTACGGGTTTGAACAAAAAGCCTCAATTCAATTATCATTAGTTACACTTGCAGGGTGTAAACGTGAACTTATATTATGTGATCACATGGGCTTGACGAGCCTCATTCGGACGGTTCGCTACCGTTAGCGGATGAAATATATTTTCGGGTCTAGTGTATGTTCTAACACTACGCGAAGGGTGCAAAACAGTTAAGTTTGATAATTGGGTGCCCGCGAAACAAATAACAACTTTGGAATGCAAATGATTTAGATAATCATATTATATTAAATCTTGTGGTTCAAATGTAACGTTTACTAAAACACCTATGATTTCACCAACGTTTTCGTTGACAGTTTTCTATATGTTTTCTCAGGTCCTTGAAAGCTACTTAATACATGCTTCCGCACTCTTTTTGATACTTGCTTGGATGTCGAGTATACATGCATAGATGGAGCGTCTTTTGACTACTTTAAATTGTGTCGCATAGGTTTCATTCGTACGTTAAACATTGTAATGTAACTAGTCTTTCGAACTACATTTGTAAACTTGAAACATCCTTTTTCTTATAAAATAAATGCGACATATTTTGGTCAAAAGTCATAATAAAGACTTATGACCACGCAACGGGACCGAAGTAGTCGGCGCCGTCAAACATGATTTGGTCGGGTCGCTACAGATGGTATCAGAGCGTTGGTTGTAGGGATTTAGAGTTCATTGGTGTCAACCCCGAGTCATAGGGTACATTGGTGAGTCTAGACTACAACCGGCATATAGACTTGAAGTAGGAATTACTTGACTATTTGTGCATTTATACTCGAACGCTTCTACTCATATCTACTCTTATTTCATCTAAATCTCACGTTGTTTAATTTGATTGACACGCCACCTTGACTATATGAAATAATGTCGAATGCACATATGAATCAGGGTAATATAATTTCCGGGATTATATTACGGTGACTCATATGAACGTTCCGACATTATGACATAAAGAATTTAAGGCGAGTCAAGGAAAATTTTCTCTCTATCTTTATTCCATATCACGGTTAGTATTATTTAGAATACTAACCAACGGTATTCTTTTGTTTTGAAGGAACAATGCCTCCCCGTCGTGCACCACGCCGTGAAACACCCGAACAAGCTCTACAACGCATGATAGCCACCGCCGTAGATGCGGCCATGGCCGGTCACTCATCCAACAACAATAACAATAATAATAACAACAACCAAAACAACAACAACAACAATGGAGCCGGTAACTCAAACGAGGGATGCTCCTATAAAGCCTTCATGGGGTGCAAACCTCACACTTTTGATGGAACCGGGGGACCGGTTGTGCTCACCCGATGGTTTGAGCAAACGGAAGCCGTCTTTAGCATAAGTGGTTGTCGGGACCAAGACAAGGTCAAATACTCCACTCACACTTTCGCCGGTGTCGCTCTTACATGGTGGAATACTTATGTACAATCGGTGGGTACCGATGAACCTCACGCCCTCTCTTGGGCCGATTTAAGGGAAAAGATGGTCATCGAATATTTCCCTCGCGAAGAAACCCGAAAGCTCGAACAAGAGCTAAGAACCTTGGAGGCGGTCGGAAACGATCTCAATGCCTATAATCAACGATTCGTCGAACTATCCTTGATGTGCCCAAACCTCGTGAACCCCGAATCTCAAAGGGTCGAACTTTATATGTATGGTCTTCCAAAGAGCATCAAACAAGGGGTGATGTCGTCCAAACCCGCTAACCTACAACAAGCTTTGAACATGGCCCGCCAATTGATCGAAACAGTTGACGAAATCGTAGTACCGGCGCCTAAAGCCGAGGACAAGTCGGGTAACAACAAAAGAAAATGGGAAGCCCCTCAATCAAGCAACAACTACAACAACAACTTCACCAAAAAGCCTTTCACCTCCGACGCCAAGAAAAGTTATGGCGGAAATAAACCCTTTTGCAACAAATGCCACAAACACCACTATGGTGAATGTAGCAATCTATTTTGCCACCGGTGCCAAAGGGGTGGTCATGTGGCCAACGATTGTAGAAGTGCCGCCCCCGTCGCTCAAAAGGTGCCCAATGCACCAAAATCGGGTACTTGTTATGAATGTGGCCAAACGGGTCATTTTAGAAATGCCTGTCCGAAGAAGAAAGCCAACCCCAACACACGCGGCCGAGCTTTCAACATCAACACCGAGGAAGCCCGAGATGACAATGAATTAGTCACGGGTACGTTTCTCCTCAACAACACTTATGTTACTTGTTTATTCGATTCGGGTGCCGATAAGAGTTTTGTATCCAAGACTTTGACTCATTCTTTTAGCACTCCACCACTTCCACTAGATACCACTTATACCATTGAAGTGGCTAACGGGAAACTATTAAGTGCCGACACATATTACCGGGGGTGTACGTTAAACATTTTGGGTAAGGAATTTGAAATTGACTTGATACCCATGGAACTAGGAAGCTTTGATGTAATAATCGGTATGAATTGGTTAGTCAAAACGAAATCTCACATCCTTTGTGATCTTAACGCAATCCGAATTCCTATCGAGAATGGTGAACCTTTGATTGTTTATGGCGATAAGAGTTGCACCAGACTCAACCTCGTTTCGTGCCTTAAAGTTAGAAAACTACTCCGTAAGGGTTGTTTTGCGATCCTTGCCCACGTTAAGAAAGTCGAGTCCGATGAGAAGCATATCGATGATGTGCCTATTGTTAGTGACTTTTTCGATGTATTTCCCGACGAATTGCCGGGTCTTCCACCCCATCGACCGGTTGAATTCCAAATCGATCTTATTCCGGGAGCCGCACCCGTAGCACGTGCACCATATAGACTCGCTCCATCCGAAATGCAAGAATTGCAAAGTCAAATCCAAGAACTACTTGATCGTGGTTTTATCCAACCTAGCCATTCACCTTGGGGCGCTCCGATTTTGTTTGTTAAAAAGAAAGACGGATCCCTACGAATGTGCATTGATTATCGTGAACTAAACAAATTGACGGTTAAGAACCGATATCCTCTTCCTCGCATCGATGACCTCTTTGATCAATTACAAGGGTCTTGCGTATATTCAAAAATCGATCTCCGCTCGGGTTATCATCAATTAAGGGTTAAGGGGGAAGATGTCTCCAAAACCGCTTTCCGAACTCGTTATGGTAGTTATGAATTTCTTGTAATGCCATTTGGTCTCACTAACGCACCGGCGGTGTTCATGGATCTTATGAACCGCGTGTGCAAACCGTATCTTGACAAATTCGTTATCGTGTTCATCGATGATATTTTGATCTATTCAAAAAGCGAAGAAGAACACGAGGAACACCTCCGACTTGTGCTTGAACTTTTAAGACAAGAAAGACTCTATGCCAAATTCTCCAAGTGTGAATTTTGGTTGAAGGAAGTTCAATTTCTTGGTCATGTTGTAAGTGACCAAGGTATTAAAGTCGATCTATCAAAAATCGAAGCCATTAGTAAATGGGAAACTCCTACTACTCCGACTCACATTCGTCAATTCTTGGGTCTCGTCGGGTACTATCGTAGATTCATCGAAAACTTCTCTTTGGTTGCACGTCCTCTAACCGCATTAACTCACAAGGGAAAGAAATTCATTTGGGCAACCGAGCAAGAATCCGCGTTCCAAATCTTGAAGACAAAGCTTACCACCGCTCCTATCTTGTCACTTCCCGAAGGCAACGATGATTTTGTTGTGTATTGCGACGCCTCGAAACATGGTTTTGGGTGTGTGTTGATGCAACGAACGAAAGTCATTTCTTATGCTTCTCGACAACTCAAAATTCATGAACGAAACTACACGACACATGATCTCGAACTCGGAGCCGTTGTCTTTGCACTTAAAATGTGGAGACACTATCTTTATGGAACCAAGAGTACTATCTTTACCGATCACAAAAGTCTCCAACACATCTTCGATCAAAAGCAACTAAACATGAGACAACGAAGGTGGATTGAAACCTTAAACGATTACGATTGCGAACTTCGTTACTATCCCGGGAAGGCAAACGTAGTAGCCGATGCCTTAAGTCGCAAAGAAAGAGCGGTGCCTCTTCGTGTCCGAGCCTTAAACATCACCATCCACACCAACCTTAATAGCCAAATTCGGGTAGCCCAAGATGAGGCTCTCAAGGATGAAAACGTTTCACACGAGCTCTTGAACATTCTCGTCTCTCGATTCGAAACTAAGGAAACCGGACTCCGATATTTCGCCGGAAGGATTTGGGTGCCTAGTTATGGGAACCTACGAAGTCTCATTTTAGATGAAGCCCATAAGTCACGATACTCGATCCACCCCGGTGCCAATAAGATGTACCACAACCTTAAACAACAATATTGGTGGCCGAACATCAAAAGGGACGTAGCTACTTATGTTTCCAAGTGTTTGACATGTTCCAAAGTCAAAGCCGAACACCAAAGACCGTCCGGACTACTTCAACAACCCGAGATCCCGCAATGGAAGTGGGAAAGGATAACGATGGATTTTATCACCAAACTACGAAAAACGACGGGCGGTTATGATACCATTTGGGTTATTGTTGACCGTCTCACCAAATCCGCACACTTTCTTGCCATGAAGGAGACCGACAAAATGGAGAAACTTGCGCAACTTTACATTAAAGAAATCGTAGCCCGACACGGTGTACCTTTATCGACTATCTCTGACCTAGATGGCCGTTTTGTTTCTAGATTTTGGTGTGCCTTGCAAGAAGCGTTGGGAATGCGTTTAGACATGAGCACCGCATATCATCCTCAAACCGATGGACAAAGCGAACGTACAATTCAAACCTTGGAGGAAATGTTACGAGCTTGCGTGGTTGATTTTGGAAAAGCTTGGGACAAGCACTTACCTCTCACCGAGTTCTCTTACAACAATAGTTATCACGCGAGTATTAAAGCCGCACCTTTTGAAGCGCTATACGGCCAAAAATGTCGTTCACCTCTTTGTTGGGCCGAGGTAGGCGACGTGCAAATCACCGGACCCGAACTCATTCACGAAACCACCGAGAAGATCGTACAAATCCGAGATAGGCTCCGGACGGCCCGGAGTCGTCAAAAGTGCTACACTGACAAAAGACGCAACGACCTCGAATTTCAAGTCGGTGACCGAGTAATGTTAAAAGTTGCACCTTGGAAAGGTGTAATCCGTTTTGGAAAATGCGGGAAGCTAAATCCGCGGTATATTGGTCCTTTCGAAATCTTGGAGCGTATTGGAAACGTTGCTTATCGTTTAGATCTTCCGCCTCAATTGAACTCCGTTCATCCTACCTTCCATGTATCTAACTTGAAAAAGTGTCTTGCCGAACCCGATATCGTCATCCCTCTCGAGGAACTTACTATTGATGACAAGCTTCATTTTGTGGAGGAACCGGTTGAAATTGTGGACACCTCCGTCAAGACATTGAAACAAAGCCGAATCCCGATTGTTAAAGTCCGTTGGAACGCCAAAAGATGACCCGAGTTTACTTGGGAAAGGCAAGATCAAATGCAAAAGAAATACCCTCATTTATTCCCAATTCCGGAAACACAGGATTCCGAGGAAGAAACAACGACTACTACGCCTACTTAAATTTCGGGACGAAATTTCTTTTAAGGAGTAGGTAATGTAACATCCCACCTTTTTCCGTTTACTTTTCCGTTTAACTATTTAAATCCCGTTATATGTTTATAACATCTCCCGTTAATACGTGTTTTAAAAATATCTCGTCTAGGTAATTCACGCACCCGCAACCGAACTTGAGGGACTAGTTTCGCCAAAATGCCAAAGAGGTGACTAGCCTTTGACTAGTCAACCCCCACCCCCATCTTTTCTTTTTCATTTTCCCTTTTCTTCTTCTACTTCCATATTTTCTCTCAATTTCTCAAACAAGGAATCATCATCTAAATCCAAACTAGCGGGTGTCTTGCAAAACAAATTACATATTTGAAATCCTTGCAACTTCCTCTTCGATTCCATACCGACTTCATCAAGTTTGGGTAACTTTCTAAAATCACTAGATTTTGTGTTCTTGATATTTTTGAACTTATAAAGTTGTTAATTAGTGTCTATGGCTCAAGTCTAACATGAATATATGATTTATATGCTCGATTTCATTATTTGAAGTAACTAGCTTGAGTATGAACTTTGGTGTGTTTGATTTGGTGATTTGGTTGTTTGAATATTGTTAAATGTTATAAATGCATGTATTAAATGTGTTCCTAGTATCACTAGCTTCAAATTGATGTGTAGGTTGCTTGAGAAAACTCCATAAACTTGATTAGTGATTTTGGTGAATTCGGGTTAGGGTTTGATAAGCTTGAAATGAATATTTGATGTATTGAATGACATAAATTGTAGTTAGTAAGTAGTTAGTTGTATTGTATGCTCGATTACCTACAAAACGGCATGTTATATGTATGCATTAAATGCCCGAATCATAAATGTGCACTTATCAAATTTGTGTATTAAATGTGTGCATTAATTGATCATTTACTTTGGAAAGCCGATTGTTACAAATAACATTTTTGGTTGGTGAAATGTATTTAGTTGTGTTCTTTGTCAAATTACCTTTCTAACGATATAAGATACGAGTTCTAAGTATTAGCGGTTTGCGAGTTATGCTTGAAAGTGTTTGGAATTGAGACTTGGACATTTGAGACTGACCAGGTACCAGTTCCCGTGTATTGTCGCGGCGCGACAATTTGGGGCCGCGGCGCGGCCTAAGCCGTGTCCAATTTCTGACCTCTTTGGTCAAAATACGAAAAATGTTTGGCACACTATGGACCTCCGATTCACATGAGACTTGTTCTAACATGCTTATATATGAATAAAAACCTCAGAAAAATAGTTCGGGACCCGACCCGAACGTGTTGACTTTCGTTGACTTTGACCGACCAAAGTTTGACTTTTTGTCAAACTTAACCAAATGATTATGCAACCTTCCTAACTTGTTTCTGTACTTGTATCTTGCATGAAACTTGACAATTTGATTCACATGCTACATAATCGAGTCGTAACGAGCCATAGGACTAATTAAACATCTTTAACCTATCGTGTTTACCGTTATTGATACGACCTATTGGTTTAGGTCAAGACTAGCACTATCCTTCGCACACATTACTTTGTGAAGTACTTTTCATACGTGCACTCAAGGTGTGACGATCGCTCCAAATCCATATGGACAATACGTCATTCATTGATTTCATTGCGAGGTATTTGACCTCTATATGATACGTTTTGTAAACATTGCATTCTTTTGAAAAGGCACACCATAAATGAATATTTAAATCAAAGGTTTTTAACATCTGATGATTTCTACATATAGACAATCACTGTAAATAATAGTTTACAATAGTACTTCCGTTGACAGTACAGTCAAAATAAGATACATGGTGATGATTTGGTGAATGCAACGTTTCCTTGAAAAATATGCCATGTATGACTCCATGCACATAGCTTGTCTAACATATAAGCAAACAGCGGAAGACTTCTAGAAACCTGAGAATAAACATGCTTCAAGTGTCAACACAAAGGTTGGTGAGTTCATAGTTTTAATATTACACATAATCCGTATATCAATGTGGATTTACAAAAGTTCAGTTGTTTTATTCAAAACGTTTATCAATAGGTTTTACATAAAAGGTGGATCACAAGATTTCAGTTGTTTCATCCGAAACGTTTATCAATCGGTTCTACAAAATTGAGCACCCTGGTAACTAAACTTTAATGCTTATATAATTTGTACCCTTTGTATAATCATCTTAATAATACACGCAAACCAACGTGTACGCTTCTCAAATAGCATACGTCCGTTAAAAGGCTAGTGCTCTAGCTCGGACGGGGATATCAAGCCCTATGGATCCATATATAACTACTCGCGCCCACCAGTTCTTATAACCGGCAGTTACTAGTTACCAAAGCTAAGGGATTTTTGGTTCAAACTCGGTGTAGAATTTAGTATGTACTTGTATCCATTGCGTTTAAAATAAAGTGTATGTATTCTCAGCCCAAAAATATAGATTGCAAAAGCAATTAAAAAGGGAGCAAATGAAACTCACACATATAAATATTGTATTTTCAGTATTTATAAACAGTCGCATGTATTCTCAGCCCAAAAATATATGTAAAAAGGGATCAAATGAACTCACTGTTTAATATTGATATACAATATTGCAGGAAAGCACGTAGACGCATCGGAGATGATAAACACGAGGTTTGATTCACAAAAAAAAATACCCCCGAACATTACCCATAACCTCCTTGGCAATAACCCATAATTTCCTTAGCTCTAGCTTGCTCGAAAACTCATTTTGAAAAATACTTGGACAGCACTCCGTCGTAATATTTTATGTACATTATTATTTTTGTATCGCAAAAATAATAACACTAATAATAAAAATAATAAGATTAATAATAATCTTATTATTATTAATAATAATAATAATAATAATAATAATAATAAAATAAATAAATACGGAGTAAAAATAATATATATGTGTGTGTGATTTATCTGGCCAAAACTCGAGAATTTATAGCACTTGGCCTGAAATCTGGAGTCATGCGACTCGCATGGAAATGGCCTTCTGGCCATGCGACTCGCATGAGGACCAGGGACAGCTCACATTGATTTGTAATTTAGCTCGTCGACATAATTAAATATTAATATAATATATATAATTTAAATAATTAATTATATATTATATTAAATTCACGTGCATAGTTGACTTGTAATTTTTGTTCCGATAAGTCGTACGTCATCACTCGACTTATGTCCCGGTTCTGGTTTTTCGAATGTCCTTTCGTACGCTGAGAAAACTTGCATTTTACGTTTCGTGACACGTACCTTTGTCAAAATATAGCCTTAAGTTATCCATAAACTATACCACTCATAGTATATCTTAAACTTTCGAGTATTTTGGTCATTTACTTCTATAAATCATCATCTCGTTATTTGCTAAAAATACATTTTAAAATAGTGTTTTACTGTAGCAATTCACTGTAGCAAAGTCAATTTCACTGTAGCAAATAGTGATTTTCGAAAACACTGTAGCATTTTGAGTAATGTGGCAATTTGAAAACACTGTAGCAAATTAGTGTTTAACTGGTTCATCTTAAACGCTTTAGTTAACTTATCTAAATATCAATTGAATCAATAAACGAATGTTACTATCGTTTATTATATATATGTATATATCTTTTTAATATACATAAATCAGTTTTTAAATACACATTGGACGTTATTTATAAATAAATTTTAATAATAAATATTTAAATTTATCATATACATTAAAATAGATATTTAAACCAATAAGTTTAATGTACGGTATCAAACAATTAATACATTGTTACTTTTTCATGTTATAGTATATATGTATCTTTTTACATATAATTGTTCGCGAATCGTCGAAAACAACCGAAGGTATTTAAATATATAAAAGTAATTCAAAAATTTTGAGATTCTGTTTTACAGACTTTGCTTATCGTGTCGGAATGTTAATCATACAAAGATTAAGTTTAAATTTAGTCGAAATTTCTGGGTCATCACACAAGGTGAGATCATAGTCCCATCCTTCAAACAACTTTTATGCTTTAAACTATGGGATGAGAAACATATACGTATCATACTTTTACACTTTAAACACAAGTACGAAAACGAACATTCCACGTACGGGTTTGAACAAAAAGCCTCAATTCAATTATCATTAGTTACACTTGCAGGGTGTAAACGTGAACTTATATTATGTGATCACATGGGCTTGACGAGCCTCATTCGGACGGTTCGCTACCGTTAGCGGATGAAATATATTTTCGGGTCTAGTGTATGTTCTAACACTACGCGAAGGGTGCAAAACAGTTAAGTTTGATAATTGGGTGCCCGCGAAACAAATAACAACTTTGGAATGCAAATGATTTAGATAATCATATTATATTAAATCTTGTGGTTCAAATGCAACGTTTACTAAAACACCTATGATTTCACCAACGTTTTCGTTGACAGTTTTCTATATGTTTTCTCAGGTCCTTGAAAGCTACTTGATACATGCTTCCGCACTCTTTTTGATACTTGCTTGGATGTCGAGTATACATGCATAGATGGAGCATCTTTTGACTACTTTAAATTGTGTCGCATAGGTTTCATTCGTACGTTAAACATTGTAATGTAACTAGTCTTTCGAACTACATTTGTAAACTTGAAACATCCTTTTTCTTATAAAATAAATGCGACATATTTTGGTCAAAAGTCATAATAAAGACTTATGACCACGCAACGGGACCGAAGTAGTCGGCACCGTCAAACATGATTTGGTCGGGTCGCTACAACAACTCAAACTATATATATTTTGGAATCAACCTCAACCCTGTATAGCTAACTCCAACATTCACATATAGAGTGTCTATGGTTGTTCCGAAATATATATAGATGTGTCGACATGATAGGTCGAAACATTGTATACGTGTCTATGGTATCTCAAGATTACATAATATACAATACAAGTTGATTAAGTTATGGTTGGAATAGATTTGTTACCAATTTTCACGTAGCTAAAATGAGAAAAATTATCCAATCTTGTTTTACCCATAACTTCTTCATTTTAAATCCGTTTTGAGTGAATCAAATTGCTATGGTTTCATATTGAACTCTATTTTATGAATCTAAACAGAAAAAGTATAGGTTTATAGTTGGATAAATAAGTTACAAGTCATTTTTGTAAAGGTAGTCATTTCAGTCGAAAGAACGACGTCTAGATGACCATTTTAGAAAACATACTTCCACTTTGAGTTTAACCATAATTTTTGGATATAGTTTCATGTTCATAATAAAAATCATTTTCTCAGAATAACAACTTTTAAATCAAAGTTTATCATAGTTTTTAATTAACTAACCCAAAACAGCCCGCGGTGTTACTACGA
Source organism: Rutidosis leptorrhynchoides (assembly GCF_046630445.1). NCBI lineage: Eukaryota > Viridiplantae > Streptophyta > Magnoliopsida > Asterales > Asteraceae > Rutidosis > Rutidosis leptorrhynchoides. Next base: position 305,046,216 of record NC_092341.1, read on the forward strand.
CGGCGTAAATCCGGTTTTACGGTGTTTTTCGTGTTTCCAGGTTTTAAATCATTAAGTTAGCATATCATATAGATATAGAACATGTGTTTAGTTGATTTTAAAAGTCAAGTTAGAAGGATTAACTTTTGTTTTCGAACAAGTTTAGAATTAACTAAACTATGTTCTAGTGATTACAAGTTTAAACCTTCGAATAAGATAGCTTTATATGTATGAATCGAATGATGTTATGAACATCATTACTACCTTAAGTTCCTTGGATAAACCTACTGGAAAAGAGAAAAATGGATATAGCTTCAACGGATCTTTGGATGGCTCGAAGTTCTTGAAGCAGAATCATGACACGAAAACAAGTTCAAGTAAGATCATCACTTGAAATAAGATTGTTATAGTTATAGAAATTGAACCAAAGTTTGAATATGATTATTACCTTGTATTAGAATGATAACCTACTGTAAGAAACAAAGATTTCTTGAGGTTGGATGATCACCTTACAAGATTGGAAGTGAGCTAGCAAACTTGAAAGTATTATTGATTTTATGTAACTAGAACTTGTAGAATTTATGAAGAACACTTAGAACTTGAAGATAGAACTTGAGAGAGATCAATTAGATGAAGAAAATTGAAGAATGAAAGTGTTTGTAGGTATTTTTTGTCGTTGGTGTATGGATTAGATATAAAGGATATGTAATTTTGTTTTCATGTAAATAAGTCATGAATGATTACTCATATTTTTGTAATTTTATGAGATATTTCATGCTAGTTGCCAAATGATGATTCCCACATGTGTTAGGTGACTCACATGGGCTGCTAAGAGCTGATCATTGGAGTGTATATACCAATAGTACATACATCTAAAAGCTGTGTATTGTACGAGTACGAATACGGGTGCATACGAGTAGAATTGTTGATGAAACTGAACGAGGATGTAATTGTAAGCATTTTTGTTAAGTAGAAGTATTTTGATAAGTGTATTGAAGTCTTTCAAAAGTGTATAAATACATATTAAAACACTACATGTATATACATTTTAACTGAGTCGTTAAGTCATCGTTAGTCGTTACATGTAAGTGTTGTTTTGAAACCTTTAGGTTAACGATCTTGTTAAATGTTGTTAACCCAATGTTTATAATATCAAATGAGATTTTAAATTATTATATTATCATGATATTATCATGTATGAATATCTCTTAATATGATATATATATACATTAAATGTATTTACAACGATAATCGTTACATATATGTCTCGTTTAAAAATCATTAAGTTAGTAGTCTTGTTTTTACATATGTAGTTCATTATTAATATACTTAATGATATGTTTACTTATCATAGTATCATGTTAACTATATATATATCCATATATATGTCATCATATAGTTTTTACAAGTTTTAACGTTCGTGAATCACCGGTCAACTTGGGTGGTCAATTGTCTATATGAAACATATTTCAATTAATCAAGTCTTAACAAGTTTGATTGCTTAACATGTTGGAAACATTTAATCATGTAAATATCAATCTCAATTAATATATATAAACATGGAAAAGTTCGGGTCACTACACAAGAATCATGTATGATTAACACATTTGGTTCTAACTGGGTCTACTTCAACCCGTTTTAAAAAATCAAGCATTTCGACCCCAGTTGGTATTGAATTGTAGTATAATCTGCCCGACCGGCCCAGATTACCACTCTATAATTTGATTCTTATTATTAACTGTTTTACTTTAAGTGAAACTGGGTTCATGGTACGGATCCGTTAAAACTATCAATATACCAAGAACCACTAGCAGCTAAACAACTCATGTCAACAAAAAAATTTAGTCGAGCGTGTAACAACAGTTTATATTCACGATGACATTTATTTACTATACTAAAGGCGCTATTTGTAAGTGACATTACATTGTCTTCTTCGGCATATTTATTTTAAAAATTCCACGAATACGCGGGTTATAAGCTAGTTTATTTTTAATTTTTTATTCAACATTCTATATGAAGTATTATTACTCTGTAAAACACTTTGCTGTTGGGGGATTGATATTTCCACCATGAATTTTACTATATCCACCCAGATGTACTAATTTACCCTTAATGATGGCTTGTACAAAATTGTTGTTATAGTTTTTTTAGGGATATTGTTGGAATAGAAGCATCAAATGATGGTGGAAGGATACTCTTGTTGTTGCAATTGCATTCTGTTCCCCAAAAAATGAAAACCCTAAAACATGAACAGTCGATAGCGGCATTCGATCGATTAGTGCGTAAATCAAAGGTTTCGTTCCCAATTGAAATCATTCAAGAAATCATGTCCAGACTTCCGGTTAAATCCATACTCCAATTTCGATCGGTTTCTAAACCATGGCTATCTCTCATTTTCGATCCATCATTCACCAAATTACACCTCACTCGATCCACCGCTAGCCACCGCATTGCGCTGTTGATCACCACTTTCGACACCGATACTCAAAAATATCACCTTCTCTCCGTCGCACCTGACGGTGGAGTCCTCACTCACCTCACGACACTTCCTAACCCAGCAACATCACCTTCTCCCTTCTTAAGACGCTCGCCACCGCATTTTCCCGTTGAGAGAATATCCGTCTATTCAGAACATTTAGGGTGCGTTTGATAAAACTGAATGATTTAGCACTGAATGATTCAGCGCCTGAATGGTTCAGAAGCTCTGAATCAATATGATTCTGAATGAAAATCAGTGTTTGATACGAGTTCTGAATCAACCCTTTGAATAAGAGAAAATTACCATTTTAACCTTCTGCTAAATAAATAAAATAAAATCTGTATTATTTTTTATGTATTAATATTTATTCATATTATACTCATATTATGGAGTATGGAGTATTATTTTACCAAAAAATCACACACAGAACTAGAAATCAGTTTACACTACACCTACCCGAATCACTCTCCCAATTTATCTTCTTTCTCACTTTACAACTACCCCATTCAATTTCTTCCATTTACACCTACCCCATTAAATATCTCATCAAAATAATCGGGATGAAGAAGAAGAGGTATGGATTTTTTTCAATATTCTAGGGGAAAATTAATCTCATATCTTAATTCTCAATATCGAATTCGAATTTCGAAGTCAAACATCGGAGTAAAAAGTCAACCGATTTGTTCTTCAACAAATTCGCAATTTATGTGATGTTTCTGGTTAATCTAATGATTTTCGAGCATTAAGAAGTGATTTTGAGATGATATTTTGAATCGGATTATTCAACAAAAATGTTAATCGCTACACCTGAAACTTGTTTCAATCGATTTTGATCATTAATTTGTTCAAATTGTTGTTTTGGGTTGAAGATGATCTTGTAAAATAGAGAAGAGAAAGAGATGGGAAATGAAGGGTTTAGAGGGAAAAGTGAAGATCTGAACGATTTAGAGAGAGTCATAAAGGTGAACGGTTCAGAGGCCCAATCTTCTCGTTCAGCACCGACCAGTCATTCAGGTGTGTAAATCAAACGCGCTGAACGCTTACCGATTCAGCAATCAGCGCTGAATGCTTCAGTTCAGATGCAATCAAACACACCCTTAAACGGGTTAGTGTTATTTACCTCTGGTAATGAACTTGGCGTTGAACATTTTGCTTTTGTTGTTAACCCTAGCACGCGTGAAATCTATAAACCCCCTTGTCCGTACCTAAAGCCTGATTATACTTTCAGTAATAATTTGCGTCCCTCTTACATGTTTGGGTTTGATGAGTTAAGAAATGAACATAAGATTTTATACATTAGGTTTCAATTGGTAATGCCTTTTACTAAACTGACTATCATTGAGTGTATGGTCTTCTCTTTGTTGAGTTATTCATGGAAGAAGATTAATGTGGATCCTCCTTTTGATATTGGTGGGAAAAATTACCGTTATACCAGAAAACACAGTATTTGTATCAATAGCATGATACATTTGATGCTTCATGATCCATGTGAAATTTTGGCGTTTGATTTAAGATCGGTGAAGTTTTCGATCATCAAACTTCCCAATGATGCTATTCCCATTAAAGATGGTACGAGCTACATTAAGAAAGGCATTAATGCATACAAAAGTAACGGTCCCGATTTCATAAAAATCAATGGTTTGTTAGGAGTTGTTTGTCATGATCGTGTAGTGGAAAGCAATGAAATGCACATCTGGATATTACAAGACTATGAAAAACATGTTTGGATTAGGAAAACCATCACATTCCCAAATTCTTGGATTGATTTGGATGAGCCTTTTCCGTTAGATTCAGTTGATATGGATAAAATTGTTTTTTCTTCTCAAAAGTTGTCTGTGGATGCGATTAATGTGCCGATTTATGACGTGAAGACTAAGAATTTTAAATTTTCACAATGCACTATTGATCATCAATTTCTACGCTCTGAGACAACTCAGTTTAATCATGTTACCAGTTATGTTGAAACTATCTTGCCTTTGAAGAAAATGGAGCAAAGAAATGTTGATCCGATAAAGGTTTCTCGATTGGGGAAATTCGAAAATGGTACCTGGAAAAGTCTTACAGAAAGTGTTTCACTGTGCGGAAGTAAACAATGAACTCCACTCATACACATCCGTTTGCTTTACAAGGCCAAGTTTGCATTTTGTATCTCGCTGGTAGCGTTTATTGTATTTTCTTGTAGACTTGCAGATGCTAACTGTTAAGTAGTTGTATCCCTAATATTGTGTGACGGGATCTGTTTGTGTAGGTTTAGTGAAATCCACGTTAGAAATCCAACTTATGTGACGGTTTTTGTAGGCTTAGCGAAATCTGCGTTAGATATATAAAACTTATGTGATGAGTGTATATAGTATTAGCTGCCTTGCTTGTTATCAAATGACTTTTGATTTGAATCATACGCTGTTATATGATACTCCCTATTATATTTCGTAAAACTTTGTGTTGGATGTCCAAAGTTTTTTTTATTTTAAGCACTTTGAGAAAACGCAAGCTTGTTATCAAATGACACATTTTATGCTTCAAGATCCATATGAAATTTTGGTGTTTGATTTGAGATCAGACTTCCGGTTAAATCCATACTCCAATTTCGATCAGTTTGTAAACCATGGCTATCTCTAATTTCTGATCCATCATTCACCAAATTACACCTTACTCGTTCCACTGCTAGCCACCGCACCGCCCTATTAGTAACAGCTTACGGCGTTGATACTTTCGAGAATCACCTTCTTTCCGTCGCAGCTGACGGTGGAGGCCTCACTCACCTCATGACACTCCATAAGGGTCCATTTATGACTGGAAAATTCTCAGTATCGGAACATTTAAAAGGGTTAGTGTTATTTAAATCCGATAATAGATCTGTTTTTAGCAATTCCGCTTTTATTGTTAACCCTAGCACACGAGAGATCTGTAAACTTCCATGTCCTCCTGACCTAAACCCGGGTTATACTTGCAGTAGGGTGTTTACCTTCTACCTGTTGGGTTCAATGAGTTAAGAAATGAACAGATGATTTTAAACATCAGGATGCTTACTCCACCGATAACGCCTACTAAAATTTCTGTAGAGTTTATGATCTTCTATTTGTTGAATTATTCGTGGAGGAAGATTGATTTTGATCTTCCTTTTGATATTAGTATGTCTCGTCTGCGTTGTTGCAAAATAAGTATTTGTGTCAATAGTGTGTGATACACCTGTTGCTTTACAATCCGTCTGAAATTTTGGCGTTTGATTTGAGATCTGAGAAGTTCTCAATTATCAACCTTCCAGGTGATGTTGTTCCCATTAGAATTGGTACCAGCTACACCAATAAAGGCGAAAGTATGTACAAGAGTAACTATCCCTATTTTATAAAAATCAATGGTTTGTTGGGAGTTGTTTGTCATGATCGTGTGGTGGAAAGCAATGAAATGCACATCTGGATATTACATGACTATGAAAAACGTGTTTGGATTAAGGAAACCATTACATTCCCCAAGTATTGGATTGATTTAGACGAGCCTTTCCCGTTAGATTCAGTTGATATGGATAAAATTCTTTTTCTCTCTTCAAGAAACTTGTCTTTGGCTACGATTAATGTGCCAATCTATGACATGAAGACTAAGATTTTTAAATTTTCACATTACACTAATGATCCTCAATTTCTACACTCTGGGACACCTCGGTTTAATAATGTTTCGACTTATGTTGAAAGTCTTTTGCCTTTGAGGAAAATGGATTTAAGGAATATTTGACCTGAGAGAGGTTGCTCGATAAGGGGGAATCTCTATCAATGAAGAAAGTGTTTTAACTGTGTGAAGTGATTAATGAACTCCCGCACAATCGTATACCATCCATTTGCGTTGCAAGTTAAGCATGCATTTTGTATCTTACTGGCAGTATTTATTGTATTGTGAAGTAGTTGTATCTCTAATCAAGCTAATGAAATTTATGATTGACGAATGACGTATATATTGAGCTGCTACTCGTGCTAAACATGGGTGCTCTTGGGTGATGTTTATGGTAGGCTAGTATATTAAGGTTATTAATTTTTATGAATATTGCTTGACTTTTGACAGTCACAATCAATTTAACTATTGTAATTTATGTCTGATTTTTGTAACCTAAAAAGTATGTAATCTCCGATTATCAAAATCACTCATATTGCTTATGTTGATATTTATCACTAATTTCAAATTTGAAGTTGATGCTATATGTTATGCTCTGATTTCAAGTCAATTATCAACGCCAAATCATGTACTATGCATTTCTATGGTCAAACACACATAACCCATTTTGCAGATCACACCAAACCGGTGACTTCTGGGTTTATATAATCACTACAAACCTATACAATTAGGGCACCAAACCTGCTCGTACTGCCACAACCCCAATGGCGGCCTTACTTCTTTTGTTGATGATCATACACCTTCCATCCCCTACTATGACCCAACCCAATTTACCACCAACTCCCACCATTGCAGAATGTGGCCCACGTATTCTTCCATTAGCCACTTGTGCACCATTTGTTCAGGGTGTGTCCTCAATACCGACACAATCATGTTGTGATAGCTTGAGGCACGTTAATGAGCAGCAGCCTCGTTGCCTGTGTCTATTGCTAAATAACTCAGCTTTGAGCTCTAGCTTCCCTATTAACACAACTCTTGCTCTGCGACTTCCACTTATGTTGTAGAGACCCGTCCTAATCCATCTGGACGAAGTCCATATCGATTACAAATGGTTCACAATAGTTGATTACATAGCGAGGTACTTGACCTCTATATGATATATTTTACAAACATTGCATTCGTTTTTAAAAGACAACTTGCTTTACATCGAAAGTTGATGGCATGCATATCATTTCATAATATATCCAACTATAATTGACTTAGTAATAATCTTGACGAACTCGACGACTCGAATGCAACGTCTTTTGAAATATGTCATGAATGACTCCAAGTAATATCTCTAAAATGAGCAAATGCACAGCGGAAGATTTCTTTCATACCTGAGAATAAACATGCTTTAAAGTGTCAGCCAAAAGGTTGTTGAGTTCATTAGTTTAACATAAATAATCATTTCCATCATTTTAATAGACCACAAGATTTTCATTTTCAGTTCTCATAAAGATACGTCCCATGCATAGAGACAAAAATCATTCATATGGATTGAACCCTGGTAACCGACATTAACTAGATGCATATAAGAATATCCCCTATCATTCCGGGAAATCCTTCGGACATGATATAAAACAACATCGAAGTACTAAAGCATCCGGTACGTTGGATGGGGTTCGTCGGGCCCATAGATCTATCTTTAGGATTCGCGTCAATTAGTAGATCGGTTTACTAATTCTTATGTTACCAATCAAAAAGGGGCATATTCGGCTTCGATCATTCAACCATATAATGTAGTTTCGATTACTTGTGTCTATTTCGTAAAACATTTATAAAAATTGCGCATGTATTCTCAGCCCAAAAATATAAAGGGTAAAAAGGCAACTGAAACTCACCATACTGTATTTTGTAGTAAAAATACATATGACGACATTGAACAAGTATAGGGTTGGCCTCCGATTCACGAACCTATATCATTTGTGTACTTATGAATATACATAATTGTAATCGAACAAATTTATTTATTATATCTTAATTTATACAATATATATATTTAATTTGCGTATATATTAAAAATGATTTATATTTATATAGTTATATTAATATATCTATATTTATATATATAATTGTTTAGTGTTATTTATTTTAAAAAAATCAATAGTTTGTGATATGCAAATATTTATATAAATAATATTAATAGGTTTGATAAAAAAAATTATTATCTATACATTTAGTTATATTACCACATCTATATATATATATTATTATTAGATTTAAAGTTTAATAATTTGTTATATATAAATATTTATATAAAAATATATTATGTTTGATATATGATTATAAAGCTAGGATATATATATTAAGTATATTCTATGTACATTATTTATCGTTTAAAAAATGATAGTTATGATAATAATAATGATAATAATGAAAACAAGGATATTACAAATTTTAAATATGTTAATAATACTAATAAAAATGATACTAATACTAATATTATTGAAGATAATAATAAATTTTATTCTAGTTTTTATATTTGTAATAATAACATTTATAGTACTTAACAATATTGATATTGATAATACTAGTAATAATTTTATGTTCATAACACTTAGTAATAATAACAATACTAATAATAATAATAATAATAATAATAATAATAATAATAATAACAACTAAAATAATAATAATAATAATAATAATAATAATAATAATAATAATAATAATAATAATAATAATAAATAATAATAAACAATAAAAGGCTACCTCACTAGAACTAGCTCCAAAAATAACAGTCCACGCAGGGACTCGAACCCGCGATCTCCCGAACACTCGCACCAACACCCTACCATTGAGCTGCTGCCCATTATCCGTTTTAAAACCCAGACCGAAATTACATAACCATTATTTCTGTTTATCGTTCTTCCTCTTCAGTTTATCAATCGAACAGAATCAATACTCTCACCATTCTTTTATTAAACTTATTTAGATTTTAGATTATTCCCTAATATTATAAATAATCCTTGTTATTTATTTGTAAAAAAAAAAAATACAACAGCACCTGGGTTTGCTGTGCGACGAGTAAAAACAAAACAAAAGAAAAGTTGATTTCGAGATTAAGATCATTTCAGAGAAACCTTATAACATAAATTGTGTTCCAGTTGCTTCGTATAAACATTATTAGTTATCAATTTGAACAGAAACATTAACACGAAATCAAATTTCTTCATGAATCAAACAGTTGACTTTTTAGATTAAAGGTTTGATTTCAAAAATTAACAATCAATATAATGAATTGGAACTTCAAATTTTGCAGAAATATTTAGTATTAGATTCCTAACAACTTTGCATTTACAGTTTTTGAAATTAAATTCAAATTCGAGTTATTGCTTATCACTGTCAAAGATACGATGAACTCCAAATCGAATTTCAAATTTTTGATCGTTTTAGATTAAAGTTATAGCATGAATTATGTTGTAAATACTTCCTTGAAACTTTAGGAATAATCAATTTAATCAGAAACATTAAGAAAATTACGAATTTCTTGATGAACAAAATGTTTGACTTTTTAAATTTTAAGTTTGACTCTAAAATTCATAATCAATAGAAAAAATGGAGATCTGAAAACTTACAGATAGCATAATTTGACAATTTCTAACAATCTTGCATTCTTAGATTTTGGAATGTGATTCGGTTTCGAGCTTTTGATTCAAAAGTGAATACACATAGGTAACGAGCTGTGAAAACATAATTTTGTTTTAATTTGGCTAATAAAAATAAGTGTAATTGATAAGTGTTAATTGGTTGATTACTTGATTGTCTTATAGCAGAAAATATCGACAAGTTTCAATCAGGAGCAGAAGATTAAAGAAAAAATTCCAACACCGATAGAGATAGGTAACAGAATACTCTTTTATATAATTATATATATATATATGTATTTTAATCCTATAAATATATATTGGTATACATACATATATATATATATATATATATATATATATATATATATATATATATATATATATATATATATATATATATATATATATATATATATATATATATATGTATTTATAAAAATCTGTTTATTTATTTGATTATTATATAATTCATATATTAAGATATTAATACTAATAATAATAATAATAATTATTATTATTAGTAATACAATCGAAAATTTAATAATAATACTAATAATTATATTAGTAATAATAATAATGATATCAAAATAAATGACAATAATAATACAGATATGATAAAATTAGTAAATTTAATAATAACTAATAATAATCTTTATATCAATAATAAAAATGATAATAAAAATCTTATTTATTAATAATAATAATAATAATAATAATAATAATAATAATAATAATATGAATAATAATAATATAACTTATACATGTCAAATTTTATATATATATATATATATATATATATATATATATATATATATATATATATATATATATATATATATATATATATATATCTCATATTAGAATTAATAATATTAAAAATACAAATATTAATATTAGTATTAACCTTAGTAATATTAATGAAAGTAATATTGATATATCATTTATATTCAATCTTGTAATTTCAAATAATGTAATTAACTTTACATTTCACTACTTAGATAATACATATTCTATAAAACAATATATTAGAAAATTTAATATTTATATATATTACTATATTCATATAATATTAATTGTGTACATAATTCATATACATATATATCTATATATATATTTATTTTAATAACATCTTACTTATTTTGTATATTGCTTTACACATTTACTTCAGATGATTAAATGGTATTATATTCATTAAATTTTATTTATATTTTTATCTACATATTTAATTACACATAATTGTTCGTGAATCGTCGGGAATAGTCAAAGGTTAATTGAATTTATGAAAATAGTTCGCAAGTTTTGAGACTCAACAGTACAGACTTTGCTTATCATGTCGGATTTCATATAAAGATTAAGTTTAAATTTGGTCAAAAATTCCCGGGTCATCACATATGTGTGGTGTCCATTTCGAAATTGCCTCTTGTACAGGTTTGATTTGTCTACTCAAACTAAATTTAATATTATTGCCTGATTATATTTAATGACATGTTAATATATTGGTTTTGTGAAGTAGCACCCTTACCAGCGATTTCACCTACACCTCAAGTTTTTCTAGGGTCGACTACCAATTCTAATGTTGCTTGTAAGTAACTCTTGAAAACGTAAAGTTAAACATAAATTCTTAACATAATAGGTAGTAAAGTGTTATAATGATAAATTGTTATAAATTCTTAACATAATAGGTAGTAAAGTGTTATAATGATAACTTGATATGTTGTTATGTAATTGTAAAAGCTTCCCCTGTCGCAACAAGTACTCATAAATCTGGCTTCATGGTACTAGGATCTCACCGCAATGACGCCATGAAGTTGAATGGATCATTGCAGATGTCGATGACAGTTGTTTTGGCCATGTTCACTTTCATATCGACTCGCACACTATCTTGAAGATTTGGTATGTGTGGCTTGAATAGAGTTAGCTATTTGCTATAACTATAAGTAAATAAATTATGTAATTTTGATTTAAGATATAATTTATCTAAATAAGCGGTAGTTATAACATTATGGTGATTATCCGTGTTTATATTGTTGTCATCATCTGCATGTGCTCTTTGATCCTCTTAACCTTACTCATTAGATCACTTGTAACGTGCGTTATAAGCAACGAAATCATCCCAGCACGCTAGGTATCAGGTCGTAGCGCTGGCGTGCTGGCCAAAACTTTTCTATCGTGTTGAGCTGCATTACGCGAAGATGGTCCAGCGTGTTGCTTATTTATTACGTTTTTAGTATTATTTTAATATATTTATTTAATATTTAATACTTTGTTATCCCCATTTCACCCCACATTTTAATCATATTTCAACACATCTTACCATCACGCCACCCCACTACTCACCTTCATCCCGTCAATAGCAACGTCACTGCTAACTACCCACTCCACCCCTCATAACTTCAAAAAAAACCCACCACCACTATATAATTGCGTTAAAATTAACAAGTAACATTCAACTTAGTAACCAATTGCTTGAACCATACGGCTTTGGGTCATATGAGAATTAGGAGCTCAAATTCAAAAAGGAAAAGTAGAGTCAACCACATCAAAATATTGTTAGATCGGTCTTATAGTTTAATTTTGATCAAGATTAAACGTTACTATGACTTCAAAACGAGTAAGTTTATTCACTACCTTTTTTGTATAATTTTTGTTTGTTTTTCAGTTTTATCATTTACTTTTATATTACTCCGTACATACATTTGATAAGAGAACTTTACGTTTTTATTCTTATTTATTTATAAACGTGAATAATTGTTTTAGAACAAATAAAAAAATAGTAGCAAATAGAATTGGATAGGGGCGATGATGGTAATGGATGTCTAATCTATCAGATACCAACATGATCTGATTTATTAATACGGATATGGATTATCTAAATTAAAGATAAATGAAGATGGATATGAATGATGTGAAAAATTAGTGGATCGAATATGAATAACAATTTATTATATACGAATATATCCATTTACCACCGAGATACATATGTACATATAAATACATACACTAAAATTTAAGCATATATATTAAAATATCGGTATACATATAAACTATAAACTTACAATTGTAATATACTGTGCTCAAGTAACGACAACAGTTACACGTTTGTGTGTATGCAGCAGCAACAACAACAACAACAACAACAACAACAAAATCCTATCTCACAAAAGTGGAGTATGGGGGAGATAAGATGTAGACAATGTTTCCTTTATCCTAAAATAAAGACAAGTCATTTCTCTACGCATAGTGAAACAACACATTAGTAGATAAAGTCATCCCTCCCAATGTTTTATGACTAGAGAGATTGCTTCCGAATGGACATTCGACCAATAAGTAGGTTATTAAAAAAAGGAAATAAAAAAGAATTAGACGTCATGAAAATGGTAGAATCAAATTTCCATGAGTTTTAAACTTGCATGAAGTTCAATTTAGGCTCTAAACGACAAGACGCCAATAAATCGACGTTTTAAACTTTTAATGATTTTCATTTCATTAAAGCGACGTTTGTGAGTATAATTTTTATTAAATTACGTACTAATATTTATATTTGTTAAAAACATTTTAATGATTTCATTTCATAATATGAAATATCTAAAAAATAATTAACATTCAACGAATATCCGTTAGTTCACTTAATTTAATAATATAGATATGTATAGATGAATTATATTTAAATGAATACGTATATGAATATGAATTTTAAAAATTAAATGGATAAGAATGTGAATATGAGATCACTATCATTTTTAGTTAGGTAGGCAGGAGTGTAGGAGGCAAGGTTGAAAAAGAGGCGAGACGGGGTCGAGATGGAGGTCGAGACGAACGTTGGCTAACATTGACTTTTATATATATATAAACATATATACATATATTTTAAACCAAAAAAAATTTCGTTGACAAGCTCTACCTATAATCTCTATTATCGTTAGTATAATACAAAAAAATAACACTAATCTACGTCAATTTTGATCGATTTGGCCGACTTTTAACTCGAATTTTCTACTTTTAACCGGCGTTGACACGACCTTTCTTGCATTTGACCCGACCTTTGACCGTTGACCGACTTATTAGAAGACGAAAAAGTCAAAACGAGCTAGTCACTAAAATAATGCAATAAAGTCGCAACAAACGCAACAGACGTAGGAGGTAGTGAGGTACTACTAACATTTTCCGTCAAAATAAAGTATAATATAAAAATAGTAGCACCGTGGCCCCACCTTGTTTATAACATTTTCCCGCCAAAAAGCAAGAGATAAACCCACTAGACCGTAAGAACCCTAGCAAGTAAGCAGCAAAATCAATGGCACCGTCCGCAGCTGATGACCTGTCTCCTTCTCATATTTCAGATAACGATATAAAGGTTTTATTATCATTATCATTATTATTATTATCATTAATCTCTTTTTCACTCGTCTTAATTTCACTACCTTGTATTTGTGTATATGTCATGCTCAGATCATAATTATGGAATAAATTACACATACGCACACACAATGAATTGAGCTTATTAATAATTAGTATTTTATACTCAAAGCCCTATGTCCAGTAAGCTGATTTTGGGGTTTTGTTGCTGAAACCCTAAAAGAAGCATGACGATTCACAAATTAGGTTTTAACAAAGTTTTAAAATAAAGAACTGATGGTTCTTTTATTTTGAATGTCAAAATTAATACATATGCTTTCTAATTGTACAGCCATTTTATGTGATGCACAAAGCATCCACTTGTCAACAACGTGCTAAAAAATCAGGTGCAAGGGCTATCAGAAAAGTTAAGGTCAATTTGTCAGCATCTTTGGTCAATAGCGATGAAACCGAAGTTTCCGACAATCAGTTGCACGAGAATTCTAGAATGAAGAATTTTCACGAAGCATGGACGAAATTTGAATCGACCATTAAGGTTAATGTCACTTTCTCTATTGACATTTTAGACATGCAATTGTATGGTCATAAGTGATTTGTACTTTCAAATTGTAGGATGTTTTGCATAACATTAATGCGGATGTATTCAATGAGATAGATTGTTGGGTACACAAATCATTCGATGCAATTTGTTCAAGTGGCAAACCTGATATTAACAAAGTTGCCTGCCCGTACCCCATTGTAACTGATGTTTCTGCTAAACAAATATTCACAGGCCTCGTGGTAATGAGTAAGTTCCCTAATTTCAAGTTATGCAAGTTTTCTGTTTTCTTACAAATTCTTGTCTACATATTGTGCATGGATAAACAATATATGAAAGTAACGCTTATATTCAAAACCAATAAGGAAATTGTTACATGTATAATGACTTACATCACGATCTTTTGATTCGCAGATAATTTGGAATTCGTTGATGATCTTCAGACGTTTGCGGATCTAGGTATACATTTGCAGTCACGTGGTTGCCATGTGGCTAACCTCTCATCGGTAGATTTTTCAACCAAGAGTGGTATAGGTGGTTGTTTGAGAAGTCTATCAAGGCAGATTTTGAATGATAGTATTGATGTAAGATTTGTGATTATCATCATACATATATAGAGATATATTTTTTGTTAGTTTTTGAGCATGTTTCTTTTAAATCTGTATATAAATAGGCTGCAGACATATCTATCTTAGCATCTTGGTATATGGAGCACGATAGTTATAAGAGCCCTGTGGTTGTTATTATTGAAGATATGGATAGGTGCAGTGGACCTGTACTTTCTGATTTCATACTCATGTTGAGGTATGCTTTCTAATTTCTTAATTATAAATGCATATTATAGATAATCATCACAAGGGTATTTTACTATATTTATCTTTTAATCAGTGAATGGGTGATTAAGATACCAGTAATCTTGATTTTGGGAGTTGCAACGAATCTTGATGCACCTAAAAGCATACTTTCTTCGAAGGCGGTTCAACACTTGTCTCCTTCTAAGTTCATTTTAGGGTCTCCTGCTGATAGATTGGATGCGGTTATAAAAGTGGTTCTTGTGAGACCGTGCTCTGGGTTTGTACTTGGTCACAAGGTTGCAGGTTTTATAAGAAATTGCTTCTTGAGACAAGATGGAACCTTGACTTCTTTAGTTAGAGCTGTAAAGGTTGGTAGTTCAGATATAAAAAGTTGGAGGTGGTAATATTAACCCTCTTATTTATACACGGGTCCATATGGTTTATCTTTATTATTTCTACTGTATCAAATGGGTAAATCAAAATTTAGCTTAAAAATTACATATACGGTAGAAAATTGTGATTTTTGGATATCTGGTACACCATTTATTTATATAAAAATTTGTGACCGATAGTGCTCCGGATCAATCTGACCCATACCAAAAGTTATCTTCTTTGACCTGTTACGGATCTTATGAACCACCATTTTCCACCTTTTCAAAGCACGGTTACTATTATTCTTTACTCTTATTAGCATATATATACTAGAGGAAGTATTAACTATACGAAGCTGATTGCTAGCGACTTTTTTAACAGATGGCAATCGTCCAGCATTATCTTATGGAGCCTTTAAGTTTCACAATGAAAGGCTTACTTGATGATGAGGTTACCTTTTAGTTTTTTGCCACCAAATATGTTAACTAACGAGTTTAGTACGTTTTATTATTTAGCTTCTGAAACTATTTTTCTTCCCCTTTCTTTAAAGCACAAAATTTAATTAGAATACCCCTTTTTTCCCTTGCAGGATACACAGAGCGATGGATCTACTTCTTTAGCAAAGGCATGGCCCAAGCAAGCTCTTCATCTTCCCTCTTATGTGAGGTACTTACAGTATTCAGTACTGTAGCAAGTAAATTTGTGAAATTTATGCAGTGAAAAACCTAATGTGTTGTGTACTAAAGTATGCTTTCTATCTTCTTGCAAGGAGACTTTCTGAACCAAAAAGTGAAGTATCGATAAATGGACCTTCAAAAATGAAGGAAATGCTGAATTTGTGGAGTTGTGTGGTTTTGGTGAGACCCCGATTTCTCTTCACCTTCACTTTTAGATTTTACTGTCACATTTGATTTTTGATACACATAGTATGCATCATAAATAATTATTTTTGTTTAATTCATTAATTTGCACCATTTATTGATTCTACAGTATATGTTTATTTACGGCTCTAGTTATTGAGTCGACAACAAGCGTCGATTTATTTGCGACGACTTGACTGACTCTTAGAGCCTAAATTAAATTTCAGGCAGAATTTAAAACCCATGGAAATTTGATTTTACCATTTTCATGGCGTCTCAATTTTATTTTTAATTTAATTTTTTTTTTTTTTTAAATTTTCCTACTTTCTCTACTTTTGAGAGTGTTTTCACTATGGATGGAGAAATGACTTGTCTTTATTCTCGGATAGGGGAAGGATTGTCTACATCTCACCTCCCCCATACACCACTTATGTGGTATTGGGTTTTGTTGTTGTTGTTGTTGTATAGTATATGTTTATTATAAATGAACCATGTAATCTGTTACAGTGCTTGCATGAAGTGGGAAAGAATCAGAAAACAACTTTATTGGATTTGTACCATGAGGCGTTAGATCCAAAGCTTGATAACTTGAGGAATTCAGATTACATGCAGTTGAAACCTGATTCTGAAAGACCTTCATGGAAGTACAGTATGGATGGTCAATCAGTTAAAATGCATAAGGGCGGTTTAATTGGACACACAATCCGCCAGGTAAGGTAAGAAGAAACATTTTTTCATGATTTGTTGTTTGATTATTATATTATTTGTTAATCATGCAGCTTGATTTAGTAATAGATAGTCAATGTATAAAGTGATACATTTTTGAAATTCATTCTATGACTCAGGGACTTGCCGACAGCTGCTTCAGTTCAGTTATATGAGAAATGGAGTAAGCTAACAAATGGTTTGAATGAGGTATGATTAGTTTACAGTTGTATATTGTAACTGAGTTGATTTGTCTCCCTGTTGACCAGTTGACTTTCTTATTTATTCTAGATCCATGAGAAAGTAAAAGAGCTTCAGTTGCAAGAGAAATTTGGAGATAATAATTTGAATCAATCGCCAAGCAAATCTAGGTAATTCTTCATTTGATTTTTACTTACTTAAAGATTTTGAAATGAAAATTAACTTACATCGTATAACAGGAGACAAGCAATTCGCAATGTTGGAAATATAGATAAAGGTGCCAAAACATTAAATGAGAAAGGTTTTCAACTAATTAGTACCATGGCAAGGTAACATTTACCTTCATTTGTGATTCATCAATCAAAATTTTAAAGATTAGTCTTTTAAAATGAAAGAATTCAATATTAAGTAATAGATTATAATGTGATTATTCGTTTATGAAGCAGGGAACATTTGCATCCCATTGAGTGCATTCCTTTCCATGAAATCGTCTGTTTTAAGAACGTCGATAAATTACAGGCTGTAAGTAATTAGAAACTCTAGTTATATGTTTGTGTATTAAAACAAACTATATAAATAATTCATAAGTTAACAGGTCAATTTTGCCACCTTTGCTAAATAGGATAATGATACACGTATGCTCATTTACTGGTTTATTTGATGCTGGAAATGCTGCACAAACAAATTCGTGATTTTTGCTATTTCAATCTGATAAAAATATTTCTAGTCTTTATTAAATTTTAATTTGCTAACCCCTTTTTTTTAATAAAAACTTGTTTACTAGGCAATATTAGGAGATCCTAGACGAAGGATTCAACTTGATCTACTGGAGTGCCACAGTTTCCTGAAGTGTAGTAGCAATGCGCTAACATCATCAATGCATGATACAACATTAATGTAAGATGTTTTTTTGGTCTAATGAGTACAGACCCATTTATTCATGAATGGGTCAATACGGGTTATTCTTCATCTCCAACGAATTGATGTGGCTGAATCACAAAATTGCCCATGTCCAAATTGTAAACAGTTTTTGATTTATTGGAGTCAAAGATGGTCATGTCAACCCTCTTATACTCGACCTATACTTAAAATGACCCATTAAAATTATAATCTTTATAACTTCAAAGCAATGTTTTTAATCATCTCCTACTTGCAATTCTGTCTATGACGAATATTTAGTGGAGGCCAGGGATGGGTTGGAGACAACCAGGGAGTAATCCTGCTGGACCCCGTACATCGGAGTATGGGGTCGGATTACTCGCCCTCCGAGGTAACCCGAACAGGGAAAAACCTTCTACCTTCTACCTTTTACCTTTTACCTACTTGCAATTCCTGCACTCTAGGTATACACTAGCTCAGGAACATGGTGATCTTATCAATCTTCATGACTGGTATCAATCTTTTAAAGCCAACATTTCTCAAAAAACCGTAAAAGAGAGGCACAGGATGAAAGGTTCACCATCTCCTAAGAAAAGAAAAACGATCGTTGAACCCAAGAATATAACAGAAGCCTCCGCTCAGTATCCTTATTGTGGCATCAATTTTTTTTATTGCAACTTATAGCAGGTTGATTTTTCGGTTACATTGTATTGTCATTTTGTCTTTGCATAGTCAGATTTATTCGTGTGCAAATCTTGGGTCGTAATCTTAAACCTGAACCAGAATGCGTAAATCTGAACCAGAACAGTCATCAAAGAGGTACGATATAGTCAGTTCTATTCGCCGCCAAAAAAAGTGTTTGTGTTCTGTTCAAACATGATTTTTTTTTCTAATTTAAAGTTTAATGAAAAGATATCAGTTGGGTGAGAAGTTAATTGAGTGACTTGATCAAAGTTTGAGTCTGGTTTGGTACCTCAAAGGTGAAAGAATGTTCTGGTTTTAGGTTTCATTTATCGCAAAGGTTTGGTTCTGGTCTGCTCGTCTGGTATTGTATTATACTGGTGCATACCCCTAGTTTCATACCATATGCTTGTTAATGGGTTTGGAAACCTTAACCTCGTCTCGTGTAGAGCACGGTTTTGCAGGGCAGTAACGGAGCTCCAGATTACAGGTCTGCTTCGGATGCCAAGTAAGAGGCGGCCTGATTATGTGCAGAGGGTGGCCTTTGGACTTTAACTCATGAGCTGCCATGATCATGTGGTACGCTGGAGCGACATATACTTCGTCGATTCAACTGACTAGTGAAAGACTTCTTTATTTTCATTAGCAATAGTACAATTTTACCCATGAACTATTTATTTGTTTTGTAGAAAGTAGTGTATTTTTTTTAATGCAGCTGGAAATTTTTCTAGCTATGGCCCTGTGTTATTTTGCAGTCTAAAGGAAGTAAGTGGAACAAATGACTGATTTGATTAGTATTTGAGTTTAAAGATGGTCAAAATGAATATGGGGTTGTGGTATAAGTGGTGGGGTTGATAACAAGTAGTAATGGCAATGAATCAAATATAAATTGGTAGCAACTTAGAGAAACAAATTAATATAATAAATGAGTTTGAAGAGGTAGTTTAAAGATTGTAAAGTGAAAAAACATAAATTAATGTATTTGATGATGCAAACGGTGATCTGAATGGTGGTGGTGGTGGAGGATTGGAATCAGTGGGGGTGGGGGTTGGTGTTGGTGTCTGTTTAAATGTTTATTATGATAATACAATAGTAACACCAACACATTGGCTTGAGTGATATGAGGTGGGATTCAACTTGAGGTACTGTAAACGCAGGTTCGATTCTCACTCTAAGTAGAAGTTTCCAATCTTTGATGGTACTGTCAAAATCAATGCGATTTGAGAAGGTTCCGGGGGTTTTCCGCAACCCTTGATGGTCTGCCAACATCGTGCGAATTGGGTTTTTTTTCCTAACGGGTGTGTGGGTGATGGCATATGATCGATAAAGTGATTAAGTCCCCTCTGGATGATGCCCGATATCGCCGTTCGAAAAAAAAAGTTGTTATGAGATGTAAATATGACTTTGGGGTTGGAGGCACTAGAGTAAGCTACAACATTCAATATAACAGGAAGTATGGGGTCACTGGTAAATTTTATATAATTGTTTTACGGAATTAGTTTTGTTCGGGGTATGAAGAAGATGCTTTAATCACATAAATAAATATTTACCAGAAAACTCACCAGATTGAGTCAATTGCTCAATTGAAGACAACTGATGTTCAAGTTTGCCCATATATATTTTGCTACGTGACAGTTTTCATCGTGTAAAAAAGATGAATTGTCAACATATCTACATTTACAAAATTAAAGTGATAAAAAATTACTATAAATTATAGTGATAGTGCTTATGGTCTACATAAATTGCATAAAACATTTTTATCTTTTGCAAGTTACACCGATGGTCCTTAATTGATTTGGTAGTGCACGACGGTTGTCCCTGTGATTTTTATATAATTACACTGAACGTTTCTAACTTAATTAAAACTGTACGTTAATGTGACTTATTTAAAATGCGATAAAGGGAATGTGTAGGAAATGGTGAGGCGGAGAGAGAATATCATCGTGCCATTGGCGAACTCTCAGGACATGTGAGGGCAGAGGGGAACACGAAACCATTGGCACAAAGAAAGATATGAGGTGGTGGTAGTCGGACCCTTATGATATCTAAAACGTAATTATTATTCCATAAACATTCGAAAACAACATAAAAGGGTAATGAAAAAAAATCTTTAGTGTGAAATGGCATGAGTCATGTACACGAACCAAACGTTCATCAAACAATCGTGAACAACCGGAAAATTCATTTATGTTTATTTTATGAATATGAAAGAAAAAACATGAACACTAAATTATGTTTGTTTAATAATACGACAAAAATGAACATATGTCTCGTTCGTTTGTTTACACCCGTGAACGTACGATTATATTTTCGTAAACATTTGTTTGTGTTTGCTTATGTTCTTTTATGTTAGTTGATAGGAGTAACAATTCACTTAAATTAATACATACATATATATATATATATATATATATATATATATATATATATATATATATATATATATATATATATATATATATATATATATATATATATATATATATATATATATATATATATATATATATATATATATATATATATATATGTGGATCACATTCTTATTTAATCTAAACCCAAATTTTATAGTATAAACCCTAAGACATTTTCATGTCTTATATGACTTGTACATTTGTCAGAATTAACCCTCACGTTCGGGGTGGTTTTTAATGTTGAATATGCATCACAATGATGATTCAAGTTACGCAAATTTATGTTCGTTCATGTTTGTTTGTTCAACTAACATTTGAACTAACACATTTGTTTGTTTGTTTTCATTTACGTTTGTGAACAAACAAATTTTTTAATAAGCGAACATAAGAAGAAAATATATCCGTCCAATAATTCCATATGACTTTAACTAATTTCATTACTAAGTATTCATGCCTAGTAACTACTAATATTCTTTACCTTCTTTTTTTTTACAAAATAACCGGATTAAAAGGGCGAAACGGATTCAAACCCTAATAATCACGACATGCTAAAATCAAATCGGCAAGAAATCAATAGATAAGAATCAATTAAAGATGGGGTCAAGTCAAATCGGCTTCCCAATCGATTAAAACGACCATATAATCAAGAGCAAATGCTCGAATCTATGGCGAAAAAAAATAGATGATGAAAATGAATAGGTATGCGAATGAAGGTATGATGAAAAAGAGTATGATAATGGCGGTAAATACTAAAAAGGCATTATATTTAGGTATTTGGCAAAGTAGATGTAGCTAATGGTATAATGACAAAAATAAACACGAGAAAAAAAAAAGTTAAATTATAAACATTGGTTAGGAAAAAATAGGATAGCATATAATATTTGCTAAACTAAAACATAAAATTTAATAAATAAAAAAAAGTGCGATAGTATATAATATTTGTTAAATATCATCATTTTTTTTTTATGAAATATAGTTAATTTGTATTAATTCCTAGTTTTTTCATTTTTTTAAAGGCAAAGGTAAGTTGTGTTATTTATTTTTTTGGCAAAAAAACAAAAACTTTATTAACATCTTAGTCTCTAAAAAGGAGACAAGAAAACCGAGATACAAAAGGACACACCACAACAAAAGGCTCGATGACCGTAAACAAAACCTAACCGAGACGCTAACTTAAATCGAGCCTAACCGTGGGCTAACCAAAACAAAGATGACACAAACACCTAAACGGGACGAGAACCAATCCAAACCAAGAACAAGCAATAACCAAATCAAGATCCGAAGTTAGAAGGTTTGATGTCATCTCCCTCATTCGCCTTGAACGTGAATGTAGACTCGATACCCACCCCAGTGTTGTAAAAAACCCGGTTACTCGCCGATTAATCCCCGATTAATCATTTTTAAGAGCAATCCGTTCCGATTTCTAAAAATCCGTTTAATTAAACGGTCAACGTCAATTGATGGATCAAAATCGAATTTGGTAATCAAAGTCAGTGAAAGTAAAAAATGGTTAACATTTTAACATGAATTTAAACGAGATTTTTATTGTTTTGAAGCAAAATGAACAATTTAAGACAATTATGTCAAAAATTATCTTTATATTTATGACTTTTTTCTATAGTTACACATATTATTTTCAAAATTTAATATATTAATGTATACAGTACAATCTGATTCATCTCCGATTAATTCCCGAATTGCCGATTAATCCTTCCAAAGTCCCGACCGATTAATCCCCGAATAGCGAATTTTGCAACCTTGACCCACCCTGTCCGAATTGTAGCGACCCGACAAAATCGTCATTGACGGCGCCGACTACTTAGGTCCCATTACGTGGTCATCAGTCTTTAAAATAACGTTTGACCAAAAATATGTCGCATTCATTTCAAAAGTTAAGATTTGTTCCCAAGTTTACAAGAATCGTTCATCCAAAAGTTACGTTACAAAGTTATAAGTACAATTGAAATCTATGCGACACGATTTAAAAGTAGCCAAAAGATGCTCCATGTATGCATGTATATACTCGACATCCAAGCAAGTATCAAAAGTAATGAGCGGAAGCATGTATCACAAAACGTTCAAGGACCTGAGAAAAACATAGAAATCTGTCAACGAAAACGTTGGTGAAATCATAGGTTTAAGTAAGTAAGTACAAGTGAACCACAAGATTTGTAACATTGATATAATAGTAATACATTCCAAAAGTTTGTTTCACGAGCACCCAATTATCAATGCTTAACATTCCTTCCATAGAACCCCATCACAATAGTGTTAGAACATACACTGTTTCTCGAAAATATATTATATTCGTAAACGGTAGCGAACCGTTTGAATGAGGGTTTGTCAAACCCATATGGCCATATAACATAAGTTCTCGCTTACACCCGGCAAGTGTAACTAATGATAATCGAATTGAGGATTTTTGTTCAAACTCGTATGTAGAATGTTTGTTTTCCTGTACTTGTGTTCGCTTAGTAAAAAGAAACGTTTATGTTTTCTCATCCCAAATGTAAGTTCAAAAGAGTAAAAGTGGGACTATGATCTCACCTTGAGTGCACGTATGTAAAAGTACTTCAACAAATAAACGTGTGCAAGAACGAATGCTAGTCTTGACCTAAACAAATAGGTTTGTATCAATAACGGTAAACACGATAGGTCAAAGTGTTCAATTAGTCCTATGGCTCGTTAAGACTCGATCATAATAGCATGTGAATCAAATTGTCATGTTTCATGTAAGGTACAAGTATAAAAGCATGTTAGAATGGTTGCACAAACATTTGGTTAAGTTTGATTAAAAGTCAACTTTGGTCGGTCAAAGTCAACGAAAAAGTCAACACGTTCGGATCGGGTCCCGAACTATTTTTCTGAGGTTTTTATTCATATATAAGCATGTTAGAACAAGTTACATGTGAATCGGAGGTCCATATCGTGCCAAACATTTTTCATATTTTGACCATGTTGGTCAGAACCTGAACACGCCTTAGGTCGCGCCGCGACCCAAGACTGCCGCGCCGCGGCATTTAACGTGTGCTGGTACCTGGTCAGTCTCAAATGTCCAAGTCTCAAATCAAAACTCTTTCAAGCATAAATCACAAACCGCTAACACTTAGAACTTGTATCTTATATCGTTAGAAAGGTAATTTGACAAAGAACACAACTAAACACATTTGACCAACCGAAAACATTATTTGCAATAACCGACTTTTCAAATCAAATGATCAATCAATGCACACATTTAATGCTTCAAATTTTACAAGTGCACATTTATGATTTGGGCATTTAATGCATACACAACACACGCCGTTTTGTAGATATTCAAGCATACAATACAACTAACTACTTACTAACAATAATTCATGGCATTCCATGCATCAACTATTCATTTCAAGCTTATCAAACCCTAACCCAAAATCACCAAAATCACTAATCAAGTTTATGGAGTTTTCTAAAGCAACCTACACATCAAATTGAAGCTAGTGATGTTAGGAACTCATTTAATACATGCATTTATAACATTTAACATCATTCAAACAACCAAATCACCAAATCAAACACACCAAAGTTTATGTTCATGCTAGTTACTTCAAATAACAAAATCGAACATATAAATCATATATTCATGTTAGACTTGAGCCATAGACACTAATTAACAACTTTATAAGTTAAAAACATCAAGAACACAAAATCTAGTGATTTTAGAAAGTTACCCAAATGTAATGAAATCGGTATGGAATCGAAGAGGAAGTTGCAAGGATTCCAAATATGTAATTTGTTTTGATTGATGCTTGCTTGAACGGATTTAGATGATGAATCTTCAAATTAGAGAATTGAAAGAAAATAGGGAAGTAGTAAAAGAAAAGGAAAATGGAAATGAAAAAAGATGGGAGGTGGGGTTGACTAGTCAAATGCTAGTCACCTCTTTGGCGAAACTAGTCCCTCGAGTTCGGTTGCGGGTGCGTGATTTACCTAAACGAGATATTTTTAAAACGCGTATTAACGAGGGATGTTATAATCATATAACGGACTTTAAATAATTAAACGGAAAAGTAAACGGAAAAAGGTGGGATGTTACACGAATTGAGACCTCCATTCCTAAATTCGTCAAAGAATCCAATACCCTCTAACAGTCTACCCGCACCCACACCAATGCGCGTTCCTTCTACACTCACAAAAGTATGCCTTTTGCCCTCCCGACATCCTCTTCGTCGCTAGAATCACGCAAACAAAAACCTCCACCCTTTAAGCTCTTATCCTTAGCTTTACCTTTCATCTTCAACTTACTCTTCAAATCAAGGTTTTTCACCCCATTAACCCGAAACTTGCTAGGGTGCACATGCCAACTCCTACAATGACCTTTGCAAAATTTATCCGCACAAATACAAAATTTACGACCTTCACTATTCCCCGTAGAAACTTTAGCCAAGTTATCTAGAAGTTCAACATTCCCTCGTCACTCGCCACCGGTTTCAAAACATCCGCACGTCTTCTTTTCTTTCATAAAGGACCCGCACTTAACTCACCCGCACTTACTCTTCGAATCAAGCTTTGTATTATGTAGCATACTTACAATTTACAATTAATGTACAAGAAGTACCCATGTGAGCCATTCAAAAGTCACATGCAGACAAACCAAAACTAAGATAGCAGCAACAATAAGATGATGTTGACTAACCCAAAATATTCTAAGAGAACTATAACCATCAGATATAGTAGGGTTCTATGGGAATACGTGGGAGGATTTATAGATTTAACGAGAGGGTATTTGAGTAATTAAAATTCAAAAAGCTAGTCTAATGGCATGAAACGCTTCTCCCATCAGCGTTTAGGTTTAGAGCTTTTTCTCTCCCCTAAGACCACCATTAAAGCAGCGTTAGAGGGGTCCCGTCAGGCTCGCTGACGTCCTCTAACGCATGTAACGCGGCGTCACATCAAACGCCTCAGGGGCGTCAGTCGGCAGAGAAACGAGAAAAACGTCAAACGTCATGTGTCGTGTTCTGATTGCCTGTTTTTCGTCAACGGCTATATGACCGTTTTATTTTTTTTTATTCCAAAAATCTATTTATTTATATTATTTATACTCCTTTCATCCATATCTTTATCTTCACATTCATACTCATCTTTCTTGATCTTCATCTCGTTCATCGAAAGCGGAGGAGGTTTTGGAAGCTATTTCAAAACATAAAAAGGAAAGAACATCGGGTGTGCGACATGCGAAAAAAGAAGAAACACTCCGAACCGCTTTTCAAGGAGCTAGCATTTTAACCATCAACCCCTCGGGAATCGACGACCAAGCCCGCAAAGATATGATCGAAGGGCTTCAAAAAGTGTTCCTCGACAAATACAAGTACTTGCTCGATCCACCACCACCGCAACAAAACGAAGAATCGTCCGATGACGAGTAGTTTTTTTTTTCCTGCAATTTTTTCTGTTAACTGTTTTTGTTTTTTTTGCAGCTTTTTTTATTCCGAATGTACTTTTTTTTTTTTGTGAATATTAAATTTATGTTTATTAAATAATGTATTAAATTTAAATAATAAAATGTTAAAATATAAAAGACGTGGACCCTACTGAATTTTGACACAAAACCTTGACATTTTGGGTTATTGAGTGTCAAATTCTGACCCTGACTAGTCACAGTCAAATTGCACTTTTTGACCAAAAAGTGTACTCCATGCCTGTGACTTCACATGCATGGTTAATGTGGTGATCTAACAGCTAGAAGCTATTTTTTTTAAATTCAAACGAGGCTTTTTATTAATCAGGAACATTTTATAAATGCTAAAAGCTTCAAAAAGCTCCTAAAAACTCTCTGCCAAACATGGCCATAGATTGATGACAACTTATTATCGTTACTACTACTCATTTTAGATGGTTAATATTTGATACAACTCAAAGTTATGGTTACAATTTAAAACTTTTATAAATAAAGGGGCGACTACTGCAAGTATTCTAAATCCTTGTTACCAACATTTTTAATATAAACCGACACTCCCCCTTTTGGTATATTCAAATTCAAATTCAAAATTCAAAAAAGTACCTAAAGCAAAAAAACTAGGGTTTCGTAATCATAATCAAATAAATTAACAATTCAGAATGGCTTCATCAGCAGACATGAAAGGGTTTTACAAGCAAAGGAAGAAGAATGCAGGAATCAGTAAACCTTCAGCAACCAAATCGAAAACTTCTGCAAGTTTCGGATCGAATACTGCGCAACCTCCTGCTCTGATCGCCCATGGTTCTCCTGATCTCCAAGGTGAATAGCTTAAACTCAGTAAATCTCAAATTTTAATTGGATATAAGTTTTCGAATGTATAGTTAGGGTTTCATAGCATCTGCTAGTGATTTAAAATTAGGGCAAATATTATGACTATACGTTAAATACTCTTAAGATAACATTTGATACACCTATTGGTTTCAATTGATAGATGCAATTATTTACAGATAATTAGGATTTAGAGAAATTAAATGTTGAAAATATTCAGTTTGATTTGCAGTAGAAGTTATCTTTTAAATTTGTTGTGATGAATTGTACAGGGTAGTGCAGTTTCAGTTTTGCTGTAGAAGTATTTAGAGATTAAAATGTATCTGTAGTGTATATTTCTTTGTTTTCGATTTGAATTTTCTGAAACATTGGTTTTGTTTACTTGTATTGACAGAGAATCATGATGCAAATGAACAAGTTCTGAGGCAATTCGACATGAACATGATGTACGGGCCGTGTGTTGGGATGAAGCGAATGGATCGTTGGAATAGGGCTGTGAAACTCGGGCTGAACCCTCCTAAAGACATTTACCGTCTCTTGACCACTGTTTCCAATGTCTCTGCTGACTCATTGTGGGATGCTCGTGTTTGAAGTACAAAATGACAAGTATGTCTACGCTAGCTTTGTTGCGTTTGTTGCCCTGTGCAGTGTCTAGCTGACGAGGGCCTTTTTCTTGTTATGTTCTCTTTGACATGGTTAAAATTATGTTCGCAGTTAAGCATTAATGGTTTGGTTATTCTATTGGCATCTTATCTTTGGATTAATAGAATCAGTTTTATGTTCTAATATGGTTTCTGGAAACAGCATATGTTACTGCATTACTGTATGTTTCTTTTCTAATGCAACCAGTTACTTTTTGCACTTACTGTACGATAAACGCTTCTATCATTTATTCTTCTAGCTTAAATTTTTAAAGATCGTATACTTATACTAAAAGATTGAATGAAAGATGTATACTGAAATGAGTTAATTACACGAAAGATCAAATTAAAAATTAATCTGAAACACATAGGCGATAAATAGGTACATATAACTTCTTTAGGTTGAATGACTCTAACCGGTCCCAGTAACAACGATTGCGATATCAACCAGTTCTTAGACATCGTATATCATTTGTGCATCTTTTGTTCTAAGCGTACACATAATCACCATCTCTGTATATGTTGTATGCACGAGAGTGAGACAATAGGCCATGATCAATGAATTATACTTTTTCTTGTTTTTGCATCGAGCCTCTCTTTACATTTTCTTTTCGACTGCGAGTTGTGGGGTGTCGGGGATAAATGAAGACCAAAACAGGGGAACAACAGTGCACACAGCCTGTATTACAAGCCCTTTCTGAAAACCTGAAAAGTTATCTTCAGTGACTCCAACATAAGAAGCGAGTGCAACCCCGAGATACCCGCTTATAATAAATGCCAATGCAATTGAAGACATAACAAACGCCATTAAAGATCCTTCACAACCAGGTGGACATAGTTTCGCCATTAAAACACTAAAAGGTAGAATTTTGAAATAATATAGAACCTCCAAAACTCCAGAAACAACTACAACGTATACCGAATCTTGTATCCCCATCGCTCGATAAAACCCTTTCACAAATAACGCATCTGATAACATCAAAACGGCCAATGTTCCTTGAATTGACGAAATTAATTTTCGTTGAGGGATATTTTTCAAGTGACGGTTATATACAACGCCCCATAACAACATAGCTACTTGACCAAACACCTTTGAAATCCCGAGAACTGATGACTCGATCTTTAAATGTTGAGTTTGATAGAAGAACATGGTGCCAGTTAGAGCTGGAATTACGGCGTAAGACGCTGCAAACCATATAATCGGCTTACAAATCTCTGGCTTTTTTAGTACCTTTACAAGCTCAGAAAGCTGACGTTTTATACCATCGTTAGATTGATTTTTAGGCAAGTTTAGTGATCTTTCGCTTACTGAAATTGTTATAAGGAACTGAAGACTCATTAGGGTTCCAAATAATAAGAACATTGATCGTGCAGAAAGGTGATCGATGGAAATACCGCCTAGAAGGTTACCCATAACACCACCAATTGATGCAGCGACCCACGCAAATGAGGGGAGATCCGTTTTGTTAACGGGTTGTTTTCCGCATTCTGCAACTACAGCGTCGTTTGCTACCTCGACTATTGAAGCACCAAGGTTTCCGAGAAGGAGATAAGCAGTGATTGTGAAGAACGAAATGGTTGAAGAGGGTGAAGATGCTACAGCAAACCATGATATAGCTTGTAACAAAGCTGCAAAACATAATATAAATAATTTATATATTGGATATGCAGAAAATATGATTTACAGAAACAATATATTACAATAAATAATCCAGATTTTTCTGTAAGAACTATTAAAACAGTAACAGGCATTAGTAAAAACATATTTTGGCACTTTTTAACCTGTATGACCCATTTAAGATGTAACACAAACCAAATCAAATTCCATCAACAGTAAATAGGTTAAAATTGCCACTTTGGATTCCTTGCAAATTGGAACAAAATTTACATATCTTGTACAACTGAATATTTCATATATAGGAACAAAAGCTTGTGTAGTAAAAACATACTAAGTAGACATGAACATTAACATATATTTACAGTTAGTTCAACATAAGATTTATCAGTATATATACTTGAACTACATATAACAGTTACTTTGCCATACAAAGTAAAGTTCAAAATTGGTCATACTCTGCTTCTTATGACATTTTGAAACATAAATCATGCACAATTTCTGCTATACTAATAACTAAAAATCATATTTTATGCACTAATACAACAAATTCACTAAAAGTACACACATTTTTATAATGAAAAACAAGTCATCTTCAAAGTTTTCTTGCATGTTAAACCTGATTCCATCATCAATTCCAAATTATGTTTATACAAAAACTTGAAAAGGTAACCACTTTGATAATAAAATGACCAGATGGCTCATATAAGGCTTATTACAAAATGTAATCATACAATCAAGAATAATCAATAACACATACAGAAAACAATAATCACAAAAAAAATATTCATAAAAACACATGAATCATACCTCCAAAAGCAATATAAGGAATTCGATGTTGCCCAAACACATACAACGAATCAGACACAAGCCCATAAAATGGTTTTGCAACCATTGGTAAATTAGCAGAAGTCTGTAAAATTTGTAACGTTGATGGATCGACACGCAAACTGTCTTTTAAGAAGAATGTAACCGCCATCCACGGAAAACAACGAAAACCTTGCATCCAAAACCCTAACCCTAGAAGCATCTTTACTCGATTTCCCCCTTGTGTTAATGATCGTTTTTTTCTATAGTATTTGATGGAATCATTACTTGTTTTTGTGGTTGTTTCAAGTTTGTTTTCTGATGAGGGTTCCATTGCCGGTGATTGTTTTCCGACTAATAGGCCGGAATCGTCGTTGGTTTTATATGATTTCTGGTTTCCGGTAAAGAAAATGATTAGGATCCGGAAGATACTAAAAAGGAATGGAATATTTGTTTCCTTTTTGGCATATATATGGTTCCGAGTTCCGACAGGCAGAGGCACAGAAGTTTGTGAATAGTGGTGTAATACACCCTGAGGTTTTAACATTTAGCAAAAAAAGTCCTTTTGTAGATTTCATATTCCTTTTGTAGATTTCATCTCGTTTATGAATAGTGGTGTAAAACCTACAAGACCGCACACTATGGTCTACGGGCCGTTCTCAATTGCTTCGTTTTACATGTTGAAGAGGAAAACGATCAAGCACAAGCGTTGTGGACTGTTGTCAATTGCTTCGTTGTAACAAATGCGGGGTAAATTATGGAATCAACAACGAAGCCCAACCAATCACATATTTTTTTTCCTTTTTTCATTCATTTAAATACAACTAGTGGAGGAGCCCTCGCTCCGCGTCGGGCTCCGTTTCAGATATAATTTGTTGTGTTTGGTTCGTAAAATTATTTCGTGTTTAATGGTTATGTCGGTTAAACCTATTCCAAGTCGTACAAAAATTTAAAGGCGGTTAAAAATATAGGTGGATTGGTTGGAGAGTTTTATGAAAAATAAATAAGTTACGATTTGGCCCTTGAACTTTAACTTTAGACCCCTATGGAGTTTACATTTTTTACCCTAGGAATTTACATTTGACGCCCTAAAGTTTATAATGGTTCTCAATGTTTAGTGTGGTGTCATTGTAGGTACAACCTTTTTGCACGATGTATAAACGATTAAAGCATGGAAAAAAACTATTCATAAAGTCTTTGTCTTTTAGAGATGTAGAGAATAATGTGTGTATATATATATATATATATATATATATATATATATATATATATATATATATTATATATATATATATATATATATATATATATATATATATATATATATATATATATATAATGAGTTACGTAGTTAATTTATAATAAGAAAAAAAAGTTAAACAATAATAAAGTGAAAAATTATGTGGTTGATTTAATAATAATAGTAATAATAATAATAATAATAATAATAATAATAATAATAATAATAATAATAATAATATTGAATAGTTGTTAGTTAGTAAAAATTATGGGATCGATTTATAATGAATGAGAAATAATAATAATAATAATATTGAATAGTTGTTAGTTAGTAAAAATTATGGGATCGATTTATAATGAATGAGAAGTGTAATGGTTAAAGTATAAAATGTGAAAACTATGTGGTAAGTTTGTAAAAGCTATAAAGTTAAGTGTTATAAAGGGCGGGATTGAATTGTGAAACTATAAAAAGTTTGAGGGGTGTTTGTGAAACTATTGGGGGCAACTATTCATTTGGTGTATATCATTTAGATATATAGAGTAATATACAATATTATTTGACTCAACTACCAATTTTACCACGTAACTCACTGTAATAATCAAAATTAAATAGATATAAGCGGACATAACATACTTTATGTCCCCTGAATGTTAATCGGAAAAATGATAGATTCATACAAACATTACATAATCAACAATGAGTTGTAGCTCAACTGGTAGTGGTTTGTCTCTCTTAGCGAGAGGTCAGGAGTTCGAATCCGCTGGGCTAGAACATTGCACTCAATGTTATCACTGAACTGAAGTATTCACTCATGTCTCCTTTCGCTTAGTGCGTGAGCAGCGGGGAGGAGGGTTTTTACCAGCCATGCCCTCGGATTGGTCCGGGTTTTCTTAAGGCAGTAGTTGAAGGTGAGTTATGCAACTACGGAAGATGAATGTGTGGGTGGTTTAGTCCATGAGTGATCCCAAACTAATGTAAAAAAAACAAACTTTAAATAATCAATCATATGATGAGAGAGAAGCAAGTGTGAATAACAAAAAACAATTTTATTGATCCATTTAATGGTCCACGCCATTATGTGATACTTTTGTATAAACTTGTGTGAATTTAGTAATACTCGATTGATTATAATGCAAGTATTTAAGTTCCTAATTATTAACGTCAGTACAAAACTCTTAAATTTAATGATTTTAATATTTAGCCTTAATTTTTATATTTACCACAGTCAAAGAACAATAAAAAAAAAAAAAAAAACTGTGTTGTAACTCATGTGTTAGTAGTCTGTCTCTTTTAGGGAGAGATCAAGAGTTGAATTCTCGTGGGTTGCAGGGTAGTGGGAGAGGGAATTTTACCGCTCATGCATTCGGATTGAGCCGGGTTTCCACCTGCACATCAGTTAAGGTCGGGGGTGTTGGATGATCCCAAACTGCCGCTAAAAGAAGACAAAAAATAAATGGACAATAAAAAATGGTTCTACTTTACATAAGATTTCATAAAGTGTGAATTCCAAATTTTAACAGTCGTTTGAAACAAATGGCAACACTTTGTATACATACCCCAATTCAGAAATAACGATTATTCATATAAAAATGAATTTTTGTGTATTCGAGATGGATATTATGTTACAAATAGTACATTTTAAGGTAAAATTGTCATGAATAAATATAGATAGAATAGAATTGTATATTATATGTTCAGATTAAAGTTGAAGGTGCTTTCATGTGGGATAAAACTGTATTGTCACCCAGCAGTGCGTACAGTATTGGTATTTAACTGTTTAATACTTAATGTTCAGGTTGAGATTCAGGCAACTAGAGCAAAGATGGTGTTTAAACAGAGGCAGAGGATTTTTTGAAGAGCCAGAAGTCATGGGTGAGACATCTCAATCGCAGCCTGCAACGAGCCATCAAGAGAGGGGCAAATGTGGAAAAATTCAGACTTTTGTACGCAACTCTGTCACAGTGCAGGTCGTGTCACAGCCACGCTGCGTCCACGTCGCAACCTGCACTGTCATTGAATCTTTCTGTAACCCGCTCTAATACACGACAACACTACTAATATATAGACGAGACATATGATAGGATCATGTATATAAACCAAAACTGGTAATTATATGGATCCTCAACCAGGCATAGCAGACCCACATTACCAAGTGATCTAGTATGGTAAATGTAAATGACAATCTGATAGATATTTGCATTTGCATATACATTATAATCGCAGGGAAAAAAATTCAACCAGTGTAGTTAATGATGGGTCAATTGCGGTTTATGTTTTATCTATGGCCATCAAATGGGACCAGCGGGTCAAACTCCTCAAACCGACTTTATAATGCATATAACCTCATAAACTAATTCGAAAGTGATAAAAATCACATTATAATGTTGGTTATAATATGATGTTGACTCGAGTAGTCGAGTGTACAGTACCTAACCATGGCATAGGCTAATCAATTTAACATGTTGCCAACCCATCCATTTTGCTGTCTCTAAATGGATAACTTACCCAAATTTCATATTTTACTATGCTGAAACCCAGCTGAAAGTAAGGACTTCTCATTCTGAACAAAATAACTTGGAATAAGCAGTAAATTTCCAACAAGATCCAAAATAACTAAAGAAGAAAGAACAAATCCAAATTTTTTTACAAACTCGTTCATCTCGTTGTTGCATATAATATGTTTCTAACAGCACGAATCAACTCGGATTTACCTGCAAAGGAGGAAATAGAAAGGTAGTTCAACCCTACATGAAGCATGCATAAGATATATGAAAATGAATTAAAATTAATATCCAGGAAGCAAGGGCGATATATGTGAAAATAGGAATAATATATGTTAATAAACTACATGATGATTGTCAAGTGTTTAAACTGTAAACCATGAATGATACATCTGTAACATATAACTCATAACAGAAAACAGATACACGTATAACTAAAACGATCAGATAATGAGGGATTAGTTTTATAACGATTATATATTTTGTCTCCCAAGGTGCATATTAATTGTAAAATATACTTGTATTTTTCTATAGATTACTGCTATTTGAAAAACATAACACTCGTAATCATATCAGATACTAGTTAATGTAGACGTTTCAGGTCAAATCAACGCAGCAGATTTCAACCCTCAATTAAAAGTTCCCATTCCCGATCTACCAATTTTACCACCTCTACTTATTCACTGTAAGACGAATAAGAAGTAAAAACAAAATCAGATGCTTTAGTAAAACTAGAAGAAAACGAATAAAACAACATTTGCAACTGATCAGCAAAGGATACAAGGGTGGATACAGATTTGCATATACTGCCGAAGCCTGGATAAATTCCTACATCAAGTTCCGTAAACAGGTCACAACTTCAGATTATCGCATGCTCATTAACAAAATAAGAAACAACAGAAGAAAAAAAAGTTCCAGAACTTACCTCTTCTTACAAGATGATAGGACCAACAAAAATGGGCAATCAAACTATATGTCAAATTACAGATCATAATTATCAGCATCTTGAGATGTAGAAGGATTGTATCTGTCCTCAAATTCATTGGATACAATGGATGATGATCTTGTGTCATTGTGCTTGCTTCGTTTGCGATTATCGCGTGATCTATGGCCTCTATCAGGGCTTGAATAATCGTCTTTTTTGGAGCGCTTGTGCTCATCTCGTTGTCCACGATCATGAGAGCGGCTACTACTTCTATGTCGATCATCATTCTTGGGGCTATACTCATTATGTTTTCTGTCACGTCTATGTTTGTTACTTTTGTCTTGGTTATCAGATTTTGATTCTTTCTGATGACTTTTGTCTTTAAACTCATCATGTATGTGTTTATCTACATGAACATTACTCAAAGAAGAAGGTTCAGATGCAAGTTTTGAGGGATCTTCACTTGGGTGATCAGACATGTTTGCATGCTTTATTTCTTCCATGTATTCATCGATTATATCCCTCATGACCTTTTTATATAGATAAAAACACACAAAATAAATCAGTGTGTTGACTTTATGTGCTATAAAAACAATGAAAAAAAAAAAGCAAATAAAAGAAGGAAGTATGTACTCACCTGTGTGGTGCTTCTTTTCATTTTCTTGCCACGATATGACATTCTTCGCCTTTTATAATCCCTTTCTTCAGCTAACAATTCTTCTCGTGACTTACTTTTATTTGAATCCTAGAAAAACAAAATAAAAAAAATGAGACCAACAATGAGTAACTGATGCATATAGGGTATATATTTTATGGTGCATATGTATAACTTGTTTTTTAATTACAGCAAACAAAGTGTAGGTCAATTGAAAAAAAAATGGAAACAATCGAACATACCTTGTTACCTCCCCGATTCCAAAGTACCCCATCATGTTCAATTACAGATCTATAATTTGGACGTTTTTTACGCTCCACTTCAGCCGTCTTTGATATAAATTCATGTTCTTGCACTCTGCAATGGTGTAACATTGATCAGACATTTCTCACATGATACATTTAAACAATTAAACAACTTTAACAATTTCAGATGATCATAAATGTAGTACCACAAGTAAAATTCAGAACCACATAGTTCTATACTAGCAATTAACAAAGTGAATATACACAGGAACAAGCGTTTCACGTAAATGAATACCTTTGATAAACCGGAACAAACCACGATCCACGTATGGCTTTAATTTTTGTTTCAAACTCAGATCGTTCATGTAACGCAGCAACAGCTGCTGCAACCTGCGAAACTAATACCACTCCCATTCTACTTCCATCTTTTCCCTCACTTAAATCAACAGATTCATTACCCTTTTTCTCACCAAACACAAACAAACATTTCGATGAAGTAATCAATAACACTTGCTTTAAAATACTAACTGCAAACAACTTCCCGTTAACTTCACCATACAATATAGCAAGCTGTGAAGCCAACCACCCCAAAGCTTTAACCAAAACCGGGCACTCAAATCTATAACTACTACCCGCCGTCTCTCCATTATAAACTGACACCATATACGTAATCGCTTCCCTGTATACAGCTTTCATAGTTAACCTAAATAACAGCAGAATATGATCCCTCGTAAACACATCAATCACAACCCCGTAAAATGGAGAATTCACCAATATCCATTCCGTTAATTCTTCATTTCGAGATACACAACAACATGCAATTACTCGCATAACACCATATGAATAGAACGAAGGATAATCCTTCCATTGATCGATTTCGTTTCTAACGTTACAGTATTCAGATGGAAGTAATTCAACTACATAAGAATCAGAATCACTTATAGTATCTCTCATATCATCAGCATTACTATTACTATTATTATTAGTATCGCATTCAGCTAATAAAACAGCAGGCAATGTAAGCATACGATCAGCATTATTACTACTACTACTTCTATCGTTATTGGAAGGCGGAAATGAAACAACGGCGGGACAATCGCGGTAAAAGAAATTAGATTCAGGTGAAGTGTGATAATTATTTAGTGATATGCTGAGGTCTGCGTTTGTGTCGTTTGAGTAGTGTATTTGATTAATTAATGGAGATTGAAGTGAGTTAGGGTAATGAAGGGAGTTGAGGAGTGTGAGATCAATTGGTGCAGGGGAGGAAGGGCAACGGAGGTAGTGGTGGAAGAGGGAGGTCGGAGGGATACGGTGGTTGGAGTTGTACGGACAGGTAGCGGTGACGGTGGTTGTGGTGGCGGTTGGGAGGAGAGTGGAGAGGGAGGTAAGGGTTGATTTCGAGAGGTGGATGAGGTGTTTTAGGGTTGAGAGTGTGGTGTGAAGATTGGGTGGTTGTGTAGGGTCGTTGGAGGTGGTGGTGGTGGTGGTGGTGGCGGTGTTGTGGTGGTGGTTAGGGTTTGGAGGGGGAGGGAGGTGGGGGAGTGAAGGAGACGAGTCCATGGGAGGAGTGATCAGACTGAAACGAATTTGCCAACTAAAATGGGGCTGCGTCGCAATTAATTTAAAAAATAAAATAAAATAAACTTACTCAGGCTATACCAAAAAAATAAAAAATTACTATTTTCTAAACATACGTTTAAGATGTTAGAACATACAATAATAATTAGCTTAGATGTTTAATATATTTAAAAAGTTCAAGCTCGAGTTTGTTTCCTTCAATATTTAAAAACCTTCTCAAATGGGCTTAATTGATTATGCAATTTGTGTATGGCCTGAATATCAGATGGTGACCTTTAATTTTATGACCGAAAAATTCATATCATTCACAAATCGCAAAGGCTATTCGCAATATGCAAAAAATATCTTGCCAATTAATATATAGAACAAAGTGTTGCATTATCTTTCAATATGGTACTGATATTACCTCAAACTATACGAAATACAAGTTCTTTGATCATGTTAAAATACGAGATAAGAATACATCGTCCTTTTTGAATAATTCTTTCAGATGAACTTAAATTGACTTTTTTGTTGTAAATTTAGTAGTAAAATATGGATCGTAATTAGTCAAATATGGATAGTAAAATTTGTACTATATATATGTGGATAATGAACACACATATACACACCATTTTCTTACATATAAGAAATATACTCTCTCTCTCTTCCATTACTACTCTCTCATATTTAAGGATTGTATAGGCTTAGGTCAAAATTAGTTATAAGCCTACTGAATTATAACACGTTATCAGCACGAAGAGCTTAGTGTAATCAAAGGATATCTCAAACGATCACGAGTCACTAATCAAGGTATGAAATTATTAAGGTTTTTCAGACTCGGACATATCAAATTTTGGACTACTAACATTTTGAACTACTAATTTTTATTAAGTTCTTAGTGCATTTGTATTGTTCTTATTATATGGTTGGCTCTGCCACCTAAATTATATATGGTCGACACTGTCGCCTAACTATCATTTATGTTTACTAACTTTTATTAACTTCACTAACATTTATATTTATGTTATTTAAGTTATATATGGCCGGTTATACCGCCTGAATTATATTTTCTGTAATCTAACTCTTATTAACTTCACTAACATTTATATTTATGTTATTTAAGTTATATATGGCCGGTTATACCGCCTGAATTATATTTTCTGTAATCTAACTCTTATTAACTTCACTAACATTTATATTTATGTTAATAAGACCTCATGATTGTACGCAACATGTCATTTGACAACACGGTACTGTATGTACGCAACACGTCATTTGACAACACGGTACCATGGGTCGAGATTAATTCCGATCAATACGAATACGACGGGGTCTTTATATGTTATCTAACATTTATGATTACTTATGCAATTAATCATTATTTATTTCATGCATACTAATGTTTATTCTTAAATTTATAATTTTAAAAGTTAAAATAAAAAAAATAGTTTGTATTTTTATTAAAAGTAAATCTTAAAAGTTAAAATAAGAAAAAGTAGTTTGTACTTTTATTAAAAGTAAATCTTAAAAGTTAAAATACAAAAAGTAGTTTGTATTTTTATTAAAAGTAAATCTTAAAAGTTAAAATAAGAAAAAGTAGTTTGTATTTTTATTAAAAGTATATCTTAAAAGTTAAAGTAAGAAAAAAAAAAGGGGATGGTAAAATGGAATAGTTTTTTTGTCAAAAATGAAGTATTAAAAATGAAGTGGTCTCCTTCTATAACTAAAAAAATATATATATACTTTTATCAAATGAATTTTTTTGTGGCCGACAATTTCAAACACGAGTCCGTGTTTAGTTTATCAAGAATATCTCTTGCTTTGGTGAAAGGTCACAATCACGATATCAGGTGTGGTGAAAGAATTAAAAAATTGGTCAAGTGGCCTTTTAAAAACTAGAAAAAAAATTTAAACAAAAAGTTTTTTTATATATTTATAATTTACGGGTAACGTAAAAAAAAGGAAGTTTAAAAAAAAAAAAAAAAACAAAGAAAGTGTTTAAATGAGTTTTACAGAAAGGGGGAAAGCAAAGTAAAAAAAAAAAACTTTTTTCCAAACAAAGGTAAATGAAAATAGGACTTAATACAAGAAAAAAGTAAACATCTCCTAGACGTGATAAAATCTATCAATGATAAGTATTAGACTTGATGAGCTAAATGTGACAAAAATGTTTCAACATGTCTTATGTTAATTTTCTAAAATAAGTTATTATTATTCCGAGTTTAACACATATACATATGTTAATTAAAAACAACCTTTTTGTTCTTATGTAGTGTTGGGTTGCAATTTTGGTTGTATGCCATAATTCCATCCAGTAGAGTGACAATAGAAAACTTTTGATGATAATCAATAAAAAACTTTTTTCCAAACTTGTCAAATGTTTTGTTAAAAACGTGACCGTTGAAAAAAGGAGGTTGAATAATAAAACTTAAAAAACAAATTATTTTTTTTAAGAGTGTGCATCAAAATGGCCCGTTTAATAATGGGGAGTAAAAATATAGTCAAATTGTTTCAACGAACAAGGGTTCAATTGGATGTCTCTTAAAAAAAAAATCTGCGGGTACGGGTGATGGATCCAATGGATCCGCATCCACGACCCGCGGGTGCTATCCCTAATTGTGACAAGTACAAATCAACTAAAAGTCTAAAAAATAAATGCTCTTATAGGGACCAAATGTTCACAATAATTGCCTAAGCTAGATATGAAACAAATAGTTCATAAAAAAAAAAAAAAGGTCGTTGTGCGTTTTCGGGATGATAGCCGAAATACACTTACAAAAGTAGGTCAGCCGTCAATTCTTTATGGCCATATCAACGTAGATCAATAAAATCATTTATGGTTTTGATAAAAGATTAATTAAAAATTAATTTTTTTTTTGGTCTTGGATTCTCGGTAACAAAAGCAAAGGTTGTTTTTGGTTGCCACAACAAACAAGACAGAGGTTGTTGACTTTTGTTGTTAAACATGGCACAAGTGAACAATAACAATAGATTATTGTTTTTGAAAAGAATAATGATGCGTTAATTTTATTGTATAAAATAAAATTAAAGAAAATGGTTTTCATTGATGACTATGAACAAACGCAAACAAAGTGTTTGTGGTATTTGGTGATTAAAAAAAAAAAGTGCATCTAAAGCTTCTACTGAAAATAATATGCATCTAAAGCTTCTACTGAAAATTAATGTGCAAGGTACAACGTATAACTATATGGTCAAATTCATTTGAGCCTTCGGAGTCACAAGTATATGATGTATATATATATTACTCAATTAACAAAATAGTAAATCTAAATTAATTCATATGAATAGTAAAACGAAATTAATTAATTTACTATTCACATAAAAAAACGCATATGATAAAAAGCGCATCGCATATGATAAGCGCATATGATAAAAAGCGAATATGATGAAAAGCACAACGCATATGATGAAAATCGCATATGATTAAAAGCGCATATGGTGAAAAACACAGCGCATATGATTAAAAGCGTATATGGTGAAAAGGATATATGATAAAAAAAAAAAAAACACATATGGTGATTTATAAAAAAAAAAAAAAAAACACATATGGTGATTAATGGAAAGCACATATGGTGATTAATGAAAAGTATATTGTGAAAAAGAATCACAAATGTTTCTTGAAAGAATTCAAGGTAAGATATATGAACCAATTCATCCATCATGTGAACCATTTTGATATTTCATGGTTTTAATAGACGCATCTAGCGGATGGTCTCATATTTGTATGTTATCAAGCCGTAATATGGCATTTGCAAAGTTTCTTGCACAAATTATTAAATTGAGAACACATTATTCTGATTACACCATTAAAAGGATGAGACTTGATAATGCTGGTGAGTTAACATCTCAAGCATTTAATGATCATTATATATCTACAGGGATTGTTGTTGAACATCCAGTTGCTCATGTGCATACACAAAATTGGTTTAGCTGAATCAATAGATAAACGCTTACAGCTAATAACTAGACAATTGATAATGAGTACAAATCTCTCAATATTTATATGTGGACATGTAAATTTACATGCTGCGACATTAATTCGCATTATACCATGTGGAAGTCGTAAATATTTTCACTTAATACTTGATTTTGGCCAAGAGCCAAATATTTTCTACCTTAAAACATTGGTTGTGCAGTGTATGTTCCAATTGTATCACCACAACACAATAAAATGGTTCTTCAAAGAAAGATGATAATATATTT
Organism: Rutidosis leptorrhynchoides; assembly: GCF_046630445.1. Classification (NCBI taxonomy): domain Eukaryota; kingdom Viridiplantae; phylum Streptophyta; class Magnoliopsida; order Asterales; family Asteraceae; genus Rutidosis; species Rutidosis leptorrhynchoides. The sequence continues at coordinate 305,088,384 of NC_092341.1, forward strand.
TGGATATAAAACATCTTCAATCATAAGATATATTGAACCCATGATGGGTGATGTTTTTACAGCACGTTTTGCTGATTGTCATTTTAATAAAACATTGTTCCCTAGATTAGGGGGAGAAATAAAAATAAAAAATAAAATGATGCTTCATGATGCGAACATCAATTAAGGTATATTGAACTCGCACAAAAGAATGTGAAACGAAAGTTCAAAAATAATGCATATGCAACAACTTGCAAATTAATTACTTTATGCATTTACAGATATAAAAAAGTGACTAAATCATATATACCAGCGATAAATGCTCCAGCTCGAACTGAAATTCCAAAAGCTGGCAATAATGTCACTGTTGAGTCTTTGCCACGCATCAAACGTGGAAGATCAATTGGTTCCGAAGATAAAAATCCTCGAAAAAGAAAATCAGCTGATAATGAGGTAAGAGAAAGTGTTCAAGAAGAACCACAAATCAATATTCCTTCTGCAGAGGATATTGATAAATGTTAATACTAAAATTGCGATAAATTATGCAATATTATGGAACCGAAATGAAACTAAAATCTCTATGAGATATTTTCATATAATGTTACAATGACATCATGAATAAAGATGATGATCTGGAACTAAAATCTGTCATTGAATATACAAAATGGACATGATTGAGCTCAATGGAAAGGAGCAATAAGAGCTGAATTAGAATCGCTCGATAAAAGAAAAGTTTTCGGATCAATCGTTATCACTTTTAAAGATGTGAAACGTATGGGATACAAATGAATTTTTATCCGAAAAGAAATGTGCAAATGAAGTTACAAGGCAAAACTAGACTTGTAACTCAATATTTTCCACAAAGACCAGAAATGAATTAGGAGGAAAAATTATCCTTTTGTAATGGATACAATTACTTATTAGATACTTAATCAACCTGGTAGTTATTTAAATGCATCTCATGAATGTTGTTACTACTTATCTGTATGGATCACTTAATAGTGATATATATGAATATACCTAAAGGGTTAAGGTATCATAAGCATCTAATGTAAAACACAAGGGAATATATTCCATTAAATCACAAAGATTTCTAAGTGGGTTTATACAAACGGAACGTATGTGGTATAACCGATTAAATGACTACTTGATAAAAAAAAGGGTATAAATATAAACTTATTTTGCACGTATGTTTTATAAAAACAATGTTCGGATATGAGATCGTAGTTGTTTATGTCAATGTTCTTAACATCATATGAACAAATAAAGAGATCTATGAAATCATTCAACTTCTAAAGAATTATTTTGAAATGAAAGATCTTGAAAAAACCAAGTATTACCTTGGATTGCAAATTGAGCATATGCCTAATGGTTTACTTGTACATCAAACAACTTATACCGAAAAGATTTTAAAACATTTTTTTTAAAGACAAACTCATTGTTGTTAGATCACTCAATATTGACACTGATCTATTTCATCCCTGCGAAGATCATGAAAATTTTAACAGATCGGAAGTTCTATATTTTAGTGCAATTGAGGTTCTTATGTATCTTATAGATTATACAAGATCTGACATTTCTTTTGCAGTTAATTTGTTGACAAGGTTCAGCTCAGCCCCTACCAAAAGACATTGGAATGGGATCAAACAAATAGTTTGATACCTTCGGGGAACTACTGATTTATAATTATTTTATTCTAACAACTCGAAACAAGATTTGTTTGGTTATACAGATGCAGATTATTTATCCGATCTACATAAAGCTAAATCTCAAACTGGATATGTATTCCTAAATGGAGGCACCGCAATATCATGACGTTCTCAAAACAAACACTTGTTGCAACATCATCAAATCATGCCGAAGTGATTGCATTACATGAAGCTACTCGGGAATGATTTTAGTTAAGATCAATGATACAAATCATTATTGATTTTTGTGGACTAGAACGCTATAAAAGCCTAACAACTATCTATGAAGATAATACAGCTTACATAGTACAAATAAAAGAAGAGTATCAAAAAATGACAGAACAAAACATAAATGCTGACGAGGCGCTAAAGTTATAAACAGTCTCAACGGTCATAAGTTTGATGGAAAAGAATGGTATATTAGTAAGGCTCAGAAAAAGACTGAAAGGGAATAGGAATTGAAACAACAGTTTGAACAAACCATGAAGGAGACTGTAGACAAATCACGTGGACCAAACTTGTACATAAAAGATTTAGATGATACAGTTTCAGATGAAAACCTTAGATTCTTCTCATATACTCAAGATCTCGTAAAAGACAACCAGATTAAAATGAGATACGTTCAATCAACAACTCTGTTGATCTTTATACCAAAGCACTGTCAATCGCTGTTTTTCAAAACATACATTCACAATATTGGCATGAGGCAAGTTCAAAAGATGTGATGACTCAGCGTTGTCTACTTGAGGGGGAGTCAACTCTATGCTGCACTCTTTTTCCCTTAGCTAAAGTTTTATCCCACTGGGTTTTCTTTAGCAAGGTTTTTAACGAGGTAGTATTAATTGCTCTTTTTAAAAAAAAGTACCATCCAAGGGGGAGTGTTGTAAATTTAGTAGTAAAATATGGATGGTAATTAGTCAAATATGGATAGTAAAATTTGTACTATATATATGTGGATAATGAACACACATATACACACCATTTTCTTACATATAAGAAATATACTCTCTCTCTCTTCCATTACTACTCTCTCATATTTAAGGATTGTATAGGCTTAGGTCAAAATTAGTTATAAGCCTACTGAATTATAACATTTTTGAATTTAAAGAATGAGATATGAAGTTTTAAATTTTTTATTGGTGTCAAATATACCAGATACAAGTCACATATATTTAAAGTAGTGAAAGCATATTCCGAAAATTTTATAAATCTATAAAAATCTTATCACACAATTCTACTTAAGTAAGACAAAACTACAATTCAGAACATGTGGAGTCAAGTACCTATTTAATGGGTTGCATTACTAGCTCGTTACCTTTTAAATATTTGTGTTTCGAGTTGGGTCGTATTATGCGCAAGTCATCAAGTTGTGTGCCAATTATTGATAATTTTAAGGCGCGACTTTCTAACTGGAATGCTTCGCTACTTTCCATTGGTGGTCGAACTACCTAAATTAAATCGGTGTATCCTTTCTCTTTATTTCGCGCCCCTTCCAAAGTTATTCGTCTGATTGAGAGCCTACGAGCTAGATTTTTTGGGTTGGAACTAAAGAGACTCGAAAGATGGCATGGACCAAATGAGATCTTATACTATCTTCTTGTGAAGAGGGTAGTCTCGAGATCAGTAGCCTAACTCGTTCATTCTCTAGCTCCTTTTAAAGTGTCAATGGAGACTAGCACATAATCTCAACGCCTCGCGGGTAAAAGTTATAAGAGAGAATCATGGCACACATGTGGGTTTTTCTATACGTGGATTTAGAACTACAAAACCTTTGGAATGATATTGTAGGTGCTGTTACATCACATCATTCTCAAGGGGTCATCACTCCTAATTCATTTACTTGTGGCATTGAAAATAGAATGACCACATGGTTTTGGCTAGATGCTTGTCTTGGTAATGAGACACTTGCATCTAGATACAATCGGTTATTCCACATGGACGCAAATCCTCAATGTATGGTGGCAAATAGATTAGGCGCATCTTCTTCACTTGGAAGCGACTTTGTAATCCTCCAAGCTCTTGTGGCATGAATCCTTTAATCGGTGAATTAGACTCGGTACAACTGATAATGTAACACCGGCCATTTTTTTTTATACACAGCGGAAGACTTTAATAATAAACACAATATAAGTCACGTCATTACATTAAGCCATATAATTAAGTTTAAGCTTACACAACAGTGTTACATTATTACAAAACACTATTTAAACAAAAGTCCACATCAGAGTAGGGTTGTCAAACATGTCTTCTGCATCAATACCCATCACGACTAGCAGTACCTAAACCTGCAAGGGGAAAATATGTGGGGGATTAGCGCACCGCTAAGTGAATGGAATCTATCTAACAGATATAGCTTAAGCCACACACAAGCTATATACTAACGACAACACCTGCTAACTACCAACTAGCATACAATAAGACAATACGAGGATCGGCGGCTAGTACGAGCACACGACTCCCAGCTGATCGGGCCTGAGTCTACCGATAGTCCCTGCTACTCAATTCACAGTATAGTTATCCAGATGCAGGGGATGCATCGTTCACACTATACTCCACAATCAGTAGCCTATGGACCCAACCTCCCCTAGGCACGGTTGACCTCATACGGACTCTAACCTCTCCTAGGCACGGTCTCGAGTCCCCAGTCTCCCTTGGCCCGACTGGTGCAATTCACACAGTGTACACATAATTCACATACAACATCAGGCATAATATATTATTCTAACATGGCAATTTCTACACTATGCATGGTAAAAAGAGTCAACCACAGTAGCATGATATGCTACTTAAACTCTATCCGGAGATAGACCCACTCACCAATTACTAACAACTGCTCAGTTATTATTGATGAGCTTCCTCCTTGTCCTTATCTCCTGAGAACAGCAAAAACCAAGTTAGAATAGTGTTCCCATCAAGATTAGACACACTGACAGCGAATTATAGCAAAATTAGAAAAAAATGCGTCCGCTAAAATTTTCATGCTTAACAATTATGCACTTTCAAAATTTACATCCTGAACATCAAAATACAAACGGGCAGCATAACAGCTATAATTCAACACTTAGTAAAAATTTCACTGTCTAAGACCATCGGTCGATGGTCCCATCCATCGGTCGATGGTCCCATCCATCGGTCGATGGTCCCATCCATCGGCCGATCGTCAACACACCATCGGTCGATGGTCTCCCCCAATCGGTCGATCGTCAAAATTACATCAGATGGTCAGAAATCATACACCATCGGTCGATGGTCTTGTCCACCGGTCGATCGTCCCTCACCATCGGTCGATGGTCAAAGACCATCGGCCGAAGGTAGTTCATCAGCTGCAACAGCAGCTGTAGCGACCCGACCAAATCATGTTTGACGGCGCCGTCTACGTAGGTCCCAATACATGGTCATAAGTCTTTAAGACAAAGTTTGACCGAAAATATGTCGCATTCATTTCATAATTGTGGATGTTTCAAAGTTTACAAAAGTAGTTTCCATAACTAGTACATACGATGTTTAAGGTACAAATGAAACACGTGCGACACAGTTTAAAGTAGTCAAAAGACGCTCCACATATGCAAGTATACTCGACATCCAAAGCAAGTATCAAAAAGAATGTGCGGAAGCATGTATCACCTAATGTTCAAGGACCTGAGAAAAACATAGAAATCCGTCAACGAAAACGTTGGTGAAATCATAGGTTTAAGTAAGTAAGTATGTAAGAGTAAGTCGAACCACAAGATTTGCATCATTGATAAATAGTAATACATTCTAAAAGTTAATATTCACGAGCACCCAATTATCAAGGCTTAACGTTTCCTTCCATAGAACCCCATCACAATAGTGTTAGAACATACACTGTTTCTCGAAAATATATTTCACCCGTAGACGGTAGCGAACCGTCCGAAGTGAGGGTTTGTCAAACCCATATGGCCATACAACATAAGTTCACGCCTACACTTACACCCTGCAAGTGTAACTAATGATAATCGAATGGAGGATTTTGTTCTAAACTCGTATGTAGAATGTTTGTTTTCATGTACTTGTGTTCACTTAGTTAAAAAGAACGTTTATGTTTTCTCATCTCAAACGTAAGTTCAAAAAGAGTAAAAGTGGGACTATGATCTCACCTTGAGCGCAAGAGTAAATAAGTACTTCGACAAGTAACGTGTGCAAAGAACAATGCTAGTCTTGACCTAAACAAATAGGTTGTATCAATAACGATAGTCACGATTGGTCAAAGATGTTCAATTAGTTCCATGGTTCGCTACGACTCGATTATGTAGCATGTGAATTAATTTGTCAAGTTTCATGCAAGATACAAGTATAGAAACAAGTTAGGAATGTTGCATAATCATTGGGTTAAGTTTGACAAAAAGTCAAACTTTGGTCGGTCAAAGTCAACGAAAAAGTCAACACGTTCGGGTCGGGTCCCGAACTATTTTTCCTGAGGTTTTTAATCATATATGAGCATGTTAGAACAAGTTACATGTGAATCGGAGGTGCGTAGCATAGTAAACATTATTTGAAAATCGACAAAGTTAGACAGACCACTTTGGCGCGCCGCGCGTGTATATGGCGCGCCGCGCCATTACCTGTGCAGAGAAATCTGGCAGTTTTTAAGTTTTATGCACGAACCTAACTTTAAACAATCACCATTTATGACCTGCAAACAACCAAAACATGTATCTTATATCATCGGAAAGGTATTTTGATAAGGAAAATAACTAAACACATTTCATCAATCACATTTACTTTTACAACAACCAAAATCACATTCAAAGCTCCTCATTAAATGCATTCAAGTTCATAAATGAAACTCGATGGTTCGGCAACCAATTTACATGAATGATATGCCGTTTCGAAGGTGATCAAGCATACAATACAACCTAACACTTACAAATAACATTTCATGCCATTCAAATCATCAAAAGTCCATTTCAAGTTCATCAAACCCTAACCCAAATCCACCAAAACCAATAATCAAGTTTATGGAGTTTTCTCAAACAACCTACACATCAAATTGAAACTAGTGATACTAGGAACACATTTAATACATGCATTCATAACATTTATCAACATTCAAGCAACCAAATCTCCAATCAAACACACCAAAGTTCATATTCAAGCTAGTCACTTCAAATAATGAAATCGAGCATATAAATCATATATTCATGTTAGACTTGAGCCATAGACACTAATTAACAACTTTATAAGTTAAAAAAAAATTCAAGAACATAAAATCTAGTGATTTTAGAAAGTTACCCAAATGAGATGTAATCGGTATGGAATCGAAGAGGAAGTTGTAAGGATTCCAAATATGCAATTTGTTTTGATTGATGCTTGCTTGAACGATTTTAGATGATGAATCTTTGTATGAGTGTTTGAGAGAAAAATGGAAAGTATTAAATGAAAAGAGAAATGAAAGGGATAATGGATGGTGGAAGGGGTGTTGACTAGTCAAAAGGTAGTCACTCCTTTAATCACTTGGCAATACTAGTCCCTCAAGTTCGGTTGCGGGTGCGTGAATTACCTAGACGAGATATTTTTAAAACACGTATTAACGGGAGATGTTATAAACATATAACGGGATTTAAATAGTATAACGGAAAAGTAAACGAAAAAAGGCGGGATGTTACATTACCTACTCCTTAAAAGAAATTTCGTCCCGAAATTTAAGTAGGCGTAGTAGTCGTTGTTTCTTCCTCGAAATCTTGCGTTTCCGGAACCGGGAACAAGTGAGGGTATTTCTTTTGCATTTGGTCTTTCCTTTCCTAAGTAAACTCGGATCCCCTTTTGGCGTTCCAACGGACTTTAACAATCGGAATTCGGCTTTGTTTCAAAGTCTTGACGGAGGTGTCCACAATTTCAACCGGTTCCTCCACAAAATGAAGTTTGTCATCAATAGTAAGTTCCTCGAGAGGGATGACGATATCGGGTTCGGCAAGACACTTTTTCAAGTTAGATACATGGAAGGTAGGATGAACGGAGTTCAATTGAGGTGGAAGATCTAAACGATAAGCAACGGTTCCAATACGCTCCAAGATTTTGAAAGGACCAATATACCGTGGATTTAGCTTCCCGCGTTTCCCAAAACGGATTACACCTTTCCAAGGTGCAACTTTTAACATTACTCGGTCACTGACTTGAAATTCGAGGTCGTTGCGTCGTTTGTCGGTATAGCTCTTTTGACGACTTCGGGCCGTCCTAAGCCTATCTCGGATTTGAACGATCTTCTCGGTGGTTTCGTGAATGAGTTCGGGTCCGGTGATTTGCACGTCGCCTACCTCGGCCCAACAAAGAGGTGAACAACATTTTCGGCCATATAGCGCTTCAAAAGGTGCGGCTTTAATACTCGCGTGATAACTATTGTTGTAGGAGAACTCGGCGAGAGGTAAGTGCTTGTCCCAAGCTTTTCCAAAATCAACCACGTAAGCTCGTAACATGTCCTCTAAGGTTTGAATTGTACGTTCGCTTTGTCCATCGGTTTGAGGATGATGTGCGGTGCTCATGTCTAAACGCGTTCCCAACGCTTCTTGCAAGGTACGCCAAAATCTAGAAACAAAACGGCCATCTCGGTCGGAGATAATCGATAACGGTACACCGTGTCGGGCTACAATCTCCTTGATGTAAAGTTGTGCAAGTTTCTCCATTTTGTCGGTCTCCTTCATGGCAAGAAAGTGTGCGGATTTGGTGAGACTGTCAACAATAACCCAAATGGTATCATAACCGCCCGTCGTTTTTGGTAGTTTGGTGATAAAATCCATCGTTATCCTTTCCCACTTCCATTGCGGGATCTCGGGTTGTTGAAGTAGTCCGGACGGTATTTGGTGTTCGGCTTTGACTTTGGAACATGTCAAACACTTGGAAACATAAGTAGCTACGTCCCTTTTGATGTTCGGCCACCAATATTGTTCTTTAAGGTCGTGGTACATCTTATTGGCACCGGGATGAATTGAGTATCGTGATTTGTGGGCTTCATCCAAGATGAGGTTTCGTAAATCGCCATACCTAGGCACCCAAATTCTTCCGGCGTAATACAGAAGTCCGGTCTCCTTAACTTCGAATCGAGAGACGAGAATGTTCAAGAGCTCGTGTGAAACATTTTCATCCTTGAGAGCCTCATCTTGGGCTACCCGAATTTGGCTATTAAGGTTTATGTGGATGGTAATGTTTAAGGCTCGGACACGAAGAGGCACCGCTCTTTCTTTTCGACTTAAGGCATCGGCTACTACATTTGCCTTTCCGGGATGGTAACGAAGCTCGCAATCGTAATCGTTTAAGGTTTCAATCCACCTTCGTTGTCTCATGTTTAGTTGCTTTTGATCAAAGATGTGTTGGAGGCTTATGTGATCGGTGAAGATAGTACTCTTGGTTCCATAAAGATAGTGTCTCCACATTTTTAGTGCGAAGACAACTGCTCCGAGTTCGAGATCATGTGTCGTATAGTTTCGTTCATGAATTTTGAGTTGTCGAGAAGCATAAGAAATGACTTTCGTTCGTTGCATCAACACACACCCAAAACCATGTTTCGAGGCGTCGCAATACACAACAAAATCATCGTTGCCTTCGGGAAGTGACAAGATAGGAGCGGTGGTTAGCTTCGTTTTCAAGATTTGAAATGCGGATTCTTGTTCGGTTGCCCAAACGAATTTTCTTCCCTTATGAGTTAACGTGGTTAGAGGACGAGCGACCAAAGAGAAATCTTTAATGAATCTACGATAGTATCCGGCGAGACCCAAGAATTGACGAATGTGAGTAGGAGTAGTAGGAGTCTCCCATTTACTAATGGCTTCGATTTTTGATGGATCGACTTTAACACCTTGATCACTTACAACATGACCAAGAAATTGAACTCATTTCAACCAAAATTCACACTTGGAGAATTTGGCATAGAGTCGTTCTTGTCTCAATAGTTCAAGCACAAGTCGAAGATGTTGTTCGTGTTCTTCTTCGCTTTTAGAGTAGACCAAGATGTCATCGATGAACACAATAACGAATTTATCAAGATATGGTTTGCACACGCGGTTCATAAGACCCATGAACACCGCCGGTGCGTTAGTGAGACCAAATGGTATGACAAGAAATTCATAACTACCATAACGAGTCCGGAAAGCGGTTTTGGAGACATCTTCCCCCTTAACCCTTAATTGATGATAACCCGAACGGAGATCGATTTTCGAATATATACAAGACCCTTGTAATTGATCAAAGAGGTCATCGATGCGAGGAAGAGGATATCAGTTCTTAACCGTCAATTTGTTTAGTTCACGATAATCAATGCACATTCGTAGGGATCCGTCTTTTTTTTTAACAAACAAAATCGGAGCGCCCCAAGGTGAATGGCTAGGTTGGATAAAACCACGATCAAGTAGTTCTTGGATTTGACTTTGCAATTCTTACATTTCGGATGGAGCGAGTCTATATGGTGCACGTGCTACGGGTGCGGCTCCCGGAATAAGATCGATTTGGAATTCAACCGGTCGATGAGGTGGAAGACCCAACAATTCATCGGGAAATACATCGGAACAGTCACTAACAATTGGCACATCATCGATATGCTTCTCATCGGACTCGACTTTCTTAACGAGAGCAAGGATCACAAAACAACCCTTACGGAGTAGTTTTCTAACTTTAATGCACGAAACGAGGTTGAGTCCGGTGCAACTCTTATCACCATAAACAATCAAAGGTTCACCATTCTCGATAGGAATTCAGATTGCGTTAAGATCACAAAGGATGTGAGATTTCATTTTAGCTAACCAATTCATACCGATTATTACATCAAAGCTTCCTAGTTCCATGGGTATCAAGTCAATTTCAAACTTATTACCCAAAATGTCTAATGTGCACCCCCGGTAATATGTGTCGGTACTTAATAGTTTCCCGTTGGCCACTTCAATGGTATAAGTGGTATCTAGTGGGAGTGGTGGAGTGCTAAAAGAATGAATCAAAGTCTTGGATACAAAACATTTATCGCCACCCGAATCGAATAAACAAGTAACATAAGTGTTGTTGAGAAGAAACGTACCCGTGACTAATTCATTGTCATCTCGGGCTTCCTCGGTGTTGATATTGAAAGCTCGGCCGCGCGTATTGGGGTTATCTTTCTTCTTCGGGCATGCGTTTCTATAATGGCCCGTTTGGCCACATTCATAACAAGTGACCGTTTTTGGAGGATTGGGCCCTTTTCGAGCGACGGGGGCGGCGCTTGTGCAATTGTTGGCCTTGTGACCAACTCCTTGGCATCGGTGACAAATTAGCTTGCCACATTCACCCGAGTGGTGCTTGTGACATTTGTTGCAAAAAGGTTGAGTTCCGGCATAACCTTTCTTGCCGTCATTTGTGAAAGGCTTTTTGGTGAAGGTGTTGTTGTTGTAGTTGTTTGATGGAGTGGCTTCCCATTTTCTCTTGTTGCCACCCGATTTGTCCTCGACCTTAGGAGCCGGCACTACGTCTTCATCAACCGTTTCAATCAATTAGCGGCCCATGTTCAAAGCGGCTTGGTGATTAGCAGGTTTGGAGGACATCACACCTTGTTTGATGCTCTTTGAAAGACCATCCATATAGAGTTCAACCCTTTGAGATTCGGGGTTCACGAGATTAGGACACATCAAGGATAGTTCGGCGAAGCATTGGTTATAGGCCTTGAGATCGTTTCCGACCGCCTTCAAAGTTCTTAGCTCTTGTTCGAGCTTTTAGGTTTCTTCGTGAGGGAAATATTCAAAAATCATCTTTTCCCTTAAATCGGCCCAAGAGAGGGCATGAGCTTCATCGGTACCCACCGATTGAACATAGGTATTCCACCAAGTGAGGGCGACACCGGCGAAAGTGTGAGAGGAGTATTTGACCTTGTCTTGGTCCCGACAACCGCTTATGTTAAAGACGGCCTCCGTTTGTTCGAACCATCGAGTAAGAGTAACCGGTCCCCCGGTTCCATCATAAGTGTGAGGTTTGCACCCCATAAAAGCTTTGTAGGAGCACCCTTCGCTAGAGTTACCGGCCCCTTGGTTGTTGTTGTTGTTATTGTTGTTGGTGGAGTGATCGGCCATGGCCGCCTCTACGGCGGTGGCTATCATTCGTTGTAGAGCTTGTTCGGGAGTCTCATGGCGTGGCACGCGACGAGGAGGCATTGTTCCTTCAAAACAAAAGAATACCGTTGGTTAGTATTCTAAATAATACTAACCGTGATATAGAATAAAGATAGAGAGAAAATTATCCCTGACTCGCCTTAAATTCTTTATGTCATAATGTCGGAATGTTCATATGAGTCACCGTAATATAATCCCGAAAATTATATTACCCTAATTCATATGTGCATTCGACATTACTTCGTATAGTCAAGGTGGCGCGTCAATAAAATTTATCAACGTAAGGTCAAGATCGAATATGAGTTAGATATGATAGAAGAGTTCGAGTATAAATGCACAAGTAGTCAAGTAATTCGTACTTCCAGTCTATATGCCGGTTGTAGTCTAGACTCACTAATGTACCCTATGACTCGGGGTTGACACCAATGAACTCTAATTCCCTACAACCAATGCTCTGATACCATCTCTAGCGACCCGACCAAATCATGTTTGACGGCGCCGTCTACGTAGGTCCCAATACATGGTCATAAGTCTTTAAGACAAAGTTTGACCTGAAAATATGTCGCATTCATTTCATAATTGTGGATGTTTCAAAGTTTACAAAAGTAGTTTCCATAACTAGTACATACGATGTTTAAGGTACAAATGAAACACGTGCGACACAGTTTAAAGTAGTCAAAAGACGCTCCACATATGCAAGAATACTCGACATCCAAAGCAAGTATCAAAAAGAATGTGCGGAAGCATGTATCACCTAATGTTCAAGGACCTGAGAAAAACATAGAAATCCGTCAACGAAAACGTTGGTGAAATCATAGGTTTAAGTAAGTAAGTATGTAAGAGTAAGTCGAACCACAAGATTTGCATCATTGATAAATAGTAATACATTCTAAAAGTTAATATTCACGAGCACCCAATTATCAAGGCTTAACGTTTCCTTCCATAGAACCCCATCACAATAGTGTTAGAACATACACTGTTTCTCGAAAATATATTTCACCCGTAGACGGTAGCGAACCGTCCGAAGTGAGGGTTTGTCAAACCCATATGGCCATACAACATAAGTTCACGCCTACACTTACACCCTGCAAGTGTAACTAATGATAATCGAATTGAGGATTTTGTTCTAAACTCGTATGTAGAATGTTTGTTTTCATGTACTTGTGTTCACTTAGTTAAAAAGAACGTTTATGTTTTCTCATCCCAAACGTAAGTTCAAAAAGAGTAAAAATGGGACTATGATCTCACCTTGAGCGCAAGAGTAAATAAGTACTTCGACAAGTAACGTGTGCAAAGAACAATGCTAGTCTTGACCTAAACAAATAGGTTGTATCAATAACGATAATCACGATTGGTCAAAGATGTTCAATTAGTTCTATGGCTCGTTATGACTCGATTATGTAGCATGTGAATCAATTTGTCAAGTTTCATGCAAGATACAAGTATAGAAACAAGTTAGGAATGTTGCATAATCATTGGGTTAAGTTTGAAAAAAAGTCAAACTTTGGTCGGTCAAAGTCAACGAAAAAGTCAACACGTTCGGGTCGGGTCCCGAACTATTTTTCTGAGGTTTTTAATCATATATGAGCATGTTAGAACAAGTTACATGTGAATCGGAGGTGCGTAGCATAGTAAACATTATTTGAAAACCGACAAAGTTGGACAGACCACTTTGGCGCGCCACGCGGGTATATGGCACGCTGCGCCATTACCTGTGCAGAGAAATCTGGCAGTTTTTAAGTTTTATGCACGAACCTAACTTCAAACAATCACCATTTATGACCCGCAAACAACCAAAACATGTATCTTATATCATCGGAAAGGTATTTTGATAAGGAAAACAACTAAACACATTTCATCAATCACATTTACTTTTACAACAACCAAAATCACATTCAAAGCTCCTCATTAAATGCATTCAATTTCATAAATGAAACTCGATGGTTCGGCAACCAATTTACATGAATGATATGCCGTTTCGAAGGTGATCAAGCATACGATACAACCTAACACTTACAAATAACATTTCATGTCATTCAAATCATCAAAAGTCTATTTCAAGTTCATCAAACCCTAACCCAAATCCACCAAAACCAATAATCAAGTTTATGGAGTTTTCTCAAACAACCTACACATCAAATTGAAACTAGTGATACTAGGAACACATTTAATACATGCATTCATAACATTTATCAACATTCAAGCAACCAAATCTCCAATCAAACACACCAAAGTTCATATTCAAGCTAGTCACTTCAAATAACGAAATCGAGCATATAAATCATATATTCATGTTAGACTTGAGCCATAGACACTAATTAACAACTTTATAAGTTAAAAAAAAACATCAAGAACACAAAATCTAGTGATTTTAGAAAGTTACCCAAATGAGATGTAATCGGTATGGAATCGAAGAGGAAGTTGCAAGGATTCCAAATATGCAATTTGTTTTGATTGATGCTTGCTTGAACAATTTTAGATGATGAATCTTTGTATGAGTGTTTGAGAGAAAAATGGAAAGTATTAAATGAAAAGAGAAATGAAAGGGATAATGGATGGTGGAAGGGGTGATGACTAGTCAAAAGCTAGTCACACCTTTGATCACTTGGCAAAACTAGTCCCTCAAGTTCGGTTGCGGGTGCGTGAATTACCTAGACGAGATATTTTTAAAACACGTATTAACGGGAGATGTTATAAACATATAACGGGATTTAAATAGTATAACGGAAAAGTAAACGGAAAAAGGCGGGATGTTACAGCAGCAAAGTGAAGGGTTTTAACCCAAAATCACCAAATCTCGACTTTGGACATGTTTTGACCTCAAAACTGGTTACATCTTTTACACTAAACCTTTAGAAACATAAACCCACAACTTTCAAACACAAACAACATCAATTTCTACCTATTTGACATAAAACCCCATTTTAACAAAAACTAACTTAAAAACCCATTTAATCACAGATTTGATCATGAAATCTTACAAACTTTACCTTGTTAGAATCACAATGACACAAGGAACATTTTGACACCAAAATCAAGCTTCAATTCGAGATCAAATGATTTAGGGTTTGAGATGGTGAAGATGAGGTTAGGTGAGATTGTGAGTGAGAGAAAGGAAAAATCAGGAAACTTCAAGAAAGGAGCTGGTCACCAGCTTATGTTTGTGTTAAAACACAATACCCCATCACACACGGGTATTTACCAGTTATCTGATATCTTTCGCACAAGATTAGGTAGCCCAAACGAGGTCCAAATAAAATAAACAAACCTGTTCTGAGACCCTTGTCACAAACTGGACACAACACAAATATAATAAAACACTAATTAAATAATTAAAATAAAAGCACTTAAGACTAAGCATAAACCCTAAGGGCAAAATAGGCAACTTACAACTAGCCCGGGTTTCAGTCTGTTACAAATCCACCCCCCTTAAGGAGATTCTATCCTCGGAATCTGATCTTGGTCAAACAAATGAGGGTAGCGAGTTCTCATCAACTCTTCTGTTTCCCACGTAAGATTAGAACCCAAACTATGTTTCCACTCAATCAACACCATCGGTATCACTTTATTTCTCAACTTAGTCACCTTTCAGTCAGCTACACGGACCGGCTCTTCCACCAGTTTCTTATTTAAATCGACCCTTAAATCTTCTAATGGAAGAAGTTACGTTTCATCGTCAAATTTACACTTACGAAGATAACACACGTTGAATGTATTATGAATACCGGCTAACTCTGGCGGAAGGTCTAACACCACAGTCTGATCATTCAACACTTCAGTGATCTGAAATGGACCAATAAATCTCGGTGCTAACTTACCACGTTTACCGAATCTGATAACCCCATTCCACGGTGAAACTTTCAGATACACTCGTTCACCCACATTAAAGGTTATCGGACGTCTACGCGGATCAGCATACATTTTCTGCCTATCTCTAGCGGCTTTCAACTTTTCTCTCGCAATTGCAACTTTTTCGGCTGTCATTTGAACAATTTCGGGACCTGCAAACTGTTTCTCCCCAGCTTCTAACCAACAAGTAGGAGTTTTGCAACGACGATCGTACAACATTTCATAGGGCGGCATCCCTATACTCGAATGATATGAATTATTATACGCGAATTCGACCAACGGCAAATGTGTATCCCACGAACCACCGTATTCTAACACACAAGCCCTTAACATATCCTCTAAAGTCTGTATCGTTCTTTCACTCTGACCGTCTGTCTGAGGATGATAAGCTGTACTTAAATTCACACGTGTACCCAGATTCTGTTGAAGACTGTTCCAAAAATTCGACACAAATCTGGAATCTCTGTCTGAAACGATCGATAACAGCACGCCATGTCGACTAACTATTTCTTTAACATACAATTCGGCTAACTCACTTAACGAAGCTGTTTCACGAGTAGCAAGAAAATGAGCACTTTTAGTTAGACGATCCACTATTACCCAAATCATATCATGTCTTTTCTGTGTTCGAGGTAATTTTGTTACAAAATCCATTGTTATATGTTCCCACTTCCACTCTGGAATCTGTAACTGGCGTAATGAACCATAAGATTTCTGATGTTCTGCCTTCACTTGAGCACAAATATGACACTTTTCGACATATCGAGCGATATCTATTTTCATTGTTGGCCACCAATACACTGTTTTCATGTCATGATACATCTTATTACTACCCGGATGTACTGTCAATCTAGATTTGTGAGCTTCTGTCATAATTTAATCCCTCAAATCTCCAAGCTTAGGTACTCAAACACGATTGTTTAAGGTCTTTAGTCCACGTGAGTCATCAATTAAGTCCACTTTCCGTTTGATCATTTGTTCAGATTTAATATGTTCGTCCTCCAAAGCACAGGCCTGAAGGGTTCTTAAGCTGTTAATCAGATCTGAAGTTATATTCAAACGAAGGAATTTCACATTTTCACTTGATCTTTTACGACTTAGTGCATCTGCAACAACATTTGCCTTACCCGGATGGTATTTAATTTCACAATCATAATCTTTGATCAACTCTTGCCACCGTCTTTGTCTCATATTCATTTCTTTCTGTGAGAAGATATGCTGCAAACTCTTGTGATCTGTACAAATAACACAATGGGTTCCATACAAATAGTATCTCCACAGCTTCAAAGCAAACACTACTGCAGCCATTTCAAGATCATGCACTGGATAATTTTTCTCATGAACTTTCAACTGTCGCGAGGCGTAGGCGATTACTTTATCTCACACAACCCAACCCAGCATATGACGCATCACAGTATACCACAAAGTAGTCTAAACCTTCTAGTAAAGCTAACACTGGTGCCTGACACAGTAGCTGTTTCAAAATCTGAAAAGCCTTTTCCTGTTCATCAGTCCATCGAAAGGCTACATCTTTACGAGTCAACTTAGTCAACGGGCCTGCTATTTTAGAAAAATCTTTGATAAACCTGCGATAATAATCAGCCAATCTCAGAAAACTCTTAATCTCAGTCGGAGTCTTTGGAGAATTCCAATTGATTACCTCTTCTATCTTTGTCGGATCAACTTTTATACCCTCGGCACAAATCACATGGCCCAAAAACTGCACTTCACGTAACCAAAATTCACACTTTGAAAATTTTGCAAATAGTTGTTCACGTTTCAACAATTTCAAAACCTATCTCAGATGTTCAGCATGTTCACTTTTTGTCTTTGAATACACTAGTATATCGTCTATAAACACAATCACAAACTTATCTAAGAACGGACGACACACTCTATTCATTAGATCCATGAAGACTGCTGACGCATTCGTCAACCCAAACGGCATGACAAGAAATTCATAATGACCATACCTTGTTCTGAACGCTGTTTTCGGTATATCTAATTCAGCAACACGAACCTGATGATATCCGGATCATAAATCTATCTTAGAAAAGAATGAAGCACCCTATAACTGATCGAACAAATCGTCTATTCAAGGTAACGGATACTTATTCTTCACTGTTCTTTTATTCAATTCACGATAATCAATACACATACGCATTGACCCATCTTTCTTTTTAACAAACAATACTGGAGCACCCCACGGTGAAGAACTCGGTCGGATAAACCCACGATCTAATAACTCTTGAATCTGTGACATCATTTCACGGATTTCAATCGGGGCTAATCGGTATGGAGCTTTTGCAACTGGAGTTGTTCAAGGAACCAACTCAATCTTATATTCGACTTCCCTTACCGGCGGCAAACCGGGTAACTCATCTGGGAACACTTCGGGAAATTCTGATACTACCGGAATATCAGCCACTGTTTTCTTTTCTTTCTTCGCATCAATCACATATGCAAGAAATGATTCACAACCCTTTGCCATCGACTTCTTCGCTTTCATCATGGTTATCAACGGAAAATTATACCCGCCCCTCTCCCCTCGGACCACAACACGGGTTCCATTGGTCGAACGAAAGGTAATCATTTTCCTATCACACTTAATATTAGCCCTAAGCGAGCTCAGCCAATCCATTCCTAATACTACATCAAAGCTAGGAATATGTAACACTAAACAAGTCACCGTGAAAGACTTCCCTTCAATCTCTATACAAACCCCAGTCACATACGTTGTGACAGGTGTAGTCTTACCATCTGCTACTTCTTTACTAACCGGCTTGGGTAACACAATAGCTGGTAAATTCAACTTAGCACAAAAATCTAGGGACATAAAACACCTATTGGCACAACAATTAAACAATACGCGAGCAGGTATTGAGTTGATTAGAAACATACCGGTGATCACTTCGTCGGTTGCCACAGCATTCTCAACCGACATCTGAAAAGCTCTAGCCTCTGCTGTTGAAGGGTTCTTCCTCTTCTGCCCACTCGAGGCAGTTGACCCTCCAGCTGATGCTGAACGCGCTCCTGACCCTGCCCCGGAACTACCACTCTTCGACGGACAACTATGTGATGACCTGGGAATTTCCGACCAAATTTAAACTTAATCTTTATATGATTTCGACACGAAGAGCAAAGTCTGTAAGTTTGAGTCTCAAAAGATTTGAACTGTTTCAAATATTCAATTGACCTTTGACTGTTTCCGACGATTCACGAACAAGTGTGTGGAAATAAATAAGTAAATAAATATATAAATGTAATAAAAACATACTTATGTATATTAATTTTAAATGAATATAATATCAATTAAATCTTTTGAATATGTAGAGTAATATACAAAATAAATAATAAGTTATTAAAATAAATATATACGAATTATGTACAAAATTAATACTATATGTATGTTGTAATACATATAATATATATATATATATATATATATATATATATATATATATAAATATTAAATACTCAAATATGCCAATATATAATATAAGAATTTCATAATTAAGTAATATGTATTATCATTATATTAAATCTAATTACAAGTTAAATTATAATTCTTATTATTACTATCATTGACATAAATAATAATATTAGTATCAAAATTAGTATTGTCAATATTATCATATAATATATAGATGTAAAAAAAAAAAATTATTAATACATTAGATTTGTTACATATTTGCTTTTAACAAAATATATAAAGTTAAGAAATTTGTTATTACTACTAATATTATTAGTAATATAAATATAATTAATAAAACTAATATAATCATTATAAACTTCAGAAAAATTATTATCATCATGACTTATTATTATTATTATTATTTATAATTATTAATATTCTTATTATTATTATTATTAGTATTTGTGATTATTATTAATATAATTATAATTGTTAGTTCATTAATATCATATATATAAAATCACATGTACAGATTTGGAATCAGGAGTTGTTTAATGTAGCTATCACACTTTATATAATTTTGTTTGTGTCCCTAAAAGCATCATTTAACTGTTTTAATCGTACAAATTATTGGAAATATGTATCTAGTTTTTAACTTTAAATATTCTGTTTGAATTTTGCTGTCCAAAAATCGTTACCAGTCTAAATCATGTTACTGAGCAGCCAAAACGATTCCATTATCTCTATTAAGCTTCATTTACATGATATCTATCAATATATAAGCTTTACACTTCTGCAAATTTGAGATTGAAAATAAAAATACTGAAAATAAAAACTTTTACCTCTGTTCTTGTTTCCATTCTCCAAGAATTCGATTTCTTAATAATTTTTAAAATCCTTAAATGCCATTCTGTTAGGAAACGTTCATGAAAACTTTCTGGAAAGTATCGTTTGCCAAATCTTTGTATCAATTGAGAATTATGAGTCAAGGTTAAGAATTCAAAAAGTCAACCGTTCGTTTTCAATAAAATTTGATCTTATTTTGATGTTTCCAGTTAAATTGACAATGGAGAAAGTTTCTAGGATTGATTTGAATTATATTTCATGTTTTAACCTTTGCCTAAAACTTTCTAAAAATCGAAATTAGAGTTTGGGTTTCATTTTTTTTTTTACGGCAGACAGAAGCACAGCAGTTTTTATTTATTTTTATTTTTTTTGTTATCTTAATTAATTACACAAATGTATATCATTACAAGTCGTTTATAATTAAGTTCCAGTCTTGAAATAAGTCTTGATTTGTTGTTTGGAAGTCCTCTGGTCGACTAATTTTCTGTGAGGAAGAAGAAGAAATAAAAACAATAAAATACGGGTTATAAATAAAAGAGTCGGGTATTATTACAGAAAAGGAAGCCAGCCCAGCTGGTTTGATGCGTTGACGGGTATTCAAGAGGTCACTAGTTTGAGTCTGATTCTGGACGGGTTTTTTTTTAGAAGGCTTGGAAGGTAGTTTTTCAAACCAAAATTATTATTAATATTATTGTTATTATTTATATGTATTATAATTATTGTTATTATTATTAGTTATCATTTATTATTATTATTGTGATTATTATGATTATTGTTATTATTAGTAGTATAATTAAAATTATTATCATTAATCTAGTCTAAATTATTATCATTATTATTATTATTATTATTATTATTAACATAAACATTATCAACTTCATTATTACGAGTATTATTATTTTTGTATTACTATTGTTATTATTAATTATTATGATTACGAACATATTAAAAACAACTATATTATGAGTTTAGCAATAAAAACTATTAAGGAAAAACTTAGAAAAACTAGTTATACATTATATGAATATCTATACAATTATGAATATGATTATGAAATTAAGTTATAGAAACTGTAGTTATAAGGTTTGAAGTTCAACTCGAAATTTATGATAAAACTTATTAGTATTAACAATGTTATTATTATTATTATCATTTTATGGTTAAAATGAAAGTAACTAAACTATATATAAAATGAAACAACTAATATATAAATATATGTTGTCATCATATATAAATCTTAATATAAATTTTTATTATTAACATTTGTATATGGATATTCATATAAATAACAAATTAAGTATCTTAATACAATATTAACCAAATATATATTAATATAACTATATTAAGATTTTTATACAAAATGAATACATTTAATTAAATAATGAAGTATATATATAAGTTACTAATATAAAAATTACATCATTAATAATAATATATATATTTATTCAATTACGATTATATATATATATTAATGAATACACAAATGATATAGGTTCGTGAATCCAAGGCCTACCCTGTATTGTTCAATGTCGTCATATGTATTTTTACTACAAAATACAGTACTTTGAGTTTCATTTGCTCCCTTTTTACTCATTACATTTTGGGCTGAGAATACATGCAAATGCTTTATTAACTGTTTTATAATATTTATATGCGTGAGTTTCATTATTCCCTTTTATATACATTTTTGGGCTAAGAATACATGCAAATGCTTTATTAACTGTTTTACTATTTTCTTTATATGCGTGAGTTTCATTAATTCCTTTTTAAATGCTTTTGCAATATATATTTTTGGGACTGAGAATACCTGCGCTGCTTTTATAACTGTTTTACGAAATAGACACAAGTAATTGAAACTACATTATATGGTTGAATGATCGAAATCGAATATGCCCCTTTTTATTAAGTCCGGTAATCTAAGAATTAGGGAACAGACACCCTAATTGACGCGAACTCTAAAGATAGATCTATCGGGCCCAACAAGCCCCATCCAAAGTACCGAATGCTTTAGTACTTCGAATTATATCATGTCCGAAGGAGGATCCCGAAATTATAGGGGATATTCTATATGCATATTGTGAATGTCGATTACCAGGTGTTCAATCCATATGAATGATATTTTTGTCTCTATGCATGGGACGTATGTTTGTGAGAAATGGAAATATGAAATCTTGTGGTCTATTAAAATTATGAAATGATTATTTATGTTAAACTAATGAACTCACCAACCTTTTGGTTGACACTTTAAAGCATGTTTATTCTCAGGTATGAAAGAAATCTTCCGCTGTGCATTAGCTCATATTAGAGACATTACTTGGAGTCATTCAGGGCATATTTCAAAAGACGTTGCATTCGAGTCGTTGAGTTCATCAAGATTATTATTAAGTCAATTATAGTTAGATGTATTATGAAATGGTATGCATGCCGTCAACTTTCGATGTAATGAAAGTTTGTCTTTTAAAAAGGAATGCAATGTTTGTAAAATGTATCATATAGAGGTCAAGTACCTCGCGATGTAATCAACTATTGTGAATCGTTTGTAATCAATATGGACTTCGTCTGGATGGATTAGGACGGGTCCTTTCAGTTGGTATCAGAGCCGTGGTCGTAGCGAACCAGGTCTTGCATTAGTGTGTGTAACTAGGAGTTGTTAGGATGCATTAGTGAGTCTGGACTTCGACTTAATAGTTGTTAGGTTACTTTAAGGAGTCTGGACTTGAACCTGGTCTGCATGTCAAAAGTTTTGCTTATCATTTCGTATCGAAAATTACCTGCTTATCATTCTTAGAGAATCACTTTCTTATCATTCTTAGTCTAGACACGTTTTACTGCATTGACTGCATGAATAGTGTATAGACAAAATTCATATCTTAGCGTATCTGCTACTTCATATCTTAGCGTATCTGTTACTGTAACTTTGTCTGACATATTCCGTAGATTCCTCCGTAACTTATGGGATTTTAGTATTATATATGTATATGTAAATTATGTATTGCAGGATACTAATCTACATCCTATAATCTATTTCTTATCGAAATTCCTTCATCTGATCGTACGAGATGAATCCCTCAACTAGATCGAGTCCCTCGAATTCCGATAGCTATTCTGATAGTTATTCCGACAGTCATTCCGATATGGATTTCCACTCGAACTCCGAAAGCAGTATAACCAGAATGAATCAACCAATCATTCATCCCCAATTCATCTGATGAGTTCGTAGTCGATTTAATCAATGAAGATGAGAATAAATCGATCCTTTTCACCAACTGAATTCACCTCTTGGCAAAGAACCTGAAGCACTCACCGGCAAACCAATTCGAAACACCTTATTCACCCTCATTTCCCGGATATCTCGCCATGATTATATACTATCTCAATTTCTGAATCTTATTCATCTACTCGTTCCAACCGACAATCATCCCGGAGTAATACAAGAAGTCAATGAACTTCGCGCTCTAGTAATCAATTTGGAGAATATGGTGCAAAACGTACCAGCTTTAGCAACATCACCAGCACCAACATCAATACCAGTACCACCAACAACTCAAGTCACATCATACACCTCAACATCTAATTATGTACCTCGAGCATAATCATCAATCTGCGAATTGTTCTACATCATGTATCTTCGTTCGACATGACGATTATGTAATCTTCAATGTTTTAGAGATTATATATTCTAGTTCTAACGGTAAATCAAATGAGATTAATATTATACTAACTCATTAAATCTATGATTACATCTGAAGAAAACATATATGTAAGTATATTTTCATAAAGATTGTAATTTAAAAATTCTTTCGTATAAACTGTTAATGGTGAAAATATTTTAACGGGTAGGTAATACCCGAGGAATATTTAGATTTCACTTTAATAGGTAATACTGTACATTCTTCGAATCTGATTCAACATCCATTTACTATCCTACTTACATCTACAGAGATACAAATCCGTTCACCGCAGAATAATCATTTTTTTTTAATTTCATATTTGAATTTTGATTTATCACAATCCAACAAGTGGCATAATGAAGAAAACATTGGACAAAATAAAAGTTGTTAGAAACAAACGAATTAACTAATTGAAATTTTGTTAATAATCCACGCTAACTGTTCCTAGCTAACTGTTCCTAGCTAATTGATTACATTTTAGTTATCGCAGTTTATTTATCGCAATTTAATTACCGCAATTTTATTTATCGTTATTTAATTTCTGTTATTTAATTTACGCATTTAATTTATCGTCATTTAATTTCTGTTATTTATTTCACGCACTTTAAATATCGGGACACGTATACAAGGTTTTGACATATCATATCGACGCACCTATATATATTATTTGGAATCACCATGGACACTCTATATGCAGTAATGATCGAGTTCTCTATACAGGGTTGAGGTTGATTCTCAAATAATATATATACTTTGAGTTGTGATCGAGTCTGAGACATGTACACGGGTCACGATACGTATTAATTAATTCGAATATTATATATTAAACTATATATGAATTATTGGACTGTAAACCGTGGACTATCGACTGTGGACTAATAATATTGGACAATTAAAGTGAATTAAAATACTGATTATAACATATGAAACTAAACAATTCTTCAAGTTTGCCACTTGATTTCATCTTAAATCTCATTTGTATCTTGACGATTACAATCTGCATTCAAACTTCTCATGATTCATGAAAACATCTCAAACGATAGGATGAATCAACCACACTTCATCTACGGAAGAAAAGATTTATGTATCTAGTTATGCACTTGAGAAACTCTCAGCAACTGAGTAAAAGTTTAACACGTAGCCGCGTCAGATCCTTTGGCATTTATTAGCAAAAATAACTTTGCGAATCCCTTTTCAAAGTAGCAAATTTTGTCATAGCTCCAGCTAGTACATCGACCTTTCATTCGAATAAGTCTTATTATAACTTTGATATATAAGTTTACCTTTCATCATCGTTACCGGGGAGCCGTTTATATTCCACCACATTAGCAGTAAACTTACCAGCAACCTCATTGCTCCTTGGCTTAAACCTCTCCGATAAATCACTATATTTATCCATTGAAACCCTATCATATACTCATCCGCATCTTGTAACGAGAAATGCCATAACAATTACCAGGAATCAGCAATCAGTACTTTGAAAACTCACAGCATATCTACATCAACAGTTATATGTATGACATTTATCTCTTAGAATTATGATCTCTAGTTCTGAAATTCTGAAAAGCACTCCGTCACAAATCAATACTTTGAATATTGAAAAAGCTGAATGAAGCAACAGAAACCATAGACAACTGTAAACGACCTTAATCATCGAAAGTTTGATGATAAAGAATAGTATGTTGGAAAAGCTCAGAAAAGTTGGAACTGGAAAACGGATTGAGCTAACCACGAAGGAGACCAAGGAAAAATACAAGTACCATACCATATATTCAAAGAATCCAGGTAATTCTGGATTCGATGAAACCTTCAACGAATATCTTGCTCCGTACTCATCTTTTACACTAAACCTTTAGAAACATAAACCCACAACTTTCAAACACAAACAACATCAATTTCTACCAATTTGACATAAAACCCCATTTTAACAAAAACTAACTTAAAAATCCATTTAATCACAGATTTGATCATGAAATCTTACAAACTTTACCTTGTTAGAATCACAATGACACAAGGAACGTTTTGACACCAAAATCAAGCTTCAATTCGAGATCAAATGATTTAGGGTTTGAGATGGTGAAGATGAGGTTAGGTGAGATTGTGAGTGAGAGAAAGGAAAAATCAGGAAACTTCAAGAAAGGAGCTGGTCACCAGCTTATGTTTGTGTTAAAACACAATACCCCATCACACACGGGTATTTACCAGTTATCTGATATCTTTCGCACAAGATTAGGTAGCCCAAACGAGGTCCAAATAAAATAAACAAACCTGTTCTGAGACCCTTGTCACAAACTGGACACAACACAAATATAATAAAACACTAATTAAATAATTAAAATAAAAGCACTTAAGACTAAGCACAAACTCTAAGGGCAAAATATGCAACTTACAACTAGCCCAGGTTTCAGTCTGTTACAGATAAACCAACCGGATAAATGGATTTAGAACATCGAAACATGTAATGACCCGCACTTTTTCGATCATTCTATACTTATAAGATTAATATTTACATAAATTAAACCTTATCAACATGATAAGCAATCCAAATTGTTGAGATTTATGTTTTTGAAAAGAGTTTTACACAACGTTTGACCGTCTAGTTTGACCGATGATATCACGAACTATATAACATATGATAATTATACGTTTGTGTATATATATGTATATATACATATTTAACATGACCTAAGAATGTTTTAATATCTCATTTTGTATTAATAACAATAAGTTATAAGTATATTTTGAAACTACTAACTTAAGTTTTCAAAACGATAACCATACGTAACGTTAATTGACATAAATACTTATAATCTATAATGTTTATACATATATCGTATAAGTAATGTATTTAACCACTTTTTAAGGACTTAAACACATAAAACAATATAAGTGTATTCACAAAAGATAGCTATATTTGAATTCTCATTCCATTTTTCACAAAATTTCTATACGTATATCTAGAGTACATTTACTCGTATCATACCTAGCTTCTATACGTATTTACTATTGGTATATACACATCAAATCACCACCAACCAGCCCTTGTTCAATGCCTTATGTATAAGGTAATTACTTTTGGATGATTGCTTGACTAATTAACAAAATAACAAATTTAAAAATCTTGTCATGGAACCCTTTGAATCACGTTTTTAAGGGTCTCCATGTATCCTCATTTTGATTCAACTTTCACTTCCATTTTCTAGCTAAAACACACACTCTTTCTTAACCCTTAAACTCCATAACCATTCAGCAAGAAACCATGAAGATCTAGCCATAGAAACAAGCCTTAATCACCATAAGAAAACCCTTACAAAAACACTTCAAGAATCCTTTCCAAGAACACAAACTTACTTCCAATCTTTCATCCAATTCCATCACCCTTTTGGTTCTAGGTTCTTACTCCTCTTTTACAGCAATGTTGTCCAAGTAACTTGAGGTAGTAACTTTGTTCATAACCTTATTCGATTCATATATATATAGCTATCTTATTTTATGGTATAAAATTTTAACAACAAGAACATAGTTTGAATGTTTTCAAACTTGTTTGCAAACTAAATAGATCCTTCTAACTTAACTTTTAAAATACTTCAAGACCTGTAATATAACATAAATATATGCTAATTTAACAAGGTATAACTTGGTTTTTCAAAGAACACCTTAAAAACTGAATTTACGACGTCGGAGTGTAACCGGGGGCTGTTTTGGGTTGGATAATTAAAAACCATCTTGAACTTTGAATTGGAGGTTTATATTCTGGAAAAATGATATTTCATATGAATATGTTAACACATAAAAATTTCATGATTTAATTCAAAGTATAAGTATTTTTAGAAAAATGGTCATTAAATGATATTTTTGTAACAAAAATGATTAACTTCATAAGTTTCACTAAAGTTTGATCTATGACCTGTGATTTCGAATACAAACTAAGGTATTTACAGTTCATATTCTTAAAGAGGGAATCGATCCAAGGAAGTGGCAAGTTGAACCAACGAAAACGGAGTTGTAACGAAGAAACTATGACCAAAACGAGATCGGATATCTAAGACTAGTTTAGCTACGAAAATAATTGGAGAAAATTAAATAAATCACATATTTTTAAAATAACATGATATTTCATATATATGTACTCATAATTTAATTTTATATGGTTCAGGATCACCCGTAAATAATACGAGA
Organism: Rutidosis leptorrhynchoides; assembly: GCF_046630445.1. Lineage (NCBI taxonomy): Eukaryota > Viridiplantae > Streptophyta > Magnoliopsida > Asterales > Asteraceae > Rutidosis > Rutidosis leptorrhynchoides. The sequence continues at coordinate 305,116,090 of NC_092341.1, forward strand.
AGATTAATCATAAGATTTCCATGATTGTACGCAACACGTCATTTGACAACACCGGTACTTTATGTACGCAACACGTCATTTGACAACACCGGTACCGTGGGTCAAGATTAATCTCGACCAATACATATACGATGGGGGTTTTATTTATTTCGTTGGGGGTTTATTAAACACCTAAAAATGAACCATTTAAAATTGAATTACTAACATCGAACTGCTAACTACGGACTAAGGAATTATTAAAAGTATTATAAGTATATATATGTGACGATTGTTTAAAAAGAAAAGGTATTGATATATTATATATGGTTAGGTTTGTGATATCAATCGGAGACCAAGTCAAAATTACATATCTTCAAGACGAAAGTGAGTATATAGTCCCACTTTTAAACTCTAAGTATTTCGGGATGAGAATACATGTATTTTATGTTTTACGTTATGGACACAAGTAACTGAAAAATATATTCTACGTTGAGTTGTAACACTGGCATACTTCCCTGTAGCTTGGTAACTATTATTTACAGCGGTATTGTAAACGCGAATCCTGTTGATAGATCTATCGGGCCTGACAACCCCAACCGGACTGGACGACCAGTATTCAACGGTTGCACAGTGCTTCGTTTCGTGACTACACTTGGTACGGTGTAGTAAGATTTCATAATAAAGGGAATATGCGACGTGATTAAATGTTAAGTATGGTTACCAAGTGCTCAACCACTTAGAATATTTTTATTAAAATGTTTATATGTGAAATCTTGTGGTCTATATATATATTGCTGCCGACATTAAACCTATATCTCACCAACTTTATGTTGACGTTTTAAACATGTCTATTCTCAGGTGATAATTAGAAGCTTCCGCTGCAACATGTTGAATTTAAACAAGATCTTGAGTATGCATATTTGTGTCAAAAATAAAACTGCATATCGGAGGATTTGTAATGTAAAATATGCTAGAAATCGTATTGTTATCATCACATGTAAAGTTTGTAAGTCTAAGATTATTGCTAAACGATAATCATCTTTTTATTGTCTAAAGCTTGTATTAAAATAAGAGTTATGGTTTGTAATGTAAAATAAATGCAGTTGTTCTTTTAAAAATGTCGCATATAGAGGTCAATACCTCGCAATGAAATCATACGTTATCTAACTCGTTCTTATGGTTAAGGACGGGTTATGACATGTGGTATCAGAGCGGTGGTCTTAGCGAACCAGGTTTGCATTAGTGTGTCTAACCGAGAAGTCGTTAGGATACATTAGTAAGTCTGGACTTTGACCGGGTATGATTTTAAAAACCATTGCTTATCATTGTTGGTTAAAATTTATATGTAAATATTATGTAGTACTAATGGGTTAGTTGTTGTGTGATAGATGTCGGGCTCAAAACTTATTATCACATTCAGCGACTCCGAATCAGAATCTTCAGATGGTGTTTCAGTCATTAACCTATCCGATGACGAAAATAATATCTTTGGGGAAGACTCACAAATTCCGGATGAACCAACTATAAAGAACCCGGAAAGTGAACCCGAGGAGGAAAGTGAACCCGAGGAGGAAAGTGAACCCGAGGAGGAAAGTGAACCCGAGGAAGAAATACAGGAAATTACGAAAGACAAGTTCGAACTAGGAAAGAAACGAAAGGCTAATGAATTAGAAAATTCAAATCTTGAGTTTAATAAGGATGATGTGGCACCAACTCCACTAGACACTACCACCCCTATTCCCGCTATTCCTATTCGTTCTATCCCGGCATCCAGTTCTTCAGTCCCACAGCCAAAATATAGGCAGACAGCCAGGATAAGCGTTAAGCGATTCTTTGAACCTAAACGTCCTAGAAAATAGACCAAACGATGCGCTGCCGTATTAAACCATGGGATCATATAATGTTTTGTATAATATTATTAGTGTGGTTTGCTTAATGTTCGATGTAAGATAAGCATATGTAAAATAGTGAAGTGTGAAATTCAATAATTTTCCATGGTTAAGTATTATTTAGATGGTAGTAATTGATTCTGTACTAAGCTATTAAGTATGGACATTAACGGGTAGGTACTACCCTAGATATAATTATAAAACGCTAATAAGAAGAAAAGGCTTTTATAATAATACCTGGTTCATATTATTAATAAGCTATAATGTACTGTAAATATACACTACATCTATAATATTCCATGTGAATAATTATTTTCTTTTCATTCTTATAGAAGAATATGGCGCGATTGAACCGAATGACGGAACAAGAAATCCAGGAACTCATCAATCAGCGAGTGAACGACAGAATGTTATGGGTCGAGGCTGCAAGAGGTGCTGCAGTTAACCCAAATCCTCGTGTGGGGTGCACTTACAAAACTTTTCAAGCTTGCAAGCCCTCATCATTCAGTGGAACAGAAGGACCGATCGGTTTAACCCGGTGGATAGAAAAGATGGAGACTGTGTTTAAAATAAGTGGTTGTGTTGAAAAGGACATGACCAAGTATGCATCGTGCACTTTACAAGATAGTGCACTCACATGGTGGAAAAATTTTGAGAAGGCTGTAGGAGGAGATGTAGCTTATGATACTCCATGGGAAGAATTCAAAACAATGTTAATCAACGAATATTGTCCAAGGAACGAGGTTAGGAAGTTGGAAGATGAATTACGAAGTCTGAAGGTTATTGGTACTGAAATCACCAACTACAATCAGCGATTCATGGAATTAGTTTTGCTATGTCCTGAATTGGTTCCAACCGAAGAACGGAAGATTGAAATGTACAAAGATGGTTTGCCCAAAAAGGTCAAGGCAAATGTTACAGCATCGAAACCTAAGACAATTCATGAAGCTATAACCATGGCAAACGAGCTAATGGATCAGGTCATCATGGATAAGAAAGTATCCAATACTGATGTGAAGGTATCAGGTAACAAAAGAAAGTGGAATGGAAATTATGGTCGAGGTAACCAACAACAATCTTTTAAGAAACAAGAAATCACGCAAGGTGCGGGTAGTGGTTTAAGCTTTGGTTACAAAGGACAAAATCCTTTATGTAACCGATGCCACAAATATCACTCTGGTTACTGTAATGTGGTATGCAACAAATGTAATCGAAAGGGTCATCTTGCTGAAGATTGTAGGGCTCTCGTTACAAATACAAATGGTACCAAGACTCCTGCCACCAATGCAAATAGAACTGCTTTGGCTACCGTTACTTGTTATGGGTGTGGAAAACAGGGTCATTATAAGAGCCAGTGTCCGAATCCAGAGAAGAATAATGGATCTGCACGAGGAAGAGCATTTGTTATTAATGCTAGAGAGGCATGTGAAGACCCGGAGCTTGTTACGGGTACGTTTACCATTAATAACTTATCCGCATCTATTATATTTGATACTGGTGCCGATAGAAGTTACGTGTGTAGAGACTTTCACGCTAAATTGAATTGTTCATCATTACCTCTAGATGCTAAGTACATGATTGAGTTAGCTAATGGTAAACTAATTAAAGCCGATAAAATTTGCCGTGATTGTAAAATAAATTTAGCCGGAGAAATATTTAAGATTGATTTGATACCCGTAGAATTAGGAAGTTTTGATGTAATAGTCGGCATGGACTGGATGTCCAAAATAGGAGCTGAAGTTGTGTGCGCCAAGAAGGCAATTCGCATTCCTCGTAAGGATAAAACGCCAGTAATGATTTATGGAGAGAAGGGTAACTCAAAGCTAAAACTCATTAGTTATTTGAAAGCTCAAAAGTGCTTGAAGAAAGGGTGCTATGCTATCTTAGCACATGTTAATAAAGTCGAAACGAAGGAAAAAGTGAAGAGCATCAATGACGTGCCTGTGGCAAGAGATTTTCCTGAAGTTTTTCCGGAAGAGTTGCCGGGATTACCTCCATTTAGATCTGTAGAATTTCAAATAGATTTAGTACCAGGAGCTGCACCAGTGGCTCGTGCTCCATATAGACTTGCACCGTCCGAATTAAAAGAACTTCAAGATCAGTTAAAAGAATTACTGGACCGTGGATTCATACGACCAAGTACTTCACCGTGGGGAGCTCCGATTCTATTTGTTAAAAAGAAAGATGGATCTTTTAGGATGTGTATATGATGTCAAAGCAGAGGGGTATAAAATACTATTAAATTTTAATACAAAAGACTACAAAATATGACACAAGTTTTATTAATTTACGGATGGGATATACCTAAACCTTGCTACAACACTTATAGGCAGTGTACCTAATCGTACAGTAGTGTAGTTTTTAGTAAGTCCGGTTCGTTCCACAGGGAAATCTTTAAACAAAGCTCAACGCTATATTAGTTTACTTTTATAAAAATACAAATATATATATAGGTAATATTATTATTATAAAGGGGGGTTTTTACCGTTTAATGACCGGTTTGTCGATTTTAAAACTTTAGTCGCAGTTAAAACCTAATGTAAAATATAAAATAAATACAAGACTTTAAATTAAAGCGTAAAGTAAATAACGATAATGAAATTGCGAATAATAAAAATGCGATAAAATTAAATTGCGATAATTAAAAAGTACGATAATTAAAAGTGCGATAAAATAAAATAAATAAAAGTAAATAAAGGTGCGATAATTAGAAGTGCAATTAAATATAAAATAAAGGAAATTAAATATGAAATAAAAGAATTATGCTTATTTAAACTTCCGTAATCATGATGTTTGACGTGTTGATTTTAGTTTTATGCCCATGGGTTAATTGTCCTTTGTCCTGGATTATTCAATATGTCCGTCTGGTTTTTGTCCATAACAGTCCATCAGTCATAAATATAAATTGCAAGTGTCCTTGTCAAATTATTATTATACCCGAAGATAAATATTCCAACTAATTGGGGATTCGAATTGTAACAAGGTTTTAATACTTTGTTTAATGAATACACCAGGTTATCGACTGCGTGTAAACCAAGGTTTTACTACTTTGTTAACAATTACACCAATTACCCTTGAATGTAATTTCACCCCTGTTTTAATTATTCTAGTGGCTATTAATCCATTCCCGTGTCCGGTTAAATGAACGATTATTCGTACATATAAATACCCCGCCCATCGTGTCCGATCGAGTGTATATGGTAATTTATAGGGACGCCCAATTGTAAATCTTTATATTAACATTAACAAACTTTCATTTAGTTAAACAAATATAAAGCCCATTAATAGCCCATAGTCTAGTTTCCACAAGTGTCGTTCTTTTGTCCAAACCCCAATTATGGTACAAAGCCCAATTACCCAATTTTAATAATTAGCCCAACATCATGATTACTTCGTTTTAAATAAGCATAATAATAACTTAGCTACGAGACATTAATATAAAAAGGTTGAACATAACTTACAATGATTAAAAATAGCGTAGCGTTACACGGACAGAATTTCGACTTACACCCTTACAATATTCGCTAACATACCCTTATTATTAGAATTATAATTAAAATTAAAATATAAATTATAAATATAAATATATTACGTATATATTGAGAGAGATTGAGAAAATAATGTGTAAAATTCGATCAGAATTCGGTTGGCTTTATAGCCAGAAATGATTTTTGGGGCTCCGCGACTCGCGGCAAAAAGCCCTTCAAACTCCGCGAGTCGCGGAGAGGTATTTTCATTTCACACCCTTAGAGTTTCTGGCTGCCGACGGTTTTAATAATATATATATATAATATATATATAATTAATATAATTAATTATATATTATATTATATTTATATACATAGTTAACTTGTAATTTTTAGTCCGTTGCGTCGAGCGTTAAGAGTTGACTCTGGTCCCGGTTCCGGATTTTCGAACGTCCTTGCGTACAATTTAATATCTTGTACTTTGCGTTTTGAATCTTGTACTCTTGTGATTTCGAGACGTTTCTTATCAATAATTGGAACCTTTTTGATTGTCTTTTGTACTTTTGAGCTTTTTGGTCGTTTGCGTCTTCAATTCGTCGAATCTGTCTTTTGTCTTCACCTTTTATTATTTAAACGAATATCACTTGTAAATAGAACAATTGCAACTAAAAGCTTGTCTTTCTTGAGGAATAATGCTATGAAATATATGTTCGTTTTTAGCATTATCAAATATTCCCACACTTGAGCGTTGCTTGTCCTCAAGCAATATTGTCTTGAAATACTAGAATCACTTCTTTATTCTTCACACTTTGTACATCAGTGATTTCTATATGGCGGTATAAACAATGGTAGTAACGATATGGTTTACAGTCCCACATGACTATAAAAATTTAGATCCATTAAGGAAATTGGATCTTTATGAAAACATTTGATCTTTTGAAAATTAAATCTAGTTTTTACCCTAGATAAGTTTTCCGGAATAACCCTTTACCGGTGTTTGCAAAATATTTTTGTGGGTTTGGTGGGTTTCAGATTTGAAGATTTTAGCTCAAAACTTGCGGTTTTGTGTCACCCACTTGCTAACCTTGTATTTGGAAAGCAACACGTCCAGTTTACTTGTCCCGTATATTACCTTTCGGCAAACTACCGTCCGGTTGTAAAGGAAAGCGTTGAACAAGCAACTGTTAAGGCAATGTCCCGTGACATGCTTTTGATTATGGTCTATAACGTGTCGGACGCAATTACTATCCTTGGTAGGAGCAATAGTAAAGCTCATCCTATGATTTTTCGGTCTGGCACAAAGTCCTGTCTTTGACCATGCTATGCAACCACCGTTCTTACGGTTGACACCCGATTTAGTTCAGGTGACCTAATGAATTCCAGGTGAATTCCTAGGATTTTACGTTCAATGGTAATGAACGCATTGAAAATAGGGTTTTCAGAAAGCAAATCGGTTTGTATTTTTATCAAAATATTTTCTCGTTCAAGCTCGAGTTTAGATATCATTGAATTCCATGAGTTTGTAATTCTCAATCTTTAAGGTCAATCTCAAGGATTGAGTAATATCAGGCTTAAAAGCTGATTTTTAATCTTTAAGGAGATTATCCTTTCTGGGGATCTGATTCATTAGTCTTATCCAGCTAATTTGCACGGTGCCTCCCCATTGTACGAGATAAATCCTTCTCATGGTTAGGATAAATCTGACCACTTGGCGACCCTGTTTAATGCTGAGGTCCGTGGATTTCCTGCTGATTTTAGTGATGACTTTTCTAGATTTTTCGTCAACCTACAGCTGGTCTGGACGACAACTTCATGACCTAAATCAAGAAGCGCGTGTCTTTTTCGGAAGACTTTACTTCCTTTTAATGATGGAATTGATTCATCGTGTAGATCCATCTCTTCTTTTCTTTCATCGGGTAAAACAGTTTAGTTTAGTCCAAAGCAAAAGTATTTTCAGTTATTTGTTACAAATATATGTGACATATGTTTAAAATAATTTGGTAAATTTTCCCACACTTGGCTTTTTATTTTTCTTTTTATCGTCCTCTATTCCATTTTAAATGAATTTTAACATTTTAGTTTGTTTCTCAATTTATGTCCTTTCCGAGGTAACAATAATTTCGGTGTTTGAAACCTAGTTTTATCGTTCATAAATATGTATAAACATGATTTTAAATTCATTTAATTGAAAATTTTGAAAAATTTTACTAGAATTGGGTAGTCAGTATATAAGACCAGGGCTGTTCTTTATTATCAGAGAGCACTAGATTCTAATACAACTACTGCTTTACTAGTATTTTTAATGGTAACCAAGTGTATAAAGTAAAAGTTTTAAAATCCGAAAGAATTTAACCCCTTCCCACACTTAAGATCTTGCAATGCCCTCATTTGCAAGAAATCAGTAACAATTTAAATTATTGAGGGTGATTTGTGTGAAAATGATTAAATTTTTACCAAAGTTTCCAAATATATTGGCGTTTGTTTGCTGAATGATAAATGGTGCACGTCATTTGTTCATTCCGTCTTGTTGTTATTTCACATATATTTTGCATCATTGTCGTCAAAATTACTTGCTTTTGCTGAACTTAATGCCAGTCTTTGAAAATGCGTTGTTTTACCCTGTTGTGTACATAAGATAAACTGCAAACATATATACATATTTTTGAAGTTTGGTATATTACCCCACATTCAAAAATTATTAAAATCTAAGAATAAAAGTTAGATAAATATAAAAATGATTACAATATTAACAAAAGTATTAAACATATCAATAAATACAAATTACAAAATAAAAATAAAAATAAGTAAACTAAGGATGATATTGGTACCAATAGGGGTTCCACGCATAACCATAAGTGCTATAGAATGCCTCGGCAGGGTCATACGTAGGATATGGTGGCTGCATCTCTATCGACCAAGGAGGGAAGACGGGTTTCGGAGTAGGAAGATAGTTTCTACCTATATGTTGGCAATGCGCTATGATCTGGTTCTGATGAACTTGCCAATCTTCAAATGCTCTCTGTCTAGCATTTTCGTATTCCTGAGAAGCTATAAACCTATGTATTTCTTGCCCCCCTCCTACATTACCTTGTTCCTGGTTTCTCTCTACTTGTGGATGTCTACCATTGTATCGTACTGCGGCGTTGTTTCGCCGCTTCAACACTTTCGCACCATGGTATACATTTAAACCTATAGTGTCGCGGGGTTCCGGCTCTTCTACTAATAATCCCCCCCGACTTATATCCACACCGAGATATTCACCAATCAAAGTAATAAAAATACCACCTCCTATTATGCTATGTGGACGCATCCCTCGAACCATAGCTGATAAATAATAACCCACACAATATGGTATACTTACAGCGCTGTGTGGGTCTCGAATACACATATGGTAAAACAAATCTTGTTCATTTACCTTTTCTTTGTTTTTACCCCTTTGTGTAATCGAATTAGCTAAAAACCTATGTATTACTCTTAATTCGGCTCTATCTATATCCAAATAAGAGTAGTTTCCCCCTTTGAAACGGTGGTGGCTTGTCATTTGACTCCACACACCGTGTGTATCAAAATTTTCATCTATTTTCCTACCGTTTAGTATCAATCCTCTACAATCGGCAGACGCTAATTCCTCAGGCGTATATATACGTAAAGCCTGAGCCATGTCCAGTAAAGACATGTGGCGCATCGAACCGCCTAACAAAAATCTAATAAAAGAACGATCGGTTAAACTAGCTACCCGATCATTCAACTCTATACTACATAACAACTCTTCACACCATACTTTATATACAGGTCTGCGTATGGTGAATAAACATATCCAGTCATTAAAAGAAGAATTACCATACCTCTGTACCAGTAATTCCCTAATTGGCCCGGCCAATTCTACAGCTTCCAAGGGTCCCCATTCTATGACCCTCGGTACCTCAACAACCTTGGAATGAAGAGTATGCAATCCCCGTTGATATTTTGGATAATCTATCCAAAGTCTGTCAAATCGCAGGTTCGGGTGCAACTGTTCCAAGTGCATATCTGAAAAGGTCATGACTGGATGAGGTACATCCTGCTTGTAGTAGTTATCTACCTCCTGTTGTTCCAAGTTCTCAGCTGGAGCATGGCGGGCTTGGGATGAAGATTCACCCCTTTCATTCTGCAAAACACATCAAACACAAATTTTGTGCATCCAAATATGCATTAGTGTCAGCAAAATCATCAATCAAAATAATTACAATGACATTATCAATTTATATCAAACTTAAGCTTATTTTCACATTTTTATCAAATCTACACTTTTTCAAATAAGCATATACGAAAATTTTCGCCAAGTTCATAAGCATTCAACTCAAATAACATGTCAAAATAATCATTACTAGCAAATAAACAAGTCTCAAATGGCATTATCTTTCAAAAATCAAGTTCATGAATTTTGGACTTGAAAAAGTCCACTTTAATTCTCAAAATCATGTTTAGGCTCAAAGTTTGGATCATTTAACTACCTAGACATGTTACACTACTCAATTTAGCAACAATTCATGACAAAAATCGGCCATAACCTGTTTATATCAAAAAGCCCCAAATTTTGCTCAAGAACACAAACCCTAGATTCTAAAGATTTTGAAGTTTTTGGCTTCAAATCATGTTAACAAGCATCAATCTAGGTTATACATGCATAATATACTAACAATTTAACACTAATTACACTAAAAATTAACAAAATTCAAATTATGAAAATATGCTCAAGAACACACTAAAATTCGGATTTAAAGGTGATTTGGGGTGTAATTGTACCTGTTTTCTTGAGTAGTTCCTAGATATCATCCTTCTCAACATGATTGTAGTGAAAAATTTGAAGATTAACGGTGAAAAATCGAGTTTTTGGGATGATTTTCGTGGGTTTTTCGGGGTCTTTTTTTCGAGCTGTTAAAATTGCAGTGTTTTTGTGTGTGGTGTGTACAGATCGTGCAGCTGGTTATATTTTTTTTCTGTAAATTGGTCCCTCCGCGAGTCGCGGAGGTTTTCACTGAAAACTCCGCGAGTCGCGGAGTTTTTTTTTTTTTTTTTTTTTTTTTTTTTTTTTTTTTATATAATATAATCTTTAACTTATAAAACAATTAAGAAATTAATTTTAAAATTTTGTTTCCCTTGTTATTTAGGACGAGGTCGTTTCGGATTGATGTCCTAGTCCGTCCCTTGACAAAATTTTAAAATTTGTCTTTTTGTAGCGATTGTTTTAAAAGCTAAGATTTTTGGGTTTTTTAATGTTTTTGGCATACTTTAAATCAACAAGATTAAAAATATTGATAATAAAAGTTCTCGTCCCTTCCTCGGGTAAAGCAATTTCGGTTCAAAGACCTAGTCTTCAACTTACGACGAATTTTAAAAATCATATTCTTAACTTAATGATATAAAGTAAATTTTTGTTTTTAAATTCACACAACTTAAATATAAAATTCAAAATTAAAATTAAAAATTCACACCAAACTCAAAATTTAAAATGCATAAAATTAAAAATTAATATTTTAAAAATTAAAAATTCACACCAAACTTAATTTAAAAATTTATAAATTCATACCAAACTTATATTAATTTTTCAAATATTTACAATTTTAAAAATATTGTTTTTACAAAGTTTACAATATTAATTTAAGATTTAAATATTAATTTTAAAAACATGATAAAAATAAAATTAAAAATCTTTTTGTCTTTTTATCCCACTTTAATCAATCAAATATTATCAAAAATATGCGCCCCTCTTTTCGGTAAAGTAATTTCGGTTCCAAGACCTAATTTAACTCATGACGAATTTTTGAAATATTTTGGGTTGATTGTTTAAAGATATTTATACCTTAAGAATAAACGTTAAATTTCGCAGTGATGTAATAAATTTTTGAAGGATATCAATAATTTCGGTCGCCAAACCTAATTTTATTTAATACCAATTTAATACTTTTTAGCGAACAAATTAGCGTTTATTATCAAAAGGTTAAAAATAAAAATAAAAATAAAAACTGTACAGACATACCTGTGAAATAGATTTCTTAGTTATATGATCTATTATATTCATAAGATAGTCGGTTTAATTGGTCTTCCATGGCTGCATATGCGTAACCTCTAGCATTCATTGTCTTTTCTTCTAAACATATGAACGGTCCGTCTCTGCATAAAGTAACAAATTCGGTATTTGAATAGGTTTGATTATTTGAACATTTACCTCCATGTGACCATTTTCCGCATTTGTGACATTTTTCTAGGTGTCGTGCTCTTCTTTTCGCTGCGGATTTTGATTTTCCTTTACCAAATTGTAACTTATTATCTTCGCATCTGGATCCTTTTCTAACTCCGTCCATTCTTTCTCTGATTACTGATACTATTTCGCTCGGGAGTATGTCATTATTACGTTTAGTGATCAAAGCGTGTAGCATTAGACCATGGTTTAGTTCACAGGCAGTCTTCATTTTGTAAAAACCTAAAAATAAAAATTCAGAATGGGGGGAGAAGACTAGTTCTTTAGGGTCTGCTAGGGAAAGACCATACGTGTTCCATTTTCGAGAACTACACGAAAACAGACAATCTAACTCTAACAGAAATAATTATTTATCCTTTAAAGATTTGATTCTCCCCACACTTAGTTAGCTGTGGTATCGAAATTGTGATTAACTTCGTTGTCGACTTCCATCGGACCCTGTATGTAATGTTTAACTCTGTGACCATTAACTTTAAATTCAATCCCATTTGAATTTATTAATTCTATCGTTCCGTATGGGAAAACTCTTTTGACTATGAATGGTCCAGACCATCTTGATTTCAATTTTCCAGGAAATAGCTTGAATCGTGAATTGAAAAGAAGAACTCTGTCTCCTTCTTTAAATTCTTTTGAACTTCTGATTCTTTTATCATGCCATTTCTTCGTTCTTTCTTTATAGATTAACGAATTTTCGTATGCTTCATGTCTTAATTCTTCTAATTCGTTTAGTTGACTTAATCGTAGACGTCCGGCTTCATGTAAATCAAGATTACATGTCTTCAAAGCCCAAAATGCTTTGTGTTCAATTTCTACTGGAAGATGACATGCTTTTCCATAAACAAGTCTAAAAGGTGTGGTTCCAATTGGAGTTTTGTAGGCTGTTCTAAAAGCCCAGAGTGCATCCTCCAATTTAATGGACCATTCCTTTGGATTTGATCCTACGGTTTTCTCAAGAATACGTTTTAAAACTCGGTTTGTATTTTCAACTTGTCCACTTGTTTGTGGATGATATGCGGTGGAGATTTTATGAGTTACTCCATATCTTTTAAGAACTTTCTCAAGTTGATTATTACAGAAATGAGTACCCCGATCACTTATTAAAGCTTTCGGTGTTCCAAACCTTGCAAAAAGACGTTTTAAAAAGTTTACTACAACTCGTGCATCGTTAGTTGGGAGAGCTTGTGCTTCCGCCCATTTAGATACATAATCAATGGCTACGAGTATATATAGATTATTATGAGATTTTGGAAATGGACCCATAAAGTCAATACCCCAAATGTCAAATACTTCACATACTTGGATGACATTTTGTGGCATTTCATCACGTTGACTTATTTTTCCGGCCCTTTGACATGCATCACAGGATTTGCAAAGAAGGTGTGCGTCTTTGTAAATTGTAGGCCAATAGAATCCAGCTTCATAAACTTTTCTTGCTGTTAGTTGAGGCCCATAATGCCCTCCTGTTGGTCCTGTGTGACAATGGTTTAAAATTTTACTAGCTTCATCTCCAAATACACATCGGCGTATTATTCCATCGGGACAACTTTTAAACAGATGTGGATCTTCCCAGAAATAGTGTTTTATATCACTGAAGAATTTCTTTCGTCTTTGGTACGATAATCCTTTTTCAAGGAATCCACAAACTAAGTAGTTTGCATAGTCTGCAAACCATGGGATTTCTTTATAATCTATCTTCAATAGATATTCATCAGGAAAGTTGTCTTGTATGGCCGATTCATTCAGAACTTCTAATTCGGGATTTTCAAGACGAGAAAGATGATCAGCGGCGAGATTTTCTGCTCCTTTTTTATCTCGGATTTCAATATCAAACTCTTGTAAGAGTAAGATCCAACGGATTAATCTTGGTTTAGCATCTTGTTTTGAAAATAGGTATCTAAGAGCAGAATGGTCGGTATAGACCACCGTTTTTGCTAGAACGAGATATGATCGAAATTTGTCAAAAGCAAAGACAATAGCAAGGAGTTCTTTTTCAGTAGTTGTATAGTTCGTTTGTGCTCCTTGTAATGTCTTACTAGCATAATATATAGGTTGAAATCGTTTTTCAATCCTTTGTCCTAAAACGGCTCCCATTGCAAAATCACTTGCATCGCACATTAGTTCAAATGGTAGATTCCAATTTGGTGTTATCATGATCGGCGCATTAGTGAGTTTTTCTTTAAGAATATTAAAAGATTTGATACATTCATCTGAAAAGATGAATGGCGCATCCTTTTCTAGGAGTTTATTCATAGGAGTGGCAATTTTAGAAAAATCTTTTATGAAACGTCGGTAAAAACCGGCATGCCCTAGAAAACTCCTAACTCCTCTAACATTGGTGGGATGTGGAAGTTTAGCAATTACATCTACTTTAGCTCTATCCACTTCAATTCCTTCTTTTGAAATTTTATGTCCAAGAACGATGCCTTCTTTAACCATGAAATGGCATTTCTCCCAATTAAGTACTAGATTTGATTTTTCGCATCTAATTAGCATTCGTTCTAGATTAACTAGACATGATTTAAATGTATCACCGAAGACTGAAAAGTCATCCATGAATACTTCCATGCATTCTTCTATCATGTCATGAAAAATCGCCATCATACACCTTTGAAAGGTTGCAGGGGCGTTACAAAGTCCAAATGGCATGCGTTTGTAAGCAAAAGTACCATAAGGGCACGTGAATGTGGTTTTCTCTTGATCTTCGGGTGCTATTGGAATTTGAAAATATCCGGAAAATCCATCTAGAAAACAATAGTAACTATTTCCGGCTAATCTTTCCAACATTTGATCTATGAAAGGTAAGGGAAAGTGATCTTTTCTGGTGGCGTCATTTAATTTTCTATAATCAATACATACACGCCATCCTGTTACAGTCCTAGTAGGAATAAGCTCATTTTTCTCATTTGTGATAACAGTCATGCCACCCTTCTTAGGCACGCATTGAACTGGGCTTACCCATGGACTATCAGAGATTGGATATATCAAACCTGCATCTAGCAGTTTAATAATCTCTTTCTTAACTACATCTTGCATATTAGGATTTAGTCTTCGTTGGCGTTGCACATACGTTTTATGACCTTCTTCCATAAGGATTTTATGTGTGCAATACGAAGGACTTATTCCTTTAATATCATGAATCTTCCATGCAATGGCTGGTTTATGAGCTTTCAACACAGAAATGAGTTGTGATTTCTCATTTTCAGTAAGAGAAGACGATATTATTACAGGTAATTCAGATTCACCATGTAAATAAGCGTATTCCAAATGGTTTGGAAGTGGCTTTAACTCTAATTTCGGAGGTTCTTCTATCGATGATTTATATCGATATCTGTCTTCTTCTTTTAGCATTTGAATTTCTTCTGTTGTTGGTTCATATCCATTAGCTATAAGTGTAGCTAACATTTCAGCTTCATCAATTGGTTCATTACCTTCTCCTAAAGAACATTCTCCTGTTCCTTGTAGTTCTGGAAATTCTTCTAATAATTCTGCATGTGCATCTATAGTTTGAACATAATAACATGTATCATCTGCAGATTGTGGTTGTTGCATTGCTCTATCTACTGAAAAGGTAACACTCTCATCCTCTATACTTAGGGTCAGTTTCTTACCGAACACGTCTATCATTGCTTTAGCCGTGTTTAAGAATGGTCTTCCTAATATGAGAGGAACTTGAGAATCTTCTTCCATGTCCAAAACAACAAAATCTACTGGAAATACTAAAGTACCAACTTTAACTAGCATGTTCTCCATTATCCCTCTAGGATATTTTATTGATCTATCGGCTAGTTGTATGCTTATTCTTGTTGGTTTCAATTCTCCAAGGTCTAGTTTAGCGTATAGTGAATACGGCATTAAATTTATACTAGCACCTAAATCTGCTAATGCTTCTATTGAACTAAGACTACCCAGAAAACATGGAATTGTGAAACTTCCTGGATCAGATAGTTTTTCTGGTATCTTATTCAACAGCACTGCTGAACAATTTGCATTCATAGTAACAGCCGAGAGTTCTTCCATTTTCTTTCTATTCGTGATTAGATCTTTCAAGAATTTAGCATACCTTGGCATTCCTGAAATCACATCAATGAAAGGAAGATTTACATTTATCTGTTTAAACATATCCAAGAATTTGGATTGCTCGGCTTCTAGTTTTTCCTTCTTCATTTTACTCGGATAAGGAAGTGGTGGTTGGTATGGTTTAACATAAGGTTTATCCTTAACTGTGTTATCTTCATTAACCTTTTCAACTACCGGTTCTTTTTCCTTATCTTGATCGGGTTGTGGTTCTTGTGGAGTAGGAATAGTTTCATCAGAAGTTACAGGTATTTCAGGTGGTTTAAGTGTTGTACCACTTCTTGTGGTAATAGCTTTAGCTGTTTCGTTCCGGGGGTTAGCGTTTGTATCACTTGGTAGACTTCCCGGTTTTCTTTCACCTATTAACCTTGCTAGGTTGCTCACTTCTTGTTCCAGATTTTGAATAGAAGCTTGTTGATTTCTAAATGCTTGAGCATTTTGTTCATTGGTTTGTTTTTGAGATGTGAAAAACTGCGTTTGAGTTTCAACTAGCTTCGTCATCATATCTTCTAAATTCGGCTTTTTATCATCGGTTTGTTGTGGTGGTTTGTTTTGAAAATTCGGTCTTTGCTGATTGTAAGTATTATTGGATACTTGTTGATTGCTAGGACCTTGTTGGTTGTTGTATGGAATATTTCGGTTATAATTCTGGTTTTGATTGTAAATCGGTCTTGGCGGTTGATAATTATTCTGATAATTATTTCCAGGCCTTTGGTTTATGTATGAAATATTCTCTCTTTGTTCCATTGTTAATTCAATACTGAGACAATCTTTTGTCAAATGTGGTCCTCCACACTGCTCACAACTAATTCGTATTGAGTGAATATCCTTAGTCATTTTTTCCATTCGTCTCTCCACAGCATCTATCTTTGCTGAAATGGAATCTAAGTCATGGCTAGAATCGGCTCTAGCTGCTTTAGATGATCTAATGATATCTTTTTCTTGGTGCCACTCATGTGAGTGGGAAGCAGTATTATCAATAATTTTGTAAGCATCAGTTTCGGTTTTCTTCATAATCGAACCACCAGCTGCTATATCTATGTCTTTTCTTGTAGTGATGTCGCATCCTTGGTAGAATATTTGTACTATTTGACAGGTGTCTAAACCATGTTGCGGACATCCTCTTAATAACTTTCCATATCTTGTCCACGCCTCATATAGAGTTTCATTTGGCTTTTGTGTGAACGTAACAATTTCTGCTTGAAGTCTTACGGCTTTAGATGCAGGAAAGAATTGTTTAAGAAATTTATCAATTAAAACATCCCATGTATCGATCGCCCCTTCAGGTAACGATTCCAACCAATCTTTGGCTTCTCCCTTTAAAGCCCAGGGAAATAACATGAGATATATCTGTTCATCCTCCACTTCTCGTATTTTAAATAGTGTGCAGATCCTATTAAAGGTACGTAGATGTTCATTTGGATCTTCCTTTGGCGCACCACTAAATTGGCATTGATTAGTCACCATGTGTAGAATTTGTCCTTTGATTTCATAATCTGGCGCATTAATGTCTGGATGAGTAATTGCGTGACCTTGGCCAGTGCGTTTAGCTCTCATTCGGTCTTCCATACTTAAAGGTTCCAGATTCTCCATAATTGAATTTGTTGAATCGGTATCACTAGATGGTTCTGATTTAATAGTTCGTTCCTCAACAATCTCTGTTTGAATGATTGGTGGTTCCGGAGGAAAGTTTAATGGTTCAGGATCTATGAACCGTTCCTGAATATTTTCTGGATTCTCAATTGTGAGGTTGGGTTCAAAAAATGGATTATCGGAAATTTGAACTGAAGTACTTGGTCGACTGGATGACGATTCTAAAGAAAAATCAACGGCGGTTATATTTGTTAAACGATGTCTTGATCGAGTTACAGGTGGTGAACGTACAAAAGGTGATGAACGTCTTGCTCGGTGCATTCACAGAATATCCTATTAGTTTTTAAAAGGAAAGAAAAATTATAATAAGTTATCCAACCAATAGACTTTTCTGATTTTGCCCACGTTTCGAATAGCCAAAAGATGCAGCAGAGGGGCAGGATTCGTTTGGTCTCAATATAATTGAGGACTGTTTGGCTCCAATAACCCGGTCCACGTACAAATCCAACTATTACTACGAACCAGAAAATTTTGATGTCTATCAATTTAACCACTCAAAATAAATTTTCGTAATTTTAAGAAATTAAGATAAGAAGTAGAAAAAAAAAAAAAAAAATTCTAAGTCCTAAAACTAGAATAGCGAGAAATAAGAAAGACAAAGAGTTCGTCGCAAAATGTCGAAAAAGAAATGGTTGAAAAATAAAAGGTGACGGAAAAATAAAAGGAACTTATAAAAACTTAAAAATACTTAACTAATTTAACCTTATTACTATAACTAACTTAAAATTATAATCGCAAATTGAAATTACTAATTGGAATGATAATTGATACATAGTAAAAGGTCTAAAAATATTAAAGCTTACAGGAAAAACTAAATCCCAAATGGAAATAACTTAAAAAGAAACTAAAACTTCAAAAGGCGTCGCAAAATTCTAAAGCACCTAAATCTTAGTCTAAAGAAAAAGCACTTAAGGAATTCTACGGCAAAGCCTAAAAATATAGGAGTAAAAATAACTATAGCAAAAACTAAGTTTTAAAATTAAATATGAGCTAAAAAATACAAATATTACGCTACAACGATTAAAAAGGTACAAAATATAAAAATATATAAAAAGTTGTAAAAAGTACAATTTTTATAAAAATATTATTTTTATATTATTATTTAATAAAAACTACTAATTTTACAATTTTAATAAAACTAATTAAACAAAATACATATATAAAGTAAAAAAGTAAAAAAAAAACTAAAATTAATAATAATAATAATAATAATAAAGTTAAATAATAATAATAATAATTAAAACCCCGTAATTAATGCAACTTTAGGGTTTTGTCCGTGTGTCAGAAGACCTCCGCGAGTTGCGGTGAATAAAGAGGAAAACCCCGCGAGTCGCGGGGTTCAGAAAAACAGTTGACAGGTTTCACTTTTTACGCGTTTTTCTTTATTTTTTTTTTTTTATTTTCTTTTTTCTGTTTTTAGTTTAAATAAACGATTTTTAATAAAATTTATATTTTTATAAATTAAAATAAAGATAAAGAAACTTATAAAACTTAAATATTTAACAAAATCCTAAAAATACTTATATTTTTGTTTTTCTTTTTATATTTT
Source organism: Rutidosis leptorrhynchoides (assembly GCF_046630445.1). NCBI lineage: Eukaryota > Viridiplantae > Streptophyta > Magnoliopsida > Asterales > Asteraceae > Rutidosis > Rutidosis leptorrhynchoides. The sequence continues at coordinate 305,134,942 of NC_092341.1, forward strand.
TCGAATTTTTTAAAACGTAATTTTACAAAAACGACTTAATAAAAGTAGATGAAAATCTTTTTTTTTTTTTTTTTTTCTATATTAGCGTTGCGCTTCCGGTTTTTAAGATAGGTCCCCGGCAGCGGCGCCAAAAATACTTGATGTCAAAGCAGAGGGGTATAAAATACTATTAAATTTTAATACAAAAGACTACAAAATATGACACAAGTTTTATTAATTTACGGATGGGATATACCTAAACCTTGCTACAACACTTATAGGCAGTGTACCTAATCGTACAGTAGTGTAGTTTTTAGTAAGTCCGGTTCGTTCCACAGGGAAATCTTTAAACAAAGCTCAACGCTATATTAGTTTACTTTTATAAAAATACAAATATATATATAGGTAATATTATTATTATAAAGGGGGGTTTTTACCGTTTAATGACCGGTTTGTCGATTTTAAAACTTTAGTCGCAGTTAAAACCTAATGTAAAATATAAAATAAATACAAGACTTTAAATTAAAGCGTAAAGTAAATAACGATAATGAAATTGCGAATAATAAAAATGCGATAAAATTAAATTGCGATAATTAAAAAGTACGATAATTAAAAGTGCGATAAAATAAAATAAATAAAAGTAAATAAAGGTGCGATAATTAGAAGTGCAATTAAATATAAAATAAAGGAAATTAAATATGAAATAAAAGAATTATGCTTATTTAAACTTCCGTAATCATGATGTTTGACGTGTTGATTTTAGTTTTATGCCCATGGGTTAATTGTCCTTTGTCCTGGATTATTCAATATGTCCGTCTGGTTTTTGTCCATAACAGTCCATCAGTCATAAATATAAATTGCAAGTGTCCTTGTCAAATTATTATTATACCCGAAGATAAATATTCCAACTAATTGGGGATTCGAATTGTAACAAGGTTTTAATACTTTGTTTAATGAATACACCAGGTTATCGACTGCGTGTAAACCAAGGTTTTACTACTTTGTTAACAATTACACCAATTACCCTTGAATGTAATTTCACCCCTGTTTTAATTATTCTAGTGGCTATTAATCCATTCCCGTGTCCGGTTAAATGAACGATTATTCGTACATATAAATACCCCGCCCATCGTGTCCGATCGAGTGTATATGGTAATTTATAGGGACGCCCAATTGTAAATCTTTATATTAACATTAACAAACTTTCATTTAGTTAAACAAATATAAAGCCCATTAATAGCCCATAGTCTAGTTTCCACAAGTGTCGTTCTTTTGTCCAAACCCCAATTATGGTACAAAGCCCAATTACCCAATTTTAATAATTAGCCCAACATCATGATTACTTCGTTTTAAATAAGCATAATAATAACTTAGCTACGAGACATTAATATAAAAAGGTTGAACATAACTTACAATGATTAAAAATAGCGTAGCGTTACACGGACAGAATTTCGACTTACACCCTTACAATATTCGCTAACATACCCTTATTATTAGAATTATAATTAAAATTAAAATATAAATTATAAATATAAATATATTACGTATATATTGAGAGAGATTGAGAAAATAATGTGTAAAATTCGATCAGAATTCGGTTGGCTTTATAGCCAGAAATGATTTTTGGGGCTCCGCGACTCGCGGCAAAAAGCCCTTCAAACTCCGCGAGTCGCGGAGAGGTATTTTCATTTCACACCCTTAGAGTTTCTGGCTGCCGACGGTTTTAATAATATATATATATAATATATATATAATTAATATAATTAATTATATATTATATTATATTTATATACATAGTTAACTTGTAATTTTTAGTCCGTTGCGTCGAGCGTTAAGAGTTGACTCTGGTCCCGGTTCCGGATTTTCGAACGTCCTTGCGTACAATTTAATATCTTGTACTTTGCGTTTTGAATCTTGTACTCTTGTGATTTCGAGACGTTTCTTATCAATAATTGGAACCTTTTTGATTGTCTTTTGTACTTTTGAGCTTTTTGGTCGTTTGCGTCTTCAATTCGTCGAATCTGTCTTTTGTCTTCACCTTTTATTATTTAAACGAATATCACTTGTAAATAGAACAATTGCAACTAAAAGCTTGTCTTTCTTGAGGAATAATGCTATGAAATATATGTTCGTTTTTAGCATTATCAGTATAGATTATCGTGAATTAAATAAGTTAACTATCAAAAATCGGTATCCACTACCGAGAATTGACGACTTATTTGATCAACTCCAAGGATAATGTGTGTACTCGAAAATTGACCTAAGATCGGGCTATCATCAATTACGCGTCAAAGAAGAAGATATACCGAAAACTGCTTTTCGGACACGTTACGGTCATTACGAATTTTTGGTCATGCCGTTTGGGTTGACAAATGCGCCAGCTGTATTCATGGACCTCATGAATCGAGTTTGTAGTCCGTATTTAGATAAGTTTGTTATCATTTTCATTGATGATATTCTTATCTATTCCAAGAGTGAGCAAGAGCATGAGCAGCATTTAAGGTTGATATTAGAGTTGTTAAGAAAAGAACAGCTATATGCTAAATTTTCTAAATGTGCTTTCTGGTTGAAAGAAGTGCAATTTCTTGGCCACGTTGTTAGTAGCAAAGGAATTCAGGTTGATCCAGCAAAAATTGAAGCCATTGAAAAATGGGAGACTCCTAGGACACCAACGCAGATACGCCAATTTTTGGGTTTAGCCGGTTATTATAGAAGGTTTATTCAAGATTTTTCCCGAATAGCTAAGCCGTTGACAGCGTTAACGCAAAAAGGGAAGAAATATGAATGGACCTTTGAGCAGGAGAGTGCATTTCAATTACTGAAAAAGAAATTGACTACGGCGCCTATTTTATCGTTACCAGAAGGGAACGATGATTTTGAAATATATTGTGACGCTTCGCGACAAGGTTTTGGTTACGTTCTTATGCAACGGAAGAAAGTTATTGCATACGCATCCCGACAATTGAAGATTCACGAGCGGAATTATACGACGCATGATTTAGAATTGGGAGCAGTCGTGTTTGCATTGAAGATGTGGAGACACTACTTGTATGGGGTTAAATTCACTGTGTTTACTGATCATAAAAGCCTTCAACATATTTTTGATCAGAAACAGCTGAACATGAGGCAACGTAGGTGGGTCGAGTTAATAAACGACTATGATTGTGAAATTCGTTATCATCCCGGGAAAGCAAATGTGGTGGCTGACGCACTAAGCAGAAAGGAACGAGAACCAATTCGAGTACGAGCAATGAACTTAAAAATTCGCATGAATCTCAACTCACAAATCAAAGAAGTTCAACGAGAAGCACTTACTAAAGAAAATATAGGAAATGAAATAATGAAGAAGTATGAGAAGCAACTCGTTATACGGGAAGATGGAATTCGATATTTTGCAAATCGTATTTGGGTACCGAAGTTGGGTGGATTAAGGAAGTTGATATTGAACGAGGCACATAAGACAAGATACTCGATACATCCTGGAGTCGGAAAGATGTATCAAGATCTTAAGACGCATTATTGGTGGCCTAACTTAAAGACAGACGTTGCAACATATGTTGGGGAGTGTTTAACTTGTTCCAAGGTCAAAGCAGAACACCAGAAGCCGTCAGGGTTACTTCAACAACCAGAAATCCCAGAATGGAAATGGGATGGTATTACCATGGATTTCATCACGAAGTTACCAAAGACTGCCTGGGGATACGACACCATTTGGGTGATTGTTGATCGTCTCACCAAGTCTGCACATTTCTTGCCTATAAAGGAAACGGATAGAATGGAGAAACTATTACGATTGTATATAAAGGAAGTTGTTTCAAGGCATGGAATACCTATTTCCATTATATCCGATCGTGATAGTAGATTTACATCAAAGTTCTGGCAATCACTACAGGAGGCCCTAGGAACTCGTTTGGATATGAGTACCGCGTATCATCCGCAAACCGACGGGCAGAGTGAAAGAACGATTCAGACTCTTGAAGACATGCTCAGGGCATGTGTGATCGATTTTGGAAACGGATGGGATAAATATCTACCATTAGCAGAATTCTCGTATAATAATAGTTATCATGCGAGCATTAAAGCTGCGCCATTCGAAGCATTGTACGGAAGGAAGTGTAGATCTCCTATTTGTTGGAATGAAGTAGGAGATCGATAATTAACTGGTCCCGAGATCATACACGAAACGACTGAGAAGATAGTACAAATCAAGGAGAGATTGAAAACAGCCCGTAGTCGCCAAAAGAGCTACGCCGATGTTCGAAGGAAACCATTAGAGTTTCAGATCGGTGACATGGTTATGCTAAAGGTGTCACCTTGGAAAGGTGTAATACATTTCGGTAAAAGGGGTAAACTGAACCCAAGATACGTAGGCCCGTTCAAGATTATCGAACGCATTGGACCGGTAGCTTATCGACTCGAGTTACCACAACAACTCACCGGAGTACATAATACATTTCACGTCTCGAACCTTAAGAAGTGTCTTGCAAAGGAAGATCTCACCATTCCTCTTGAAGAAATCCATGTCGATGAGAAACTACAATTCATCGAAGAACCAATCGAAATCATGGACCGTGAAGTTAAACAGCTCAAGCAGAGCAACATACCGATCGTTAAGGTTCGTTGGAATGCTCGAAGAGGTCCTGAGTTTACTTGGGAACGAGAGGATCAGATGAAACAAAAGTATCCACACTTGTTTCTCGATGACGCAAAATAGGTACAATTTTAAAATTTCGGGACGAAATTTATTTAACGGGTAGGTACTGTAATGACCCGCACTTTTTCGATCATTCTATACTTATAAGATTAATATTTACATAAATTAAACCTTACCAACATGATAAGCAATCCAAATTGTTGAGATTTATGTTTTTGAAAAGAGTTTTACACAACGTTTGACCGTCTAGTTTGACCGATGATATCACGAACTATATAACATATGATAATTATACGTTTGTGTATATATATGTATATATACATATTTAACATGACCTAAGAATGTTTTAATATCTCATTTTGTATTAATAACAATAAGTTATAAGTATATTTTGAAACTACTAACTTAAGTATTCAAAACGATAACCATACGTAACGTTAATTGACATAAATACTTATAATCTATAATGTTTATACATATATCGTATAAGTAATGTATTTAACCACTTTTTAAGGACTTAAACACATAAAACAATATAAGTGTATTCACAAAAGATAGCTATATTTGAATTCTCATTCCATTTTTCACAAAATTTCTATACGTATATCTAGAGTACATGTACTCGTATCATACCTAGCTTCTATACGTATTTACTATTGGTATATACACATCAAATCACCACCAACCAGCCCTTGTTCAATTCCTTATGTATAAGGTAATTACTTTTGGATGATTGCTTGACTAATTAACAAAATAACAAATTTAAAAATCTTGTCATGGAACCCTTTGAATCACGTTTTTAAGGGTCTCCATGTATCCTCATTTTGATTCAACTTTCACTTCCATTTTCTAGCTAAAACACACACTCTTTCTTAACCCTTAAACTCCATAACCATTCAGCAAGAAACCATGAAGATCTAGCCATAGAAACAAGCCTTAATCACCATAAGAAAACCCTTACAAAAACACTTCAAGAATCCTTTCCAAGAACACAAACTTACTTCCAATCTTTCATCCAATTCCATCACCCTTTTGGTTCTAGGTTCTTACTCCTCTTTTACAGCAATCTTGTCCAAGTAACTTGAGGTAGTAACTTTGTTCATAACCTTATTCGATTCATATATATATAGCTATCTTATTTTATGGTATAAAATTTTAACAACAAGAACATAGTTTGAATGTTTTCAAACTTGTTTGCAAACTAAATAGATCCTTCTAACTTAACTTTTAAAATACTTCAAGACCTGTAATATAACATAAATATATGCTAATTTAACAAGGTATAACTTGGTTTTTCAAAGAACACCTTAAAAACTGAATTTACGACGTCGGAGTGTAACCGGGGGCTGTTTTGGGTTGGATAATTAAAAACCATCTTGAACTTTGAATTGGAGGTTTATATTCTGGAAAAATAATATTTCTTATGAATATGTTAACACATAAAAATTTCATGATTTAATTCAAAGTATAAGTATTTTTAGAAAAATGGTCATTAAATGATATTTTTGTAACAAAAATGATTAACTTCATAAGTTTCACTAAAGTTTGATCTATGACCTGTGATTTCGAATACAAACTAAGGTATTTACAGTTCATATTCTTAAAGAGGGACTCGATCCAAGGAAGTGGCAAGTTGAACCAACGAAAACGGAGTTGTAACGAAGAAACTATGACCAAAACGAGATCGGATATCTAAGACTAGTTTAGCTACGAAAATAATTGGAGAAAATTAAATAAATCACATATTTTTAAAATAACATGATATTTTATATATATGTACTCATAATTTAATTTTATATGGTTCAGGATCACCCGTAAACAATACGAGAAGATAAATCATAAGATTCCCATGATTGTACGCAACACGTCATTTGACAACACCGGTACTTTATGTACGCAACACGTCATTTGACAACACCGGTACCGTGGGTCAAGATTAATCTCGACCAATACATATACGATGGGGGTTTTATTTATTTCGTTGGGGGTTTATTAAACACCTAAAAATGAACCATTTAAAATTGAATTACTAACATCGAACTGCTAACTACGGACTAAGGAATTATTAAAAGTATTATAAGTATATATATGTGACGATTGTTTAAAAAGAAAAGGTATTGATATATTATATATGGTTAGGTTTGTGATATCAATCGGAGACCAAGTCAAAATTACATATCTTCAAGACGAAAGTGAGTATATAGTCCCACTTTTAAACTCTAAGTATTTCGGGATGAGAATACATGTATTTTATGTTTTACGTTATGGACACAAGTAACTGAAAAATATATTCTACGTTGATTTGTACCACTGGCATACTTCCCTGTAGCTTGGTAACTATTATTTACAGCGGTATTGTAAACGCGAATCCTGTTGATAGATCTATCGGGCCTGACAACCCCAACCGGACTGGACGACCAGTATTCAACGGTTGCACAGTACTTCGTTTCGTGACTACACTTGGTACGGTGTAGTAAGATTTCATAATAAAGGGAATATGCGACGTGATTAAATGTTAAGTATGGTTACCAAGTGCTCAACCACTTAGAATATTTTTATTAAAATGTTTATATGTGAAATCTTGTGGTCTATATATATATTGCTGCCGACATTAAACCTATATGTCACCAACTTTATGTTGACGTTTTAAACATGTCTATTCTCAGGTGATAATTAGAAGCTTCCGCTGCAACATGTTGAATTTAAACAAGATCTTGAGTATGCATATTTGTGTCAAAAATAAAACTGCATATCGGAGGATTTGTAATGTAAAATATGCTAGAAATCGTATTGTTATCATCACATGTAAAGTTTGTAAGTCTAAGATTATCGCTAAACGATAATCATCTTTTTATTGTCTAAAGCTTGTATTAAAATAAGAGTTATGGTTTGTAATGTAAAATAAATGCAGTTGTTCTTTTAAAAA